>NC_137454.1:90289254-90889254 GCF_964235325.1 Thermobia domestica
GTGTAGAAACGAACTAAGAGTTTGCCAATATGTTTCAACTTGTGAGGGAGCATAGCACCCCCAAACAGGGGAACCGCGTCTGACTTATAACGCCTTCCGTGTTTGCCAAAACCGGGGAAAACATACATGGGGCATCGCGCCCACAGTGTTTGCCAAAATTGGGGAACCGCGTTTGACTTATATCGCCTTCCGTGTTTGCCAAAACCGGGGGGACCATGCATGGGGCATAGCCCCCACAGTGTTTGCCAAAATTGGGGAACCGCGTTTGACTTATATCACCTTACGTGTTTACCGAAAATCGGGGGATCCATACATGGGGCATAACGCCCAACCGTGTTTTGCCAACACCGGGAAAAGCTACCTTCCTGAACGGGCCCCCACGAAGGAACGAAATATTTGCTTTTTTTAAAAAAAAAAAGAGATTAGTTGACGGTGTTAGCGCCCCATGAATTGTTTTACGAATAATTAAACTTTTGTTTGAAGACTATGTTTGAGTTTCGGTTCCGTTTCGGTTGCATTTCTTGGACAAGTTAACCACGTGAAAGAGTGAAGAATGGAACTAGCATTATTATTATTATAGTTAAGAATATGTGGGGAACTTTACACGAGAAAAATATCTTGGCAGTGTTAATCTTTATAGAGAAAAAAATGCGTGGTGACATCCCTGAAGAATCGCCAATGACGGATGGACTTATAGTTTACTACAGAATTTTTTGGCGTTTTTAGAAATGCGTGGTGACATCCCTTAAGAACCGACAATGTTGGATGGACTTATAGTTTACTGCAGATTTTTTGGAGGTTTTAGAAATGCGTGGTGACGTCCCTTAAGAACCGTCAATGAGATACTTTATAGTTTTAGAAACGTTTGGCAATGTGCCTTAAGACCCGCCACTGATGGACTTTACGGCAAAAATCAAGTGTGCACGTTTACTATTTTTTTATTTGCAATTTATAGAAACATATTGGCAATTTCTTTGAATCTTTATAACTGAAATTGTGATTAAACAGAATTGCGTACTGTTCAATATTTTTTTTGATGGTAGATTTTATATAAATACATTGTGTCTGAATGATTTGTCGTGAATCTGTATTCATATTGGGAAGTCTTTTCGGAAAATAAGCAATTTACACATAAAGAACACTTTTAGAACACATACATATTCATTATTTACTACAGATAATGTTCAAAATATATTGTTTAGTGTAAAATAATTAAGTTCAACAGAAAAGATAGACATTTGTTTTGCTTGTATCCCTAATATTTAGAAAATCAGTCAGTATTAAGTGCACAGATGTATTCACAAAGTGTTCAAAACTGAACAAAAGTGTTCAGAACCGAGAAAAAGTGTTTTAATGTGTTTTCATACTGAAAAATGTACTTATATAAAGAGTTCTTAGTTGTAGTGGATGCAATTTTCCAAGATACATGCGAATATTGCAATTTTTTAGGTAAATGTGTAGACTTTTCTTTCCCACAGTTAGACTCGAAAGAAAAGAACTACGTTCATTGATTCATTTTGGATCATAACGGTGGACTTCCCCCTTTGCATTCGTGTTAGAATAGCTTGTCTATCACGAAACGTAGTGAATACTTAAATGTTTCTTTTTCCAAGACATGACGAATAAACGAATGTAATTGAGTGAGAGAAATTTAAGGTAGATGTTCTTTATTTCTGAATAAGTGTTGGGAATATATTTGAAAAATGTAAGAAATATGAACTTGCGTATTTTTAACATGTGTTGCAGTATTCAGAATCATAATCATATGCTAGTCACATGTTTTTGTACATACTAACTCTATATTAAGCAAGGTAATGAGTGAGAAAAATAAATATTGGCTTTGTAAAATGAAATGAAATACGAAATATCTTGTTAGGGGATGCAGAAAGAGAATCCAATGCAGTGTGAACGCGCTCTTTTGCGTGGGGAAGAGGGGACTATACCCGTGTTTAAGACTGAATTCCCCCTCACAACTTTTCCAAATAGTAAACGCGCTCTTTTTGCGTGGGGAAGAGGGGACTATACCCGTGTTTAGGAGTGAATTCCCCCTCACAACTTTTCCAAATAGTGAACGCACTCTTTGCGTAGAGAAGAGGAGACTATACCCGTGTTTAAGACTGAATTCCCCCTCACAACTTTTCCAAATAGTGAACGCACTCTTTGCGTAGAGAAGAGGGGACTATACCCGTGTTTAAGACTGAATTTCCCCTCACAACTTTTCCAAATAGTGAACGCGCTCTTTTGCATGGAAAAGAGGGGGACTATACCCGTGTTTAAGAGTAATGCCTCCCATTACTAAACGTTACTTGTTTTATACATGGATTTCGCAGTGAGAGAGAGAGATGGTGGTTTTACTCCGTCTTTTTGGCACTAGGATTTCAATGTAAACGTATGCAGCAGTACTAGTAGAGGGGTCATCCCCCTGAAGTGAGGAGGTAGTGATCCCTCACTGAAAGATTGGGCTTCATACCCCAGAAATGATGCGGTAAGGCACCACTTAACTAAATACTCGTTCTGTCACTGAAAGACATGGGTTTATATTCCTTATTTAACCCAATAGTTTTACTTATACATGTTTGATTTTCAATACTTTCATAGAATATTAAGACCAACAGAATATACAAGCATGTGTATTTGAATGAAGTGAATATGTGCTATGGCTTATTGCACACTGAAAACATATATACTATACTCACCTGAGAAATATACGGAACTCCATTACACACGCGTCAGCACTGCTGAACTTTCAACGCACAACAAATCTTTAATTATGACTTTTGCCGGTAGGTGTCACTAGTAGTAGTGGTTGTGCAATACATAATAGGACATGATATAACATGCATTTGGCGTGTGGGGGTATCATTTCCTTTCACGGCAGCGTACGTGTAAGATCAAGGACAAGCTTTAGCGCATCTTAATTATATTAACTATATAGTTTTAATAGTATTAAATAAAGTATAAAGAAATTGATTCAAGCCTATTGTATTCCAGACATTAAAGCTTTGCTGAACCTTAAGTGGTGGTAGCAGCACAAATAGAACACCCAGGCATATGTTTGTTCAGCCTTACAGCGCCGCAGAGTTAACATTTCTTCTTCTTTTTTCTGGTTTTGTGAACGAACAACTAAGGCTTGAAAGGTGTGTATTTCTTCACTTATTGTGATTTTTTTTTAAAAAAGAAAGAAATTATACATATTTGAGCTGTATTTAACCAATATTAATGAACAGAGAGATTTATTGTGTGTGGATATTTTAAAAGAATAGTTTACAACTCAATATAAGTGAATATATTTTATTGATTTTTTCATAAATTGAACAATTTGCTATCTATTTACATATCATTATTTGACTATAGATTGAAAATAAGTGTTTGCTTTTTATGTACATATTATTAAAATATAACTATAGGTTGAAAGTAATTGAATGGTCTCTCTCTCTTTTATATTCAAGTGATATATTAACGTCAACTTGATAACTCAAAATAGATTTTTTTGTCTTATTTCTTTCAGATGGATTTCTTCTGCCCAACCGAAGAATTGAATATGGTTGATGAAATTTATCTCCAGGAATTGGTGCGCGGTTTCAACGACTACCCGAGGGTCTTCAGTACCTGGAAAGCCATCATGGAATTGAACAGGCTGGGATATCGGGGGTCGGGGAGATGCGATGCACTCCTACGCGCCCTTCGTGCCTTCGAAGGTAATGATACATTACTTCTCCAGCACTGCGTAAGCAGTGCTGATATAATAGATTTATTTTTGTATGGATTTTTCCGTACATATGATACTTACGAATCGGCGCAGTCAAAACTCTTTTATTTATTATCATGTGGGGAAGGTCAGGTGGATAGGATAAAAGATACGGAGTTATCGGACTTTTTCGATTTTGGCAAGCGGTTTGTTTCGGAACCGTGCTTAATCCCATCCGCAAATAATGCCATAGTCATGCCCCCTCAAGAAAATCATAACTTGAGTTCTAATAATCTATATCAATTAACAAATGAAGATTTAGCTTTCTTAGATGAAGTAAATGGGATTGGCACTCAAAATTCCGTTGAAATACCAGCTGAAGAAATGAGGAGTTTGGTTCAAAACGAGGACAATGCTGTGGTTATACCCACGCAACAAGTCCAGGGAGAAAATCCTGTATACAATCCACCTGAATACTGTGTACAGGATAATCATGACTATGGAAACCAAATGTTTTTTACTCCTCAGCCTGACCCGTCATATGCCAGTGTTCCACCAATGGTTGGTCATGGCAACATAAACAACAACAATAGTACAACTGGTACTACTAGTAGTCCTAATAGTGGTAGTACAGGTGGTAGTGGTAGTGATAATAATAATGGCGGGGATAATCAAAGAAATAGTAATTTCGAAGTTGTAAGAGAAAGCAGACAAAGGTTTCGTAAGTTCTATCTTACGGGACATGAAATTGCCGTCAGACCTGTGGGTGATGAAAGGAATATTAATAACCCAGAGGCTCATATCGAAAGTTAATTTTGCATTGGAACATGTGATCTCCAATGCACGCCCCTCGGACTACATTGGTTTATACATAGAGAGTAGTAATAGTACCAACAACAAACCAGTGTACGTTCCGTTTAGAAGAAAGGGCAATTTCTCTGCTAGGACAGTCCTCACTTCAATCGAACGTGTATTACATTCGAATGAAGTGTTCCTTTTGGGGCAAGAACTATTGTTTCGATTCCATATCGCTGAGAGTATGCACGGCCAGGGAAGAAATAATACAACGAGTGCCGTTGAGAAATATGCAAAATACCAAGATTACTTAGAAAAGCGATTAATTCGCATTGAAAATAGAAATATTTACTGTCTCCCTATGGCCATTGTATGGGGCCAAGTAAAGCTCCACGGTACAAAACATGATTTGTATAATTTAAGAACAAGAAACCAAGATACATGGCTTCTTAAAGCAGAAGTTCTCTGCGAGATGGCAGGGGTTAACGTTGAAAGTAAGCAAGGTTGTGAGTTTTCCGATTTGGACCTCTTTCAAACATATTTGAAAGGGGAGTATCAAATCGTAATTTATGAGGAGCATGAAAAGAATAACCGGGAATATATAGTACGTTACCCGGGAGAACCTGCAGAAAATAAGATTTTTATCCTTTATCGAAGAGGTAACACTATTGGTCATTTCGAACCCATTCTTAACATTAGAACTTTTCTCAAGGCACGAAAGTATTGTTATTATTGTTTGGAAGCTTATGATGAAAGGTCACATGCACACAAGTGTAAAACTCGTTGTACTTATTGCGAACATACTCACGAACGTGATTATACTGCAAACAGAATTAAATGCAATGCATGCAATAGAGAGTTTGCTGAAGGTGAATGCTTTAATAATCATGTGACACGTAATAAATCGGCTAGATCTGTATGTGATAATGTAAAGCTCTGCATCAATTGCGGCGTCATCTTTGATAAGAGAGGTCGAAAATCTGATCACATGTGTGGTGAACATTTTTGTTCAACGTGCCGCGCATATGTTGATACAAACCACACATGTTTTGTTCAGAGACAGCGACCTGTTCATACGAAAAGGTTTATGTACATCACCTATGATGTAGAGACGATGTTGAAGGCACCGAATGAACGCGGTGAAAGGGAACACGAAGTTGTACTGGTGTGTTGTCGTCATGTTTGTCATGCTTGTATAAGAAAACGTATCGATGAGCCTTGTAAAACGTGCGGTGACAATGTTGGAAATCGTTCGTTTTCTTTTAAGACAATGACAGCTTTTATTAACCATGTGTTAGTAGAGCGTCCTGTCTTTCAGAAGATCGTTGCAATCGCCCATAATGGTAGTCGCTACGATGGTCTCTTCTGTCTTAGAACTCTAATAGAAGACCAGCATATTGTACCTAGTGTCCTTATTCAGGGTCAAAAGATTTTTAATATCAGCATAGGTAATCGTATCTTTTTCCGCGACTCTTTCCTTTATATTGGCGTGAAATTATCCAAATTACCAAAAACGTTAGGCCTTAGTCAAAATTTAAAGAAGGGAGATTTCCCATATTTGTTCAATACTGAAGAGAATCAAAATTATGTTGGTCCCTACCCTCCACTTGAGTACTATGACCCTGAAGGGCGGAGCACAGAAGAAAGAAAACAACTGGAAGCCTGGCACCAAGAACGTGCGGAAAGTGGCGAGGAGTTTAACCTGCAGAGGGATATGCTGGCTTATTGTGAGAATGATGTTAGAATTCTAACAGAAGCGGTCATTAAGTTTAGCGATATCATCGAAGAGAAAACGGAGGGTTTGCAATGTTTCATAACATCATCTACCATTGCAAGTCTCGCAATGCGGACATATCGTACCTTGCACTTACCGGAGAATACTATTCCTATCATTCCCGCATTGGGATTTCATCATAAGACCAAGTATAGTACGAAAGCTATGCAATGGCTTATGTATATGGAAGACCAATTAGGGATAGAAATCCAGCATGCTAGGAGAGGTGGGGAAAAGTATATTGGTAGGTACAAGGTCGATGGATGGCACGAAGGACTCAACGCTGCCTTCGACTTTTACGGGTGTTATTTCCATGCCTGCTGCCTTTGTTTTCCCTTTAACCGTAAGGCGGTTTTGCACGATGCTCAAGACTCGTACAATACGATGGAGAAACGATATGAGGAAACCATGCGCCGTCGTAGGTACCTGAAAAGTATAGGTGTAAACCTATACGAAATATGGGAATGTTCTTGGGACAATAAGGTAAAGACGGATAAGGAAGTGCAAAAGTTTGTTCAAGAACGTTGTACTAATCTACCTGATTTTCTTATTCCTAAGAACTGTTACAACGGTGGTCGCACGGAGGTCTTTCGTTCCTACGTCAATTGTGCGAGTGATGAGCGAATTTCCTATGCCGATGTAACATCTTTATACCCTTGGGTAATGGCACGTAAACCTATGCCGGTTAAATCACCTAAGATTCACACGGGACCGGACTTTCCAGATGTGGAATGTATTCACGGTGTAGTCAAATGCACAATCATCCCTGCAAAGGACCTCTACTTTCCGATCTTACCATACGTTGCGGGAGGTCGATTACTTTTCGGCCTTTGCCGCACATGCATGGAAGAAGAAAACACTAACGAATGTATCTTGGTTTCTTGTTCTTAAATTATACAAATCATGTTTTGTACCGTGGAGCTTTACTTGGCCCCATACAATGGCCATAGGGAGACAGTAAATATTTCTATTTTCAATGCGAATTAATCGCTTTTCTAAGTAATCTTGGTATTTTGCATATTTCTCAACGGCACTCGTTGTATTATTTCATCCCTGGCCGTGCATACTCTCAGCGATATGGAATCGAAACAATAGTTCTTGCCCCAAAAGGAACACTTCATTCGAATGTAATACACGTTCGATTGAAGTGAGGACTGTCCTAGCAGAGAAATTGCCCTTTCTTCTAAACGGAACGTACACTGGTTTGTTGTTGGTACTGAGTGTGCTCTCACAGGAACATTTTGCACACCAGAGTTACACCTTGCTCTTAAAAAAGGTTACAAAATAATCGATATACATGAGATATGGGAATTTGAACTCTTAGATCCTGAAGAGGGGAATTCAGGAGGGCTGTTCGGGACCTATGTGAATTCCTTCCTTCAGATGAAGCAGGAAGCCTCTGGTTTTCCTGCTTACTGTACCACTGAAGAAGACAAACAAAAATATATCGATGAATATTATGCGCATGAAGGCATACGATTAAATTATGACAATATTAGGATGAACCCGGGATTGAGGCAATGTGCGAAACTATACCTCAATTCATTGTATGGAAAGTGGGGGCAACGCACAGACATGTCGCAGAGTATAATCGTTAGTGATGAGGTTACCTTTCTTAGGTATTTAACTACGGCAAGGTATGAAATTCAAAGTGTGGTACCAATTGATGATGACCATCTGATTCTCACGTACAGAGACATTCAAAATGAAAACGTTCCGTTGGAGTTTTCCAATGTGATACTAGCCGCATTTATTACTTCGTGGGCTAGACTTAGACTTTACGAACTACTGACGACTGTAGGACCTGACAGAGTAATCTACTGTGACACTGACAGTATCATGTACTTACAGAAAAAAGATGAGGAACCCTTGTTATAGTCGAGACGTTCTTTTGGTCCCCAACCGGCTTCCTTTGTACTTAAGCAGAAAATTTACCCTAACCGCCCTCATAAATAACACTCCAAATAAGCCATAAACGGCACGTGTTCGGTGTCGAAGTAATACGTTGTTGCCATCGCTAAACTTTTGTTATCGAGGATACATTATATAATAATAATAATAATAATAATAATAATAATAATAATAATAATAATAGAAAAAACAATCATTAAAGGAATTCAGTATAATAGTATGGACAGGGACGGTCAAGGACAGATTTCTGGGAGTGGCAAAGAAAGATTGTATTTTTTTCTCATCGGGCTTTTGCGGCACTGCCTTCCGGGAGGGGAAGAAGGGAGCGTTATCGTTATGGAAGTTACATAATATTAACAATATGCTATATTTAAGAGTAATATAAGCACATTTCATGAAACTAATGATTGCTTTCTTTTTTCTCTTCCTTACAACATATCCAAATCGAATTCAAATTAAAAGAAATATTTCAGTTTAACGTCCCATAACTATGCCCTTCAAGCTAAGGGAGACGGAAGGAGGAGGATGCAATGAAAACAAAAGTAACAAAAAAAAACTAGATAAATCTGTCTTTCTGCGAAGACTACTGAAGAATCAGTAAGCAAGAGGGTGAAAATTGCAACATCGCTTTCTTTTTCAGCAGGTCAACTGGCAGGCCACCCTCAACTGGAAAGACATGTTCAATTATCCCTCCCATGTAACAAAGAAACACGCGGATTCCTTCAATTGTGTTCCTTTTCCTTTGTAGCCGCGTGGGGACGATTTGAGCGATTTTACTATACCGCTCGGAAACTATTTGGGTGATCTGACGAATGAAATTCCTGAAGGTTCGGAGTTTACAACCTTTATTGGTCTAGGCTGTAAAAATTATGCTATGCGGCTAACAAACGCCCAAGGGGATGTTCGGCATATATACAAAATTAGGGGGATAACACTAAATGATAGGACCTCTCAGAAAATTAACTTTGAGAGTTTCTATAAATTAGTGTCTGGACAATTAGAGTCCACAGTAATAGAAAACCCAAATAGCATCGTTCGTAGACCGGGGTTCCGTATCTTTAGCTGTAGAGAGACAAAGACACACCGTGAGGTCAACAAAAAACGAAAACGGATTGACGAACCTGACAACCGATGATGAACCAATACGAAAACGTGCAAGTGTACCTTACGGTTATAGGCCCACGAATGAGTGAATGTGACTTGTATGAATGTCTCTTTCGTGTAATGAAACCCCGATCCATCATCGATTGTAAAAATATTTATTTTTAATTTATTTTAATGTATTCTTAATTTATTCCTAATTTATTTAATTTATTCTTAATTTATTTTATTCTTTTTATATTTTCGTTTGCTGTGCAAACAATGTATAAACTAGTCACTTCAGCTTTAATCTGATATCCCAGTGATTTTTTTATCCATTTCATTACTATGTATACTCCAAACAATCAACGATTGTGAAAATATTAAAATTCCCATGGAAACTTGATATTCAATGTATGAGTGTGAGTGTGTATATATAAAGCAGAGTCTCTGTTGTATGCATTCATTTGATTACAAGATGTTAAAGTTTCAACATCCCTCTACTATTTTAATCGCTGGTCCTTCAAGGGCTGGTAAAACTTGTTTTGTAAATCGTTTACTTAATGAACATGATCAAATGTTTAGTATAAAGTTTAATGATATTGTTTGGTGTTATGGTGCAGTAATACCAAAATTAGATGCAAATGCAAAAATACGTTTTGTAGAGGGAATACCTGACATGAATAATTTTGAAATCAAAGAAAATTCATTATTAATACTTGATGATTTAATGTCAGAAATTAATGGTGATGTTGCTAATTTATTTACAAAGTATGCACATCACAAAAAGTTAACTGTAATATTTATTATTCAAAATTTATTTTCAAAAGGAAAACATGCACGTGATATTAGTTTAAATGCGCATTATATTATAGTATTTAAAAATCCACGTGATAAATTACAAATACAATATTTAGCAAGGCACATTATGCCTCGGTATAGTAAAGAAGTCGTGAGTGTGTTCGAAGAAGTAACACGAGAGCCTCACACTTATTTATTATTTGACTTGACACAAAAAACAAACGATGCATTGCGAATACGTACAAATATTTTTCCGAATGAAATCATGTATGTGTACGCTAACGTAAAAGACATGCATACAGAAATTTTTGTTTAGTCTGCATCAAGATGTTGAAGGTGAAACAACACTACAGCACGCTCCGTGCGCTGTGCAAATGCAAGAATACCAAACGAAAACAAATTTTACAAAATGCTTCAGGGGATTTAATAAGAACAATATCTCAAGTAGCTAAGAACACAATAAAAGGAAACATCCCTTTAAATTCTCGTCAGAAGCAACGTTTACGTAGACATAAAAAGATCTTACGTGCTCTATCTCAGCAACGTACTGCATTGAATAAAAAGAAAAAGTTGTTACTACAGAAAGGTGGTGCTCTTTTACCGTTAATCTTGGGGCCACTTCTTGCAGCAGTGGGAAGCAGTATTTTTAGTCGTTAAGTATGTCAGAATTACGTAAAATGATTTTAGTTCCTGAAAATGCTGTACATGAAATTCAATCGAATCTTAAATCCATAGATTCACATCAGTCACGTTTAGATGAGGACATGAATAACATCTTAAAACGTCGTAATCTTAGTGTACAACAAAAGTGGAAATTATATCAACAAGCTTTACATCGTTATTTACAGTATACATCTTCTTCACATAAACCTATTGCTTTACCTATCATTCAAGAAGAAGAAGAAGAAAAATCATCATCATCATCAACTTCCAAACAAGATAGCAATACTTCTATTTTACCATTTGTATCAGACATTTTACAATCAGTACCGAAAACACTTCGTAGGAAAACAGATCTATTATTAAAACAGTTGACAAGTTCTGATAAAATTCAATGGGATAAGTCTGGTACAGTACGTATTCATGAAGAAACAATACCAGGTTCAAATATTATAGATTTAGTAAATGATGTTGTTCGTACAAGAAAATATTCAAGAAATCCTATAGGTATTCATGAATTTAAAAATTTATTAGAAGATCTTAATGTTCCTAAAGAATTTATTGGTACACCTATTAGCACGCCAGCATCAAAAGTGAAAAGTAGTAGTAGTAGACAACGTATTCGTAAAGTAAGAAAATCTAGTCCTGCAGTAGTAGCTAATTTATTTAAACATTGGAAAAAATATAGTATGTAAAATGACAAAATTATCAAAAATATATTATGATTATTCAAATCCTGATTCTTTATCAAGTATACAAACATTACAACGCAAAACAAAGTTATCTAAAAAGAAAATTAAAAAATGGTTAGCCTCTCAAGATGCTTATACATTACATGCACCAGCTCGTAAAGTTTTTGAACGTAAAAAGTATTATATTAGTGCACCAAATGAAACATTACAAATGGATTTAGCAGATATGCAAAATATTGCAAAGTATAATAATAATTATAAATATATATTATGTGTTATTGACATTTTTTCACGTTATGCATATTGTGTTTCGTTAAAAACAAAGAAAGGTCCTGAAATGGTAAAAGCAATAACAAAAATTTTTAAAAATTTCAAGTTACCTGTGTTTAACGTACAAACAGATTTAGGTGGTGAATTTTATAATCGGCATGTAAAACAATTGTTTAAAGAATATGAAATTAATCATTATAGTGTTCATTCCGAAATTAAGTGTGCGTTAGCAGAACGCTTTATACGTACATTAAAAGAAAGATTGTATCGTTATTTTACTGCAAAGAATACTCATCGTTATATTAATGTATTAGATCAAATTGTAAAAAATTATAATCATTCATACCATTCAAGTATTAAAATGGCACCTGCACAAGTAAATGATTCCAATGTGAATCAAGTGTGGGAAACATTATACGGAAATAAAAAGAATAAGAAAAATATAACTTGTAAATTTAGTTCGGGTGATTATGTTTGTGTTAGTAAGTATAAACATAAATTAGAAAAAAGGATATTTACCTAAATGGTCACAAGAAATATTTATTGTTGACAAATGTATAAAGTCAGATCCTGTCACTTACAAATTAAAAGATTGGAACGGTGAAGAAATTAAAGGAATATTTTATGCAGAAGAATTACAAAAAGTAATTATAAATTCAAAGAAAACATATCTTATTGAAAAAGTATTGAAACGTAAAAATGGGTGGATGTATGTAAAATGGTTAGGATATCCATCAAGTATGAATTCGTGGATTAGATCAGATTCTATTCAGTCTGCAAAATGAATTCGAACTTTACACACGACTTTTACGTTACTCTTCCTTCAAATGCAAGTAGCAATCTTTTTGATAATAATACAACATCATCATTTCGAGTTAAATTGGCACAACCTATTGATTTACGTGATGGGGAATGGGGTGTTGCATTAACACAAATTAATATTCCGTGGAGTTTTTACAATGTTGGTGAAAATGAAGAAATTATAATTACTAGTGTTATCGATGGTAAAGTTGAACGTCACCATGTTCCAATAACACCTGGATATTATTCATCAATTGAATCTATTCTACAATTAATTTCTGAAAATGCTCGTATGTTACACTATTTAAAAATAAAAATCAAATTGTTATTAAACATTCTTTGAAATTAGAAGATCAATGTATGATTGGTGTTACACCAGGATTACAACACATTTTCGGATTTATTAATGAAAATGTTAATGATGTTAAAAAAGTTATATACACAAAAGTTAGAAATGTTGATTTAATATTAGCACGTGGAAAATTTCCATGTGATTTAGATTATAATATTCCCAATACAATTAATGTTTGCATTGATATTGTAAAACAACAGCAAAATATAGGACCATTAGTTCGAAAACTTAGTGTATATAATGTACAACACGGTCATGTAAAATCTTTTGTGTTTCACTCACCACATTATGTTAAAGTTGAAAAGAAATATTTTGATACGATAGAAGTAAACTTAAAGATGAACACGGGTTAAAATTACCATTTCGTTTTGGAACTTCAAACCTAACACTTCACTTTAAACGAAAATGATTTCTGAAATTATTGATGATAGTTTTTACATTACACTAGTTTCAAATGCTAGTGCAGATGTATATCCTACAAATAGTCCAACACATTTTATTAATCAATTAAAAAATAATATTCGTTTATCAGAATCCGATTGGCATGTAGGATTAAGTGAAGTACATATTCCATTAACATGTTGTAATGTTACCGAAGGTGAAAATGTTATATGGTACAAATTTAAAAACGCAGAACCTATGAAAAGTAAAATTCTTGTTGGATATTATCCATCCATTCATCATTTACTAGAGGAATTAAACGCGATATCAAGTTTTATAAGATTTAGTTTTTCAAATGTTGTACATGTTGAATGTGATGAACGTGTAGAATCAGTTACATTGTCGCCTACATTAGCTTTACAATCAGGTTTTTGTGAAAAATCAGATCTTGTTAAAGAATCTCGTGGATTCAAACAACCATATGTAGATATCGGATATTCACATCAAATTTTTATATATGCAGATATTATACAATATCAATTTTTAGGTGATACAAAAGCACCATTATTACGTATAGCAACAATCTCTGATATTAAATACGGAAAAGTTCAAACAATTACCTTTGAAGATATTCATTATATGCCACTTGCAAAATTTTGTTTTAACACAAATGAAATACTATTAAAAGATCATGCAGGGCGAAATTTGCCATTTCGTTCTGGGACACTGACCGTAACACTACATTTTAAACGCTCTCCTGCATCTGCTAAATAATAATTATAGAAAAAGATGAGAGCAAGACGTGTTACTTATCACCGTGGACGCGGAATACCATATTTTTCAGGACCTGTATATCAAAGGGGACATGGTATAGGTAGTTTCTTTAAAGGATTATTTCGTTTTGCTTTACCATTTCTTAAACAAGGTGCAAAAACTGTAGGGCGTCAAGCATTACAAACCGGTATGCAAGTTGCGGGTGATGTATTAGAAAATCGACCATTTAAAGAATCTGTTCGTGCGCGTGTAAAAGAAGCTGGTAATAGTTTAAAGACAAAAGCAATTAATAAAGTTGGGCAGTTGCTAACTGGTAACGGCAAGAGACGGTCACGCAAGAGGAAAGCTCCTGCAATTGTAAAGTTTGGACCACCAACAAAACGTAAACATATACACGACATCTTTTCATAATGGCGCTCCTAAATTCAAGTAGTTTTGAATGTTGTACCAATGAATTTGATTTCTTTTCTATATCAATGACACAAACAGCTATTGAAGCAACTACAAATGCTGAATATCGTCCTATTTCCACATTAACCTCAGAAGGACCTATTGAATTTGTTATTCCAGGAGAAACAGGGGAATTTATTCATCCTGCATATCTATATCTTTATGTACGTTGTAAAATTACTAAAGCTGATGGTACAACTTTAGCTAATGATGATACTGTTGCACGAGTAAATAATTTCTTACATTCTTTATTTAGTCAAATTGATATTTCGTTAAATGATAAATTAATTAGTTCTTCATCAGGATCTTATCCTTATCGTGCATACATTGAAACATTATTAAATTATTCTTATGATGCTTCTCTCTCTGAACTTTGTTTTTATGGATATTCAAACAATAAAACGTAAATGCCAAACAATTGCTGAATAATTACGACTTTGTTGTACAACATGGGCTTGGGGTTAGTTGGCATATAGTATTTGAGGTTGATTGGCAAGTGCGCCAAACAACCCCGTGTGGAATTTTACTTCATTTTAATTTTATTGTTACATTGTTTGTTTTATTTTTATGTTGTTTACAGTTCTACCAATCTTTTACTTCAATGTTAGAGAATATCCTGCACGTATTGGATTACTGTCAAAATTTAGAAATCGAGATAAGACTGTATGCCGGACTCTCAATTTTCTGAATAGGCCTAATTCTCAGGATCAAGAATATTTTGTATGTGCTTTTTTGTTACTGAAATAGAGACCTAGCTATTGCTTTTTCTTTCTTTGTAGAAAGTAGGAAATAAATTCCATTTCTCGATAATCAGCTAAAACATATCTTAGTTTCTCTTAGCTACTTTGTGAACAACGGGAAATAAACTACGTTTCTTGATAGTTCAGTTATTTTAATTACATTTTGAAATAACATGAAGAATTAACCTACACCACAGGCACGTAGTCAAAGGGGGGTCCGGGGGGTCCGGACCCCCCCCTTCGAGACTAGAAATGAAAAAAATAGGGAAGGATGAAACAAAATGAAATGAGAAAAAGAAGGATCAGCGTTAAAAATAAACTACGGGAAGCTTTTGGTTACTCTTGGTTATGAGGAAATTTGTATTACTTGCAATATATGGTTGCGAGGTGAGCGGTATATCCTGGAAGAGTCAGGGAATTTGAAATTTCTAGAAAAGTTTCGGAATTCTCAGAATTTCTGCTACTAGTCAGGGAGATTTCAAGCTTCCGAAAGCATAGTGCCGTTGTGTACCAGCGTGGACACATTTTATCATAATTTTTCGTCATCGAATCCTTGCAATATCAAACATGTTATTTCAAAAACAATTTTCTACTGCTTCTTTAACCTGTCATTTGAAACAGACAGTAGTTGACGGAATGATAAAAACAAAAATTTATGTGGAAAGAAAGTTCTGTTAACATTTGATTCAACAGAGAAAGGAACGCAGATATTGCAAAATATTTTACAAGACATTATTGAGTATGTACTTTTTATAATAGTGAATATGTACTTTTTATAATAGTTGAGGTCACAATGAAAGGAAAATTGTCATATTTGAATAAACAGAGGAAGGATGTAAATATTGTATAATCTTTTTCAATACTTTTTTTTTTTTAAATTTTACTCGGTATTTCTTCATAGTTTATTAAAATACTTACCAACATATCCTCAGAAACCAATATGTTGATAGTGAAGTAGTTTAGATTGATCGAGCTGCTGGGCCTTCAGAATTTCATGCCCCCCCCCCCCCCCCCGTTACGAAATCCTGGCTAAACGAACCAATATATGTTCCAGTAAAATTGTTTAGAATGACCACAGTATTTCATGTCATGGACCCCCCCCCTTCTTCACGAAATCCTGGCTACGTGCCTGTACACCAAATCATATTAAAACTGATCTTGTAGCTTTCAATGTCATGACAAGCTAGAATGAAAGAAAGAAGTTTTCATATTTCATAATGCTGATTCTTTTAAATGTTCTGAATAAAAGTCATTTCAAACTTTAAATAGCCTACTTCATTGCAATATATATATAATAGAATTTAGGAAAAATAACGTTTATTTCTAATAAATCCAATTTTTGTTTGTGTTTTGCTAAATTTAAAAAAGTATGCCAACTAGCCCCACAATACCAGCCAACCAGCCCCTTCCTAGGGGTCGTTGGCATATTCCGTTTTATAAGAAAGAAAAAGTTGTTTCTCGAAAACTATAAGCAACAAAACAAAAACAAAAATTGAATTTATTAGAGGGAACATTGGTCTGTCTCTACACATCCATTACATTGCAATACAATGCACCATCTGCTAATAAATAAAATAAAAAATGAAAAGTTCGCCAACCAGCCCCGGTCTCTCCTAAGGTTGCGTTGCTATATTTAATGTCCATTAGACATGATTAAAAGAAAATGCTTCCATTAGTTTCCTTTGTTTCATTTCTTTTTACAAGGATCAACATTTTCTTCAAGTACATAATTGCTACTAATGTATACTGAATAGAGGATCAGAAATCTGCAATCAATCCCACTTATAGGAATCGAAATTTATTGACACTGCGTATGCAAATAAAAATAGAAAGAAGGGGATCTATTTTGTTACTAACTTTATTTGTTTGTAAAACCCAAGGATAAATAAGGTAAGAGTACAGGCTGCATGTTTACAACACTAACACTTAAACTCATTTTACCAAATCCAGCACAACACATTCTTAGCGGTTTCTTTGTACAAGAGTCAATATTTTCTTTAAAAAACACAACTACCAGTAATGCATATTGAATGGGGATCAGAAATATGCAATTCTCATCTTTCTAAACGGAGCAGTAAAGTTAATGGGAAAATCTATGAATATTAAGATCAAGAACGAGAGATGATCTACTGTGAAAAAAGGAAATTAAACTTTACTTAGGTTCTTGTTTAGGGTTAACTTGCGATGTTGCCCGTCCTCTTTTATCAAAATTTTGAAAATTTACCTAGAAGAAATGGATAATTTGATTGTTTGTGTACTTGATAACATGTGAGTAAAGCGTAATTTATGTGTAATATCTTTTGGTAAGCGGTTGTAAAGACGGAACTAATTTGCAAGTAGAGGGAACTATTTATCTCTAGGTTACAGCACGGTTGGATTGTGGGTAATTTTCGAGTAAACATGGCTGTAAGTGTACAGGGTCTTTGCGCTGGATGTGAATTGACAGTAATAACATTTGTAAAACAAGATGTTGATAATGAGGTTAATCTTTTGAATATGTGTAAAATTCATCGATTAATGACTGTAAGAACAAAGACCACCAACAATCGTTCACGATTTTCTGCTTGAGATAGGAGAGCTCTACAAACCTAAGTACTAAGGTAAATGGGAAGTAGACATAACCTAACCTAAGTAACCTAGTAGTGCGTCATCCCACCTTACTTCGGCTTCTCGCTTCGCTCGTTCTTCCCTCTCAACTCCGCACTCCCCATTAACTACCCACAACCGTGCTCCGCGCGACCCGCCAGTCTCACCTGTAGGTTAATAATGGATTTCCATATGTAATTGTGGTTCCTCCCCCAATACTTCCGCCCTCCAGGTAACGTAATGATTTGGCTTGCGCTTCACAAGCTTCGTCTCCTACCTCCCAGATCGCTATTACAACTGTGGCATGAAGTACTGTGAACATATTCCTTCTTTTCGGAAAGCTTGCTTCAATGTGTATTGTGTCATTTCAAATCGAGATTCGAGAAGACTAATAAACTTTATTTTAACTCCTTTAAAATATGTTTAGAAGTGTTCGCAAATAGTTAAAATGGAAAAATTCTTGGAATAATCTCCTTTATATTGCATTTTATTCTTAGTGTTACACATAGAATTAATTGAGATTTTTTTTGCAAGCCCTCTGTGAAAATTTTAGGGGGGAAATAAAAATTTGGGGGGCCGGCCCCCCTTGGCCCCCATGGATACGGGTCTGAGCCCCCCTACATTTTTGGGCTGGCTATGGGCCTGGAGACGGATGATTAAGGCAAGTAAATGATGATGAAAGAGTTGATGCAATGAGAACGTGGAAGGAAACGGTCGTTTGACTTTCGCGAAATAACGTAGGAAGTATACATAGCTGAGAATATTTCTAAATTGTCCTGTCGTATGATCTTAGTAAAATATTAACAAAAATAACATTCATCGTCTTGCTGCAAAAATTCGTCACACAGTTGCTAAGAAATGAATAAAAAGAAAGAAGTATGGAGAACATGTGTCTTTGGTTTTTGTCGTATTCTTCATTAAAATACGTTCTATGTGGTCAAACCATCAACGAAGGGCAATATTTAGAAGTGGTGAAGTGTTTCAGGGAGGTCTTGAGCAGGAAGAGATCGGAAGCTTGGAAAAATGGAACATGAACACTGCACTATGACAAAGATTCTACCAGACGGCACTCCTCATTAGGGAGCTTTTGGAAAAGAACTGTTTACCCCGACCCCTTTTTCTTCCCTGGTTCCTGCAGAATTCTAGGTTATCTTTTTCAATCCATAGAAGAGATAATATGAGTCACCTAGGTTATTTGAAACTAATGTGTTCCGGCAGTGGAAGACGCATGGGGAACGATTTTGAAGGAAATGAATCTGAATAGCTTCCACAAACGGTAAGTATCATTATATTTAGAAAAGTCGGTTTCTTTCTGGACATACCTATTGCTCGTACTTCTAAATGAATACAAAATAATATCTACTATTTAAGAATCACCCTGTATATCCTACTATCTCTGAATGTTTTTTTTTAAATCTTTTTCAATCTTTCCTTTCTTTTGCAATATCTACCAAATGTAGATTGTTTGAAGAGGTAGTGATCGCAGAGTCACGTACGTATATATATATATATATATATATATATATATATATATGGAAACAACGACCGATAGAATACGTTAATGCATAAAACATGCGAACACGTGGTGCCTCTGTGGCGGACAAATACTCGAGTCTACTTTACCCGGTTTCCTTCCGTTACTTCTGTCATCTCTCACCAACAACCACCATCAGTGTTCAAATCATACATTCTCACCCATTCTCTCTCATTCTCCTGCTTTCTCCCGCTTCCACCCATACAAATTTCTCATATATGCACATACACATTTAGCTCTCTTCGTTTCTCCTATCTTTCGCTCTGTCATTGTTCTGTTCCTCTATTGGAAATTTATCTGTTCATTTTTGAACTTATGTCAACGTTAAATCGCACGAAACTACATACACACAGGCATACTCTTCAGATTTATTATTCAAGTAATCTAATCGTAAAAGGAAGATTGCAATGTAAAACTGATGCTGGTTTCAGAGTTTCTCTCTTTTTCTCTCCCTCTCTCTCTCTTTCAGGAGTACTTCACAACTCTGAATTGAAATTTCTTTAAATCTACAAATCTGATTTACAACTACTTTTTTCGGTATTTACCTCCGGAATCAAAACAAAAATTTCAATCAGGATTACTTTTACAGTGGATAACACTTGATATTTTTTTCGAATGAAAAAAAAATGCTGTACGTAACCACTTGTGAGGACTGAATTTATGCCTTTATTGCTTATAGTCCCATCCTTTAAAAGTTCCCTTGCCATATTGTTTTTAGAACATATCAACTTACTCAACACACCAGAAATGAAGTTTCAAATAGACTGAGATAAGGGTTGTTGTGAGAGGAATCTTCTACCAAATTTTAAGCTTACAATAACATTTCAATTTTTTCCATTTTCTAAAAATTGGGCTTTTTTTTATCACCAAATTGGAAAATCTTCCATACTGTAAACAATTACGATCACATTTACTGACCGATTACCGTCAATTCTCACTGCCAACTGATTATCCTAAAATTTACGATATTAGTGTTAAAGTTATGGTAATAGGGTATAAATACGGCCGTTTATGGCATATAACCATAAATTTTACAGCAATATCGTAAATTTTAGAGTAATCAGTTCGTAGCCAGAATTGACGGTAATCGGTCAGTAAATGTATTCCAAAGGCCATGGTGGCTCAATGGAAAAGCGTCCACCTCTGTTGCATGGGGTCCTTGGTTCGATTCCAGCTCGCGCCAAGTGAGCTTTCTGGTGGACAAACACCGTGAACGTGGGTTTTCTCGTAGTTCTCCTGTTTCCTCCCACTTTCTTCATTCCGCCATTTCATTCATTTCTTTATCATCACTGTCTACTTTAGCCTAGTCGGCAATAAACGTGGAACGTAAAACTTAAAGATTTCATTTCATTTCTTATAAGTCCAAATAACATATTTCTTGTTAAATTAACCTATCGTTCTTGATTGAGAAGTGGATCTGACTTCAATTTAAGAAAAAATTTGCGCTAGTTGAAGACTTAAACCGATAGAAATGTTATCACATATATTATATATTATTATTATATAGCACAAACACTGATTACGTAATTTAGTTCGTTCTGTTTATTTGTTAAAGTTTAGCGTCACATTTTAGCATCTGCACAGCTTAACTCTTTCAAATCTGAATTTATCCAATCCTTAAATCTATTTCTACATTGAACGGATGTTAAAATGGATCTAAATGACACCTGTCAAGTTACCCCATTGACAGCATCATCTGGTGTCCATATAGGGTACCAGATGTTCGCAACTGAAATATTTCGTAATATAAGAATGAAAAATCTATATATATAAAAGAGAACGTACAATTTTTTGTCCGCTCATCACGCTAATACGGCTGAACCAATTTCTTTCATTTTTGGGGGGTTATTAGGATTTGGACCCTAGATGGTTTTTATCATATCACTTTAATTTTTAATTACCAGTGTCTTGAGATAATTGACCATTCAGGTGTCCATAACGTACAAATCCTTTGTTATTAGTTCATCATAGGTAAAAATAAACGTATTTATATGCAACCCGCATGACCGTGTCACTCGGCGGGTTAACATAAATGACAGGCGATATACAGCGGAAAATAGCTTGAATCTTCTGTTTAAAATTTTTTAATTGATTTGCTTATTTTTACAGACACTTTTACAATATGCCAGCACCGGGATGACCGCAGCGAAGCGGGGCGGGTTAACATAAATGACAGGCGATATAATGTTAAGATTTACTGCAATCTTCTATGGTTTTTATCATATCACTTGAAAGCGAAAAAGTAAAAATTATCTAAGTAACAAAGTTTATTGCGTTCCGGGGTGACCGCAGCGAAGCGGGGTGAACGCTGCTAGTAATATTATAAACTAGATGTCCATTGGAATGTATATACTGGCAGAAGAGAGTGAAAGGGTCGAGATGGAATTCAAACCATGTTAATGCGTTCTCAACCAGGATTTCGTTTATAAAAAGCGCACAAGCAAGCAACGAAATAAGAAAGGAGAACTACAAGTATTCAACGTAGAATGCGGTAAGAAATATAATATTGTGACTCAGCAAACATTTTATCAAGATATATGATTATAAGAAATGCGTTCCAAACAAAAGGTGACGTGCATTTTCTCACGGTGCAATTTCACAAGGTGCTCATTATCGAGCAATTTCACACGGTTCTGTTTATTGGATTAATCACTCTGCAGGTGTCGTGCATTTTCACACGGTCTACCTGTGAATCACTTGATTCATCCTGAAATCACATTCACTATAGGAGGAGGGAGGGCACAGAACTAATGTCAACCAAGTAAGAACAGAGAAAGATCAAACACAAGTTAAAATAAATACGAACAATGCCATTAATAGTACAGAAGGAGAGCTTAGAAAATGTTTCATTTTAAAAACAGAATAATAAAGAAAATAACTAGAAAATTAAAATAACTAGGAACAAGACAGAACAAAGGATAAGCAAACAAAAGTTATAGCAAAGAAGGAGAGAAAATAATAACATAAACAATATGGAATTGAAATAAATAAGCAAAATAATAACAAAAACTCGCTCAGTTGTTCTCTTATTTGAACCGAGCAGAGCCGGTTGACTTTACTACCCGGGTTGAGCTTCTGCTTGGGCTCAACAATTCGACCATGCAGATCTCAGCTTTGATGGTAAGAACTACAGTATATACTTATATTGGTGCTCACGACATTTCAGGCTGTCCCGTTATAAAAATCTATTGTCGTCTCGTTGTCGCGACTAGACCTGATGCGAGCAGGGTCCTCTCTCGTGAACAACGTTGAAAGTATTCGACACTACTGCTTCAAATCAAATGGTTTCACTTTCCAGTCTAATCAGGTTATGATTTCGAAACGAGTCAAAACGAGTTAAGCGAGCGAACTATTTATCAAACTCGACTCGAGAATATTACCTTTGACTCGACTCAAAACTCCACTTGAATTCGAGTCGAGTTTTAGCTCGGCTCGTGCACATTCTTAAGCTCAAGCATTTGCGTAAAGTCCACGCCATTTCCTAGTTTCTCCAGGACTAATTGCAATCTGTGGTCAAGATGGACGTAAGTTGATTTTCTACGCTTCTCCGGATTGCAATTTTTAAGCCCTGTCTCGGAAAAAAACATGGAAACTAGACGTCGCATCTGTTTTAGTACACTCGTAAGCTTTAAGATGCATGGCGTAATTTTAGATATGCTGCGGTTTAACTTATTGCGCCAACCCTCCGCTGGATCGTTTGTTCTGTGTCTTTGACCATTTCAGTTCTATATTTTTTGAATGTTTGGAATATCACTCCATTGTTCAATGAAATAATCGTTTAACTCTTCAATTTTCTGGCCAGATGGACAGTCCTGCATGACGACGAGGTAACCTTAATCGATCCTGCCTGATGATATTAATGCTAATTCGCTACACATACGAATATGATGACGTAATCTTTACTGTGGAAGTATCCTTCGACGAGACCTAAAATCTTCCATCAAATGTTGTGGTTAAAATGGTAATAGCAGCCAGAAACCTGTGAATTAGGAAACACTGCACGCAATTCATTCATTGATTGCAGCAAGCTCAAAATCTACTTTCAGCACTCGAGATTCGTTCTGGCCAAACCACATTTTAAGAAATGTAAACAGTTCATTTTATGTTCGTTCTATTTTGTCTGGCATAAATGCATACGCGGCTGATATAAACAATATCTTATCATGTGTTGTTCCTGTATTTGTACGTATGGTGTACAATTGGGAAAAATACTTGAAGCTAGTATTAATTCAATTGCTCGTATGTATTTTAACTTGTGTTTGCTCCGTTTCGGTTCTTACTTAGTTGACATTTGTTTTGTCTTCCCACCCCGTATAGTGAAAGCTGTTTCAGGATGAATCAGATGATTGACAGGTGAACTGTGTGAAAATGCACCACACCTGCAGAATGATTAATTCGATAAGCAAAACAGTGCGAAATTGATCGATAATGAACACCATGTGAAACTGCACCGTGCGAAATTGCACGGAATCAAACAAAACAAGAGATTTAATTAACTGCAAAATTCAAGTATCTTCTGTAGTAGACTGGAAGATTTCAATTCAAAATGTGCTATTGCTTCGGAGACAGTAGTTTGTTGATTGAAGGTTGCCTGACCATACTTGAAGACGAATTTTCATTATTATTAGGTGATGATGCAAGAGATGATTTACATAAGATAACGCCTTCCAGTCTGTACACTTGCAATGATGTCCTAGACTAAATTAATAAATATTTTCAGGATAGAGTGTACAATGACTTGGTATTAGAAGTATATGACCCGCATCATCTCCAGATCTAAACCAATAATGAAGACTGAAAAATGGTGTTTCATAATCTAAAAAAGCCCTAGAAGGTTAAATGTTCTCTACGAGTATTCAGATGTTACATCTTGTAAGTTTTTTAACTGAGTAGGGAGCAACCACACAGACCTTCCATAGAGTACGGAAAGACTTCTGTGGAAACATAATGACAACTTTGTATGAAAATATTTAAAGAATGATGTTTCGCACTTATGTTTGGATAACTTAGGAAATCCTTCAGGTAATCTATGTGTGCAATTATTCTTCTAAGCGATAATTCGTTATGAAAATAGATACTTAAATCAGCTGCATCATTTTAGATTTTGCCACGGGAGGAGAAGAGAGCACGTCCGACATAAAGAGTTCTACGTTTTCTTATTAGTATATTAATGTACGACTTATTAAAAAATAGTGGTGGATCTAGAGGAAAAACTAGGGGGAGCAGGCAGAACCCAGACTATGATACGCATATCATGAGTTTACTATAAACTTTCAAAAATATGTCAACTAATAGCTTAAATTATTTTTGTTATTCAAAAACTGGAGGACCTAGGTCCCCGGTCCCGGGCTAGATTGTCCGCTGCTCAAGAGTCCAAATGACCTTTCCTTTGCGTAGTAATGTAATGTTAGAAATTCTCGTGGGTATACGATAGATGTTTTCAACAATATAGTTTGAGTATTTCCACTCTTGAGCAGTGGGGGTTCTAGCCTGGGGCTGGGGACTCAGGCCCCTATCTCCGTGAATACGCTCGTTATATCGCAAATTTGAGGTAAGTATGCGTTAAACTATAAAGATATTAGGTGGGTATACGCCGAATACTCTTGTATACGGCCTATTACATCCCTACTCTTGCTCTCTCTAAATGACGCCACGCCCCTGGCTTAAATAAACAAAACATTAATAAATTCTAGCATAGGAAAACAATTGCCCTCCCTGAGTTTGAGAAACTTTGATTAAATTGTATACTAATATACCAATGAAAAATTAAAACTCTTATGTTGGTGGACAAACCTGCCCCCCCCCTCCCTCTGCGGAATCTGGAATATGAAATGACAATACTGTACTTGTATGCTTTGACGCTATCGTTGGAAACTAGTTAATTATTGTTTTTATTAACATGGACATCTTGAATTATGATCGTAATGAATGAACAAATAAGGAATGTTCTTTGGGAGATAACATTTTTGTTCTATGGTTATCCGAAAAAGAAAATCAAATTTAATGCTATCTCTTTCCTAAATCCATCAACACCACTAACATATTCAGAGTGTAGAAATGAATCTCTTAACAAGTACTTGACGTAAATGGCTTAGCAATAAACAACGCCATTACACATTAATAACTCACTGATATCGGAAAGCATCATAAGAAGTTGGCACCAGACTTTTTTTTTTTTTCCTATGCTGTCATAATTTTTGGTGTTTGGAAGGAGGGTTAACATTCCTAACATGTCTCGCCATCTTTTGATGTTGCTATGAATCTTTCAACAACAGAATGGTTGATACAGATTTCGCAGTAGTTTTTAAAATATTAAAATGTATGCTTGCGTAAGAGCGGTAAAAGTTCAATTGCGTCTAACATTTCACTGTAAGAGTATCTTGTTCAAAATAACAGCTCGATATGGTTATCTTTATAGCTGCCTTTTCCTTCTTTGTTCTTTTATTTTTCTCTTTTTCTAAATACAAGTATTTGAAGTTTTCTTTGACCAGTAGCGCCTTCAGACTGCCCTTGAACACTGCAGTAAATTACACATGGCGACAGGCACAGGTTTTTGTTTATGTTTAACGTAAACATACATGTTACTTTACCATATTTTTATATATGTATTTTAACTCACTTTTATTTTAGCACGCAACATCTATGGAATGTAATTTCAAATGTACTTTATTTGAAAACAAAAAAACAAAAAAAGAAAATGTAAAAAGACATTGGTAGCATATGACTACTTTGTAACTCAGATCACCACCTCGTGAATGTATAGTCTTGTTCTAAGGAACATGACCAGTTACTTTTCTTTGAAATTCTTATATACTTTATCCAACAGTCGGAAATGAAGAGTTTCTTTGGCCGGTTTGGATGTTTATTTACAGCCAATTTCCTGCGCACGAGCTTTTAAAGTAAGGTAAATGGCCAGGATTTTTGAACAAGACTGTACACACAAAGTTCTTCTTGGGTCAGGAAATATTTTGATTGTTTTCATACTACTTTTCATTTTTCCTTATACTGACAAGGGAACATCTTATATTGATAGTAGCATTGCCCAATCAAACAATGCACAATCGATAGAGGAGTGAAGAAAAGTGAGAAATCCAAAGTTTTACGGGTCGAAACCCAAAAACACAGGATATACAGAGAAAAGAAGGATCTAGAATCATGTGAAGATAGCAACGCGAAAGATACACAGATACAGAAAGAACTTCATGATTAAAGTAATCAAAATGACATTTACACAACAGTGTAGTAAGCAAACATTGTACCTACAGACATGCATCATATGTAATGCAGTGTTCCCAACTGAGTACAAAATGAAGTTTTGTTAAAATGGCACGGAACACAAATTAAAACATCTAGCAAATCTAATTATGAGTAGAACCAAACCTGTGAAGTCTTGATGTACAGTGTTGCCAACATTTGAGGATAGGCCTATATGAATTCCTATATGAATCTTGAATGAAACTATCAATATAAGATGTTCCCTTGTGAGCCACAGTTTTCATGTCCTTACTTAGTTCTTTTCGTTTCCTACGTCTCGTATTATTTGGCTCGTAAACGCAACCTTGCTGTTGTTTTTTTTTATTTTTCTATCATTTCCTATATTATGGTACCTTCCTGTCTCATAATGTGTCCAAATCATCCTATCTCTTCTTTACTACATATTCGTTAGTATAGTCCTGTTTTCTCCTATCGTTTCCAACGTTCTTTCATCGTACCTTTGTCTATTCATCTAATTTTAACTTTCTTTCATAGCATCAAGTGTTGAAGGGTTCCATTCACCGTTTTTCTTCTTCTTCTAGAGTTCATGCACATACACAGATACACGATGAATAAAATAAAATTCTAAAACAAACTACTAAATAGTAAAACAATCAAGAAATTGCTTTTCATTTTTTTAAATATTTATTTATGCATGACTAAAATGAAAAGCATTGGGACCACTCTTATATAAAATTTATGCCGGTTATGCCGGCTAGTTTAACGTAGACTGTGATGATGAGAAATGAATGAAATGGAGGAATGAAGACAGTGGGAGGAAACGGGAGAACCCCGAGAAAACAGACGCACACAGTGTTTGTCCACCACAAACGCTCACTTGGCGCGAGCTGAGATAGAACCCAAGGAACCCACGCATCAGAGGTGAACGCTCTACCAGTGAGGCACCGCAGCCCCCCTCCCAAAAAAACTCAGGTTATAACTTGAAAGTCCCTGATAAATTGAAACAACATACTAAAATCGCTCAATAAGTTTTGCACAGATGAGTATAATATTTTTTTGTTACTTGCAACATGATTATGCAAATTTTACGTAAACACAGTTTGATCCTTTGGCTTCAAAATGATAATAATTGTTTTTCCTATTATTCACAGGTAAACCACAATTGACACTGAAGTAGACATTAGACATAAGGACACGACAACGATTGGTAATGGAATTCTTGTTCAAAACTGGTGATGAATCAGCCAAATCAATTCACAGGTTTTCGATTTATGGGGATCCCACATTGGACCGTGCCAATACCGAACGCCGGTTGCAGCGGTTTTAAAAACCTACACTTTTCAGATAAGGTCAGAAAAGTATGGCATCGTTTTTCTAGGATAAGTGTGTATTGTCATTTCCATAGACTTCTTGGAACATAGGGCCTAGCTCCACAATTAACGAAGAGCGTTATTGTTTATCACTTGATAAGGTACGACGTGCTTTCCTGACCAAGAGTGCCGAGCTGCAATGTAAGGTTATCAAACTCCATCATGACAATGTCAAGACTCAGACAGCCATGATGACACAGCAGAAAATCATGAAAATTGGATGGAAAGTCATCCTTCTGTCTCTCTATAGCAAGGACTTGGCTCCTTCGGATGTCCTTCTGTTTGGCCATCTGAAAGCCAATCTGCGAGGAAAAGCTTTAGACAGAGTGAAACAATGGTGTAAAAGCACACTACCTGAATTTTACTAAAGTGAATTCAAGGCATGGAAAGAACGTTGGACGAGATGTATCACAGCACGTGGAGGCTACATTGGATGACATGGTATTGTAGCCAGAGGATAAAAGTATGTTCACCTAAAATTTCATCGTCATATTGCAACTAATAACAATATTATAACCCTCTCTGCAAAACTTAGTAAACTCCCCTTGTAGATATTTGCTAATAATATCCGTAAAGCAAAGTGTTTAAGGAAGGAGAAAGTAATCAGATAACTCATGCGAACGTTGAAAATCTACTTTATAAGTGTAGTTTTAATTCTTATAAAATCTTCTCAAGCAGTAATTCAGGATAGAAGATTAAACTTGCAAACATGCATCGCTAACAACTATGGTTATTAATTTTAACAAATCCGCAATGTAAAATAATAAGCCTACACACTTCTCCTAACTAGAACATTATAATTTATACAACAAATTCTCCTGAAGTGTTTATTTTATAGGTAAGTACATAACATCTTACCAGTTTTGTGCATGGTATATGAATCATTGTGGCTTTTAAGTGGTATAGCAAGATAGAAAAAAAAAAAAAAGATGGCAAAAAATATTACGTACATGAATTCACACATCTAATTCAGACATATTACAAACTAGAAACTGAGTTTTGTCGAGCATATGAAATAAAATATAATACTAGTAACATCATAACATAATCATGGCATTTCAAAATATAAATTCTTTTTTAAGTGTAGTGAATATATGTACATATATAATTCGTTTTAATATATATTTCGTTACTGTCATCAGATTCTGGTGTGGTTTGTTGGTTTAAAAAATGTCTTCTGTACGTTAAAATATTGAATAAAATATACCGTGATGAAAATTCTAAGATTATATATTTATTGAAGCTTAAAACCACGGCTACCACATTATTGCTTCAATCCCCACATACTGTGTCCTAAAGAGAAATGGTTATGAATTATAATCAACACAGTTCATCGTTGCCAGATATAGGAAAGTTGTTGTGCCCAAACTAATATTTTAGGCTTCGTACGGAACTTGGAACATTGCGTATACTAATAATAAATAATCATACTAACAGATGGCACCACTTGCCCTATAACTTGCCAACCTGACGCTGATAAATGTCGCCATTTGCGCTATTGCCTGTTAAGCTCTGCAGATAATTTGTCAATTTAAAGCTATCATCACTATTTAATAGTCACTTAAATTATTATTATTATTATTATTATTATTATTATTATTATTATTATTATTATTATTATTATTATTATTATTATTATTATTATTATTATTATTATTATTGTTATTATTATTTCAAAAAATATGACGAGGACTTTTAAGCATTCTCAGCTTTGAGGATCAATATCTGTGTAACCGTATGCAGTCGATCATTCAGAAAAGATGTTCCGGGGAGGGGGCACTGCTGGTACTATTCTATTTATTATTATATTATAGATGTATTATTTTTGTCTCCTTTGGGGGTCACTCTCAGAGCTCCGGGGAGGGCAGTGCCCCACAAAAACATGTCTGGAAGAAACACTGACCGCATGTTTAGATACCAAATAACCTAATTATATGTATTTGATGCAGCTATGGTTTTAATATTACTATAAACATTCTCATCTTGTTAATGGAAGCAGAACAAAGCACCTATTTTGATATGTTGCTCTTTGATAATACAGTAAACTTGGGTAGAACAACTAGTGCCAATTACACAAAATACTTGATACCACATTTGTGAACATTTTCTAAGCAAAAGGAACTGATTGCTCAAAGTCCATGTGTACTTTCTACACATAATTCACACAGCATATCATTAGTATCTACGAGGGTATTTTTAAAAATTGCCAGATGTTCACTGTTATTATTTTATAATTTCGCTCCATCGACCTAGTGAACAGACGACTTTTCTACAATACTTCTAGCGTATTAATTGGCAAATTATCCTTCAAAGAGTGTAAGATGTAGCTTATTCGTAAGTCCTCTAGAACTCTTTTATATAGAATGGTTTTCTGCTGGCGCCATTTACGCACCTCAAAAGTTCCTCACCGTAAGACTGATCTCCATGTGACTATTTATAAAAATGGTTTGTATTTTACTTGTTCCACAAGCAGTTAAGCTGACTTTTCTAGTCTATTACTCTGCTAGTTAGTCTTTTAGCCATGAATTGCCATCTGTTTTGCAGGAGCTTTTAGTCGCATTTGACCTTATGCAGAGTCATTCAGACTCGTGATTAGTTACATGCTAAAGGGTTCGACTAACATATGTTTCCTGCAGTAGTCAGACCTTTAGTATGGCGCTAATCATACTGTATGTCAAAACGACTCTGCATAAGGTCCAGTGAGTCTTCCAGCAGGCATTCCACTAGACTAATAAAAGACTACTAATCATAATATGTAGCCTATATAAAGAAAAGTTGAGGACCATAGTTTTCTAAAATAAAAAGCAGTCCCTCAAAACTTAAACGATTGGTCATCCTTTTTTTTTTTTTTTTGTACTTAATTCCTACTTATTAGAAAATATGATTTCCTGTTGTGATCTACGTAGAATCAAAAAGGATTTGAAATGTAGTGAACCATTAACATCCTTTATTATGATTTGATACAACAGCTTGATTACAAAACGAATACATAATGCTGTCAAGTGAATGCGTGAATACAGAAGACGAAACCATATGGAATTACACGAAAAGAAAGAAAGAAAAAAGTGAATTGCCTGACTTGTCTCAATTAATACTTCTAATTTACAAACTTCAGAAATTTGTTATTATTTTATGTGAAATCGTATAAATTAGTTATTTTGTCACAAAAAATGTAAAAAGTACCAGAAAAGTACTCTTTGGTTCCCTTCCGAACCAATTTTGTGTCTTCTAGGGTATCCTCCTTCCACCGTATGCTGGTGATTGTTTTGAACAGATAACACGTGATTGAAATAAGTATTTATAGTAGTTGCATACATGTAAGGACATGGAACCTTACAATATTGACGACTGTTATTTAAATGAAACTGCGATTTATCATTAATATTATTATTTGTCAGAGAAGCAAAAACCTTACGCATTTGTTTTGAGTATCAGTGATTCGACGACCGAAATGCTGATCAAGTCCAGATTTCGAAATCCAACATCGAAATCAAGTCCAACATCGAAATTTGCGATTGCCACACTTACCAACAGTAAACTATTCATGAGGTTTGAATTCGCCCCTTATGAAGGCTCTTCTCGCTGGCTTTTTGTCCGTTTTCATTTGTGTCAATCCATGCATCCCTTTGTGGTGGATTCTATCTTAATTGCTGTATTCTAAAGTTTTTTTTTTTTTTTTTTTTGTATTACATACTTTTATACTAACAGACACTTGTGTAATCTTAATTTATTGCGCAATTAATAATATTGGATAACTAAATATAATTAATAGTTTTAACTTTCGTGACCATAACTTAATTACAAATGAACTTAAGAAGAATGAAATAAAATGAATCTTGTGTTGCTTAAGTATTTTCTGCTGATAGAAGGAATGAAAATAAACCTCCCAACAAAGTGTCAGGTTTCGAATAACGAAATACGGTAATCTTAGTTATACAACACGTAAGATTGATGTAGGTTGTATAACTGTGAACAAATTTAGGGTTTAAACTTCATCCATCTTGACTCAGGACTATGAAAATACAATCTATTACTGAAAAAATTATAACATAATGATATGATTATTTCTTGCAACTACTGGTCAAACAAGTGATAAAAATTAAATTTTAACTATTACAAGAATAAATAAACAGAACAATCCTAAAGAAAATCTCACAGTAGAGATAACTTTATATACAAATCAATTTCTTCTTCAAGCATAAGAAAATCAGATAACATAAAGAAAGGTGTTTTAAAGGAGAAAAATCTCCTCTAGCTCTTTACCTGGTGGTATGGTTCCTAATATAGAGGTTACATTACCTCTTTGCACTGCCATACTTATTCTCTGAATTAGGAAGGTGCTTGCTCTATCATCACCAGATAATTGAGTGATGCGTTTACCTACTTCCTTTATAAAACTGAGGCCTTCTTTGCCCCAGGATCCACTGGATTCAGTGGCAATGGGAACAAATTGGTACTTCTCTATTAGGTTACTGTATTTTCTTCTTTTTTCTGTTTCCTTTCGACTGGCTACATTGCCCGCTTGGAGTGAGGAGAAAGGAAGGTTTGAAGGGGCTCAGGACTATTACTTATATAATTAATACTTCTCTGACCAGAATATATAGTTATTTATTAAAACAAAAGTAAGTCGTAACAGTTTCAATAACTTAACGTTATCTTCATTAGACGTTAACTAGTGGAAATATCTTCACAACATTAAATTAATACTTTTGTATTATTTTAATTGTTTCATTTTATAATTTTAAATTTAACAATTAATTTTAACAATTAACAATTAACAATTAAAATTAACAAAAAATTAAAATTAAACAAAAAAATATTTTTCATAAAGTTTATTGTTTAAATTTTAACATGTATATTTTCGGGCTGTCTTAATGACGTTTTTTTTTATTAAAAAAATATATATTTCTACAATAATATAAAGTGAGGATTTAATTGCAATTTAATCTGTATTGTTTCAGTTTCATTATTTTAATTTTTTAATATGTAACAATAATTTATTGTTATAAGTTACTGGGCAAATATACATGAAATCACGAAGAAAAAGGAGGCAACATGGCGTCGATAGAGGACAACCTATCTCGAACTCCAGTTTAATACACCTTTATTTTACTAATTTTTTTTAGTTCTTTTTTTAGTGTGATACTAATTTTTACTGACAAGGCAGGGTATCCAGGTGTAACACGCCGATTGTGATAAGATTGCACAGACATAAAGAACATTGAAAAAGAAGCGACACGTGTTTTTATATCGGCCAACAAGCACATTGAAAGGGTCAAATAGGGGCATAAAAATGGGGTCAAAATGAGATTATGTGGAATATAGCGAGAACGAGAAGAGATATCAGAAAAGTTTAAATGTACGAAATACTACCCATAGTCGACGCAATTCAATGAGGTAGAACGCACCCATGAGAAGAGAGCAGAACATCGGAAAATGGACCAATCCCGTGTACAACATTGTCACAATGTGTTACGGAAATGAGTGAAAAGGGTGATAAGGAGCAGGAAGAAAGAAGAAACGAAAACAGAAAATACATGCTTTTGCTTTGGGTGGATATGTTGCCCGTATGCGAAAGAGACGCAGATTTATCTCAATGCCCGAAGATAGGATAACACGCAGGAAGGATGCAAACGCCGTTCATATAGACAGCCAGCGAGACAGTACTGCGCAGTGGGTTGCATATATCGCGTAATGAGAACAACGATGAGATGGATGTTGGAAACGAAAATGTGTGTAGGCAGTAGTAACACAAAAACAAAATTGTTACTATTACTGTTATGTTGTACGCGTATTTTCGTAGTGATATAATGTTGATACTCATGTGTGATACTGATATTAATGTTGCTGTTTATCTTACATAGGTGGACCACCTGCTATTACATTCTACTGTGCTATAATTTTTTTTGTTCCCATTACCCGATATATGCAATCCACTGCGCAGTACTGTTTCGCTGGCTGTCTATACGAACGGCGTTTGCATCCTTCCTGCGTGTTATCCCATCTTCGGGCATTGAGATAAATCTGCGTCTCTTTCGCATACGGGCAACATATCCACCCAAAGCAAAAACATGTATTTTCTGTTTTCGTTTCTTCTTTCTTCCTGCTCCTTATCACCCTTTTCACTCATTTCCGTAACACATTGTGACAATGTTGTACACGGGATTGGTCCATTTTCCGATGTTCTGCTCTCTTCTCATGGGTGCGTTCTACCTCATTGAATTGCGTCGACTATGGGTAGTATTTCGTACATTTAAACTTTTCTGATATCTCTTCTCGTTCTCGCTATATTCCACATAATCTCATTTTGACCCCATTTTTATGCCCCTATTTGACCCTTTCAATCTGCTTGTTGGCCGATATAAAAAAAAATACATGTCGCTTCTTTTTCAATGTTCTTTATGTCTGTGCAATCTTATCACAATCGGCGTGTTACACCTGGGTATCCTGCCTTGTGAGTGTGGATATTTCTGATGCTACTAATATTACTATTTACAATGTTTATAGCTGGCTGACAATTAGTTTGACATGGGCAATTTCGGGCAAGATGTCTGCGCCATATTTGATTTACAACTTTGGTTGTAATCTTGATACTATGTAGTGTTCAACAATTTGCTTAATACAATTTTTACTTTTCAATAATAATTAGTGTAATAGCCGACATGGCTAATGGCTGTGGTATCTAATTATATTCAACCACAAATGTAGTACTAGAACAAGAACAGGAAGTCACGAACTGGGCAAATGGACTTGAAATACATGAATTACGGGGCAGATTGTTAGAATGAATGGGAGGATAAAAATCATGGATATGAAAACTTATCAGGACAAACAATAAAAATAAAACTATATGATAGAACATTGAATTGCTGGAAACTTCAAAATTAATTGATATTTGGAATAAATTATTAAAATAATAATAATAATAATAATAATAATAATAATAATAATAATAATAATAATAATAATAATAATAATAATAATAATAATAATAATAATAATAATAATAATAAAAGAGAAAAGTGAAAATAATAATGATTATAAAAAAGTTATACCAAAAAATTTAAAATGAAACAGTAAATTATAACACCACCTGATTGTTACATATTAAACATTTAAAATTATAAAATGAAACAATTAAAATTAAAAAAACAATTAGAATTATACAAAAATATTAATTAAATGTTACGAAGATATTTCTGCTAGTTAATATCTGATGAAGATGACGTTAAGTTATTGAAACTGTTACGACTTATTTTAATTTCAATAAATAAGTAAGTATTAATTATTTAAATTATCGATAAATTCGTTCTCCGTTTCCTGGTGCGAGAAAGTGATTCAGCTGGATCTCAATGTCGAAAAAAAAAACTCATTTACGATTGATCTTGAGAAAAGGAAGACAGGAGAAGTCCCTTTTCATCGACCTGAGTATCCTCAGCTACCCAGAGACGTTGGATTACTGTAAACTCACTCAACTAACTTCTTGTAACTTCAATAGAATTAAATAGTAGACTTTGGTAACAGGTATTTAAGAGTAGAAGACTAGCAACACTGACGCAGTATGACATCTGGTCGAGTGAAGACAGCTTACAAGACATTCAGAACTTTCATTAAACATTGAAGAGAAAAAATAATAAGGTGAAAAGGTATACAACTGTCGGAAGCTTGACAAGAAAACAATGCGTAGCAGGGGGTAGAAAGAAACAAGAATTACCAAATGATGAGTTATCACTCATCACATAACTTCTTTCCTTTTCCACCACGGAGGACTCACATTGTCTTCCAAAAAAGCTTGAATAAACCCATTAATCTTAGCAGGCTGTGATAATTTCTGAATTTCAAATGAATGACTTGTTTTCTCTCTGCGCGTGGACTACATATGATGTCACTTGTTTCTTTATGTCCTTTTTTATTATCATTATTTCTGCTCTCTCTTTCTTTGCATACGTATTTCTGTTTGCAAGACGGAAATCTTCCCTTCCTACGCAAAGACTTTTGCACTAACATATAACCAGCGCCCGCTGTGTGTTTAATTCTGCCCAATAGATCAACTTAATGGTACCTGTTCTGCTGGTATGCTTCAATCCATTATTTTTTCTTTCTTTTTTATTGTCCTTCTTTGCAAAGGACGGGAGGAAGGGGGAACATGTGCGTCATACTGGGTAAATATCGACATTTTATAATAGGAAACTTAAGCTTGATTCTGACGATCTGACTGTGATTTTTGTCCAGAGTTTTCGTATATAATATTCATATACTGAGAGAACTTCTGTTAATTATACGTATTGTCGAGTAAACATTAATAGCAAAATTGCTGTTGGATAAAAGTAGGACACGAAATTTCTGGTCTGAATTCAGTAGCCAGACCAGACAGTTTAGTCGCTACTTTTTCCCCGAGCTCAGATGACAATTTAACAAACAGAAATTTCAAAGCCTGGGGAAAAAAAAGGCCACCCTAGAAATCGGTTGGTTGGATGCGAGTTTAACGACTTCCCTTTCAGCACCGGCTACCTACAGAGACTACATGACGTGGATCTCTACAGCTTAGCGTGGGATCCGAAATATATATATAACCTCCCATAGATAATCAAACCCAGATTTTCTGCTCCGAAGATGCCTACGATAACCATATATATCCACAAGAGAGCTCGGGAATCTAGTAGAATTGCCATGTTCGTGGAAAGGAAAGGCAGAAATTGATTGAAAAGAAGATTCTTACCTTTACTGCCATGTTCTTGTTTTCTTAGAGACTGTTCACTACTCCTTAGAATAATATATATGGTAGGCAACGACAGTTATAGGACAAAATGTTGAGCATTATGAAGTTATGTAGATTAGGGTAGATATTAATTCAATAGTATTATTCAGAATAAAACATAGAGCGTCAACAATGCTCGAAACATATACAGACTGTTCGGTGTAAATTTGACAGTTACCGTAGTTTTATTGCATGTAGATATGGGTTATCGAAAGATATTGCCAGAGTTTTCACATGTTAGTTTTCTTTGGTTTCAGATACAGCTGTGAAGTCAAGCAGAACTATAAATGAACGAGTGGAAGCCACCAGGGTATTGGAAAAGAGTTACCCGCATCATGATGATTCGTGCCGGCCAACCAAATTCTGCAATCAAGACAGCTACGCAGTGTTCCTTAACACTGTGAAAGCGATACAAAGTGAAGTGCAGGAAGTGAATAGTTGCAGCAAGACTCCGCTCCTTGCCATACTGTTGGGAAGACCCTGAAGTGGTTACATGACAATTTGTACTACTTCACCAGTCCCAGCATCTATCCCCCCTAACTCCCTTGACTGCAATTCTATGGATTATTATGTGTAAGGTGTGGTGAAGAAAAACCCAACCGCACTGCGTGCAACACAAAGACTCAGCTCATCGACAGAATTCAGGCGCATTTGCAGCTCTCCCTAGGACTGCATATTCCTGAAGGTTGCACACTACAGATTCAGGAGCCGCGTTGAGGTAGTTGTGGAAGCAAAGTTTTTTTTTTTTTTGAGTGATTTTGCTTTTTCTCGTTCTTCTACTTTGCGATTCCTATGAGTGGAATACAACGTTTTTTATTTTTTTTAAAGATAGAACAATGATTGTGATACCGTTCGAAAGCTCTTAATGTAAACTCTTTTGTATACTTCACAAATATTCAATATCTTGGTAGCATGTTACATTATTTGAGGCTGAACACAAAAAATATATTAACAAAACCGTATTTCTTGCCATTTAGAGCACCATTATTAAACATGGCGGTCACACATGATAGCTAATTTTAGTTTAAAATAATTTTCTGTCCATTTTCCTTCATCAGGCGTAAAACGGTGTTTCAATTTTTATTAATTAACAAGTTGGAAAGTGTTAAAATTGTTACAGGTGATTTTCCATGGCCGTCATCTTGAAGCCGCCATTGCAAAAAAGTGTGGGGATGAGAGGCAAACACCCAACTTTTTTTTACTTCCTTATGGACACAAGAATTTTCAGTAACAATTTTCTCCATACACGAACTTGCACACAGAAGTGTTGCCAGCTACTGGACTATACCCTGGCCGGTGAACGATGATTTCTGACAGCTTCGCACAAGGCCACGGTGAGTGAGCAGAAGACAGCAGGTCAACCAATCTTAGGCTCAGAATCTATCGCGTCTCCATGGTAACCACCGCACATTGCCAAACTTTCACTCACCCCCTCTCACCCTCAACGAGAAAGCAGACAATTCTTCCCTTGCGCGAGAAGCACATGGCAACACCGCACTCCTCACAAGTAAGGGACCATATGGTTGTCGCGCAAATCAGATGCAGACATACGCCATCTGATTGAGCATGAAAAGATATGGAGAACACAGAAATTTAAGGTGCTAAGGGCTATAGGGAGCGGAGCGAGGAAAGAGGAAACATTGAAAGTCGGCAAAATTAAAGAAAGTCAGGAATGACGGGAAAAGTTAGTTTCTTGCAAACAGGGAAAGAAAGTCAACCAAAAGAACGAAACTAAACATAATAAGGGCATCAAGGACGAGGAAAGATCATATCAGGGTTGCCATCCGGACCGCAGTGTTGCCAGCGCTGCATAATATTGATATGGAAGGTATAGCACAGTACAGCAATTCATGCACAAGGAAAAATATTAGTACAATTGAAAAGACTCTGTACACGTGCGTAAAAAGGTTTAACGATAGTCGTGAGTGAATAATGTACATGAGGGAGGACAAATATAGACATGAAAGTGAAGGAGTACACATTGCTTCCACACATGTATGTTCTTGTTTCGGAATCCAGTGATACCTTTCCAGCGCGCATGGTCGCTGAATTCCCCAATGTGAAAACATATGCAAGCAGATCACCGAATATGACCAAATGGGATTTGCAATTGCAAATCTTCCTGGAAGAAGTTTTGTGGCCCGATCTTCAGGGTAAGGATCGTGTTTTGCTTTTGGTTGACTCCTGGACTCCGAACAAGGATGACACTCTTTACAACATGACAGTTCCTGACGGTGTTCAGTTCTACAAAAAGCTGATTCCTCCGAAATGTACAGGCCTTATACAACCTGCTGATGTGTTCTTCTTTCGTCCATTCAAAAACATGGTGAAGTTCATCACAAATACGTTAGTGTTCTCCAGTATTAATGTGTGGCAACGTGAGAACTTTCTCCGCCTTCAGTCATTTGTTCGTTACTAGTTTCCCTCTAGACGATTTCGAAAGATGATACGCTTTGCGTTTTTCAAATGTGGCTACTCCAATGAACATCCTGGACAATTTGAAACACCTTCCGCATATTGCTTTGAAAAAGGACTCACAGAGGAATGCTGCAGAGACGCGTGTGACCAGCTTGCTTTCATCCGCTGTGCTCACTGTTTGTGTGTTGACCACGCGTTCATTCGCGATCTTCATGTCAACTGCAATTAAACTACAAATGGTGCGTACTGTTCTCTATTTTCCTCCATTTGTATTCAAGCGGGTGTAATATTCCCTCACGACTACGTTAAACCTTTTTACGCACGTTTACAGAGTCTTTTCAATTGTCTTTTGTGTTACTAATATTTTTCCTTGTGCATGAATTGCTATATTGTGCTATATCTTCCATATCAATGTTATGCAGCGCTGGCAACACTGCGGTCCGGATGGCAGCCCTGATTATGATCTTTCCTCGTCCTTGATGCCCTTGTTATGTTTAGTTTCTTTCTTTTGGTTGACTTTCTTTCCCTGTTTGCACGAAATTAACTTTTCCCGTCATTCCTGACTTTCTTCAATTTTGCCGACATTCAATGTTTCCTCCTTCCTCACTCCGCTCCCTATGGCCCTTAGCACCTTAAATTTCTGTGTTCTCCATATCTTTTCATGCTCAATCAGATGGCGTATGTCTGCATCTGATTTGCGCGACAACCATATGGTCCCTTACTTGTCAGTCGTCCTCGCTAGCTGATCTGTCAGAAATCATCGTTCGCCGGCCAGGGTATAATATATATATATATTATGAAAAGTGTTCAAGACCTGAACCAAATCGAAATTTTCGGTACGCTCTTGCTCCCTTTTGACTTGGGACCCGTACCGCACGAGCTTCTATTGGGGATTAAGTGCGGGCCTCCCACATCGAAGGTGCGTACGCAAGCCATATTACTAGGTGGAACTTATTAAGAATTTATTGATTGTTTTTATTGGCAATTCTATTCCATTGCGTCTAAACACAACAGAATAGTTTCCCCAAATACGGTAAAATAATTGAAAATGATTGCATAATTTGTCACAATGTGAAAATTATATTTACAATCATGTGACCAAATTGACAAGGAAATAGGTGAGGATTAATTTTTAAGATCCGTACTCGCCTTTGGTGTGAGAGACTAGGATTCCCACCGGATTCGATTATTGATGGGATCTCATGATTTTCGGATCCCACGTTAAGCTGGTGGTCTACGTCTCATATAACCTGGCTGGTGAAGAGAATGTTATACACATACACACACAATTTTTAAGATCATGAAATAATTTACCTTTTAAAATTTTAACTCACTATCACTATAAATTTTCATTAGACAATGAGCTGGTATAATGTATCTTGTTTATACACCATTGTACTGATAAATGAGTAATAATAATAATAATAATAATAATAATAATAATAATAATAATAATAATAATAATAATAATAATAATAATAATAATAATAATAATAATAATAATAGTGCATTAGTGTCATGAAATAAATAAAGACCCAATAAGGCAATAGAAAAATGCTCAGATAAATCCAGCCCTTTTAATGTAATGAATTGCGCTAATGATATTGGATACGTCCCATTCTTCTCTTCCGCATAACTGTTTGCATCAGTCGAAGCTAAAATTCGTAATTGAAACGACAGCAAACGATTTTCTAACATCCGGTTCCATAGTATGATGGCGACACATTTTTTCCACACGTAACTTTTTTTTTTTTTTTTAAATCACGTTGATGCAATGAAATATATTTTTCTCTTTGGTATTGCTGTCGGTTAAGAATGTTTTATTTCCCTGATATTCCCTGATTTTCCAGAATGTGGGAACCCTGTAGATTGAAGAGGTCAAACATGTAAGATAAAGTTGTAATGCAAACAAGGTGAAGCCAGGTGATTTAACAAATGATGCGAAGGGAACAACGTTAGGAACAACGCGAGGGTAATGAATGGTGAAACTTAATTTATATTTTATGATAGCAAAATATGCAATGGGAATAACTTTATTAACATTTGCGGTTACAATGACCAATTTACATAGCATGCTTCATATGGCCACCAGACATCAACATGTTGTATCCGCAAAATGACGTGCGCAACAGTTGTTCACAGCAGTTCCGGCGGAATTCTTGCAACATGTCGCCTTATGCTGTCCTTGAGATCCGCAATTTCCTTGGTAGACCAGAGCTTTCAGATATCCCCACAGCCAGAAGTCACACAGATTTAGATCGGGAGATATTCTTGGCAACGCATCTGGAAAATCTCGGAAGATGATGCGGTCAACAGTGAAGATTTCACGAAGCAGATCTTTCACGTGGCGACCGATGTGCGGTGTTGCCCCGTCTTGGATGAAAACAGTCGACTCCAAACAGTTTCGTGCCTGTAATGCAGGAACCAAATGCTCCACTAAAAGATCCCTATAACATGCCAATGTCATGGTACAGGTGACAACAGCTTAGGATATCATCTCCTCAAAGAAAAATGGGCCAATAATGAACGTTCCTGTGAATCCACAGCCCAGTCAAATACGCCGAGTATAATAGCTGTTTCTGCAAAACATGCCCGAGCCCCATACCCGACAGTTTTGCATGTTCACTTCCACTTCTAGTGTAAAATGCGCCTCATCAGTCTATAGGATACCCCACGGTCACGTGTCATCCACATCCATCCATGCCCAAAACCGAAGGGCAAACTCAAGGCATAGAGGCGGATCTTGGGGTTTCAATTGCTGTACTGTGTAAATCCTGTAAGGATATCAGTGTAAAATGGCCCAAAAACTTTCCTCATTGTTGACCAGGGGTTGATCAATTCCCGTGACACCGTCCGAGCACTGGTAGCGGAATATGGAGCACATGCACGTGCATGAGCATCCACAGCATTCTCGTCAATAAGCTCCGTTGAAATCGGCGTCTTTCTCTTCCTGGAACCGCAAACAAATCATCCGTTGTCTCGAATTTCAGTACCGTCTTCTTTAAGCCATTTATTAAAAGTGGTCCTCTTCTCATTCCTTTCAGACGCCGAAATTCCCTCAATGATGCACTGTAATTGCTCGCGTTCTGATAGACCGATTTTACTAACAATACACGGTCTTTCTTACAAGCCGTGCTGCTCCTCACACGATTGTGTATATGAAGCATTGGCGGATTAAACCAAACGTCTTGGGAGGGGCTCTTTGTTGTGGAGTGGGATATGTTCCCCGAACCCCCCCCCAAAAAAGGTAAAACGGATTCAGGAAAAGAGAGTAAAAGATATAATTGCTACGGAATTTTCACCACAATGCCCCCTCTCCCGAAAAGATATTCTGTCTACAGTCCGGTCGTGGTTATGCTCTACTAAATATTTCGCTAGAAAAAATATCAGGTTAAACATTTTTTAGAACGCTCATAATGTTTCTGTATTTTAGTAAAATGAATTAAACAAAAGGACAAAAAAACTTAGAAGTTACACTCAAAATACGCTTTTCGGCGAATACCACCCAAGGCGTATCTGTCGATATAATATTGTCGCGATCTACGACAATGTCCCTATGACATTTAAAAGTGCTAGTCCCTTCAGCCGCTTTTCGCCAGAACGAGATCGCAACCACGTTTTCAGTCAGTGCAATGTGGATTAAGATCGTTCTGCACTGGCCACACTCGAATGCAGGGTTACAAGTTGAGTTGATGTTGAGCTAAACGTCCCTTTCAGCAGCGAGGCTATATGAGACCTACTGATTAACGTGGAACCCGTACCACAGGGTTACAAATATGCGCAACAGTTTTCGAATAGTCACGTGAAGATTTTCGTCGCTGCTGGTCAAGGCCTCCAACGCAGTCCGTGATAGAGTTTCACCTTCTTTAATTCTCTTTCATTTAGAAGTGCAGATTGCAAATTCAGAACTAAAGAGGGAAAACAGTATTTTTTTCTTTAGTTCCGATAGTTTTGTAAAATCTTTCTGCTAGAATGCGGAAGTTGTTGCTCAGATTTTAGTCAGTTGTGCGTATTGGCAATAACATGTTTAGTCCGTATACATTGAAAACTTCCTGCGCAAGACGAGTTTTGAGGTCCTCTACAACCGACTCTATAAACGGAATGTAAACAGTTCTTCAGTAGCAAGATGTCGTGTCATCTGCCCTGAAGTTCGTACGATGTGTTTGTCTTTGAGTGAGATGAGGAGTTTGAATCTGCGTCGACACTATCAGCCATTCTGGATATTGCCTCGAAAGTTGCCTTGAATTCTTTGCTGTTTGAACGCTTCTTGTTTAATGCTGCGATAGTGTCCTGAATGGCATCTGACGTTGCATTCATGTCTAAATTTGTCTTCTGCAAAAGTCGATTGAGGGGAGGGTTATCGTGAGAACACCCTGAAGACACGTAATAGTTACGATAAACTCGATGTCGTGCATGGCAGAAGAAAGTGCCCATGCTTTGGCTGCTGTATCTAACTCGGACCACTTGAATAACACTGTAGAGCCTCACTTACGTATTCATTGAAATTTCACATGAAATTGTAATGCCGCGTCGTTCCGTTCAACCCATCTCGTTTCACACAATGTCTCCAACTAGCCACTAACCGTATGCTTAAGGGCAGTATTACGTTTTGAGATGCGGCGAGAAACGTAATGATCTCTTTCGTTGTTCCCAGACAGTTCCTTACGCACTGTTCTGACGACGACCTGAAGATGGATAAGTTGAGGCTGTGACTACAATATGAACAGTGCAGCGCGTTTGAAGCCTCCTTCTGGATCTCCTGCACTGCCCGGCGCAACCCTCTGTACCAATACCAACGCAGTTTTTCGGGCCGAGTGAGAAATCTTGTAGCAAAGATAGAACAATTTCTCCAATTTTCCTTCCAGTCAGTGAGAGTTCGGGCGGTTCTGCGTCTTCGAATTCCGAGCTCGAACCAATGTCCTCACCTTTCAGCTCTGCGTGCGGAGGATCAATGAAACCGAAGCAGTCTTCTCTTATTTCAATCATGTGTTCGTACCTTAGAATCAAAGACAGCTGAAATGTGTGCGAAACGACCGTAGTCTCATCAAACAGAATAGAATAAAACTGATCCTCTCGCACTCGATTGACAATTTTACAGACGTGATTTCTCATCCACAACCCTCAATGAGGGCATTTTGTGTGGTTTTATTGGCAAAAATGGTCCTTTTCGATGCTTTCTTCCACTGATTCTTTAAGAGATCGTCACTACAAGCTATTCTAAATTTGAGCAATTCTCGAAAATTGCCCTCGTTGAACTTAGTTTCTCCACCGTAACCATCTGAGGTCTAATTATCCGCATAAGCATCGTCCCTGTGGCCTTGAAAAGCAATGCCTTGCCTTCCAAGGAATATCACATTCCGCAACATTAATTTCAGTTTGTCGCGATTTTGGATGACTTGTCTTCTTGACGAGTTGATTTGATTCTCGACTGATTCCACTGGTTCCCAGTAGTTTTTCAGAAACGCTTTTCCGACCTCAAGAGCGTTAATCTGATATTGTGCCTTGTTGTGAGTTTCTAAAATACCGTAGAAAGTAGCGAATTTCTTCAAATTTTAGTATCAAGGGTTCGGAGGGGCACGTTTCTTCGATAGCCCCCCCCAAAAAACGTTGCAAAAAGTGAGCAATATTTACAAAAAAGATCCCTCTCCTTATGGGAAAGAACCAGCCATGGATAGTTTTCCAGATGTTCTAGCCTCAAGTAAGACCGTTCTTCTTCCTGAGATTTATCTGATACTAGCAGCGTTCACCCCGCTTCGCTGCGGTCACCCTGGAACGCAATAAACTTTGTTACTTAGATAATTTTTACTTTTTCGCTTTCAAGTGATATGATAAAAACCATAGAAGAATGTTAACATTATATCGCCTGTCATTTATGTTAACCCGCCGAGTGACACGGTCATGTGGGTTGCATATAAATACGGTTAGATTTAGCTATGATGAGCTAACAAAGGATTTGTACGTTATGGACACTTGAATGGTCAATTATCTCAAGACACTGGTAATTAAAAATTAAAGTGATATGATAAAAAACATCTAGGGTCCAAATCCTAATAACCCCCCAAAAATAAAAGAAATTGGTTCAGCCGTATTAGCGTGATGAGGTAACAAAGGATTTGTGCGTTCTCTTTTATATATATAGATTATGACTCGAGTTATCGTTAGCGTAAACGCGTCATGCCGGACAGAGACTATTTTTAAATAGAAATAATGCAAGAACGATCACAAACTTTCGTTCTTGTGGCGGTAAGCTACAAGCGGCAGTGTGTGTAATTTTAATATTTTAGAGGGCTCTTGGGGGGGGGCGATCGCCCCCCTCGCCCCCTCCTTTAATCCGCCCCTGATATGAAGTGTGAGCTCGCGTGTGTTACGGCCTATACAGCGTCACATTTTCTCCTGGTGGCGGAAAGTGGAAGTAATATTTTTTCCAGCGTAACTCGCTTCCGCATATTCTCATTAGGATATTTACAAAATTTTAATGTAATACGTTGATTACAGCAAGCGCTGGACCGCCGTAAATAGTGGCTCTTTAATTGTAACCACCTTGTACTTTGAAGAGAACAAGTAGGAATAGGCGGTAAGTTGCTACTATGATTTTTATAACTTTTCTTTAACTTGCAATGATTCATGCATGTCCTCAAATGTTGCAACATTAAAATAACTCATTAACTTACAATTCATTCAAGAGTGTGCTACACACTTGCAACCTTAACTAATTTCTCGACGTCTTATAATGAAGAAATATTGGACAGCCACATAATTTGGGCCAATACATTTTGCTTTGATATATATATATATATATATATTGACTCCACAATATGAACAAAAGTACCCGAAACAATCTGAAATGATTCCTGAATTCAAGGATTGGTTGCACTCTGTTTACAAAGATGTGAGTAGAACCAGCGGCGCAAATCTGTCTTCAACATTGGGGGGGAAGGTAAGACCGTTACCATACTTTTTTTTTTTTTTTTTTTTTTTTTGCGATGTCCAAAATACTTATGAAGTTGAAAAACAATGTTGTGGAGAATCAAAGTTGTCTTCAGCGTTGGGAGGCTGCAGATTTGAGTCTTATTCTGGGAGACGTCTATTTTGTCTCACGTTCCTTTGTAGCAATCGGACAAAAAACATCAAATTTCTCCCAAAAAACACATTTCAAATCGGATTATTGGGGAGAAGTCCCCCTCAGTTCCAAGATTGGAGGGGGCATGTATCCGTCATCCCCCCCAGGGATTTGCGCCAGTGAGTAGAACATATTGTTTAGTTTACATCTACAACTTTAAAACAACTTATAGACAATGAATTTCTCGATTATTTTTTATAGCGACTTTTCACCCAAAATTGGAGTCGTCACCTCTCGTTTCGCAAACTTATTGTCAGCATTTAGGCAACACTGGTTGCGGGGAGAGCTGAAATGAAAATGAAATGAAATCTTTGAGTTTTACGTCTCACGGTTATACCGGTTAGGCTAAAGGAGACGGTGATGATGAGTAATGAATGAAATGGTGGAATGAAGAAAGTGGGAGGAAACGGGAGAATCCCGAGGAAACCCACGCACACGGTATTTGTATATCTATATATCTATCTATCTATCTATCTATCTATCTATATATATATATATATATATATATATATATATATATATATATAGATAGATAGATAGATAGATAGATAGATAGATAGATAGATACCGTATAGTTAGTTAGTAGAGAGCAACATTAATAAAAATACAGACATATAGAAAAGTAATAATTTTTATTTAGTATTATATGTAAATATATCTTAATTAATATAAATAATAAAAAAGAATGAAGTTATAATGGTAATATTACGTCATTTTTATAGATTCTATCAAATGGTTATATATGAGAGCGCTTCCCACCTATTAAATATAATTAAATTGAAAACAATGATGTTCTTAAATTGCAATTAAATCTTCAAATTGCCTGCAAGCTAACACCATCTATAGGCGCCTGGCAGACAGGCAGAGATACGGTACCTATTAGAGCAACTGTGAAGTATTAAGAGTGTTATATACAGACTGGGACATTCTTGTATTATAACAATGATTCCGTCTCCCGCTTTCAGATACGTAATTGTGTTTCAAATTTAAATTCCGAAGGAAATAGCAGAATTTGTAATGGGTGAAGACAGAATTATTCTCTTTGATGTACTATTATTAATACTACTAATAACAGAAAATTTATAAGTTGTTTGTTGATTGGGATTTATTATTTATTTCTAGCATCCGGTGAAGGGCGAAGTGGCGTAACTTGAAAACGTGATTTTGAGTTATGACCACCATCTATCCTCATTTAACCTTCTCTATCAACTATAAATTTCATACCGGAATTCCTTATATTAAAAGAGGTAAGAACTTCAAAAAATGGCGATTTTGAAATGTAAAGCAAGATATAACGTTGAACGAGACATTTTAAATCGCTCTCATGTAAAATTATAAAAATCAAGATACGCCACTTCGCCCTTTCACCGGTAATATGTCCACGGACGTTCTAGGTTTCATATTTGTTCCGTAATATTCAGATTCACAGTAGATGTTTCGGTCGAATATATCTTGGCTATAAGTCAATTAGGTAAGTTAATTGTTTTCAGTCACAAAAAGGCCTATAAACACTTAAGACTTTATTGTAAGACCTTCTGTCCTGTAACACACTTAACAACGCGACTAACACATCGCCATTAACACATTCAACAACTGAAGTCAACTGAACTGAACTAGCTTCACGTGCAGATGGTATGGAAAGGCATATCTTTTCCATGTCTGGATTAACAACTAATAACTGGATATCTACAGATTTGGACAGATGGCATGTAAACCAACAGTAGAAATATCCACGGAATTTCAATGAGTTATACTCGTTACGGGACAATATTTGGATGTCCCAATGACGTCTTGTCACCATCCTTCAAAGAGCACAAGAAACCAAAGAATGTCTCTTTTCCGGGCAAAAGCAAGCATGCATTTCTACATAATATTTACACAACGTCCACTGGCAAAAATAAGACATTCCAATAACTCGAAACTAACATCTCTTGGACGTCGAAGTGACGTATCGAATCTGTTTTTGAAGAATAAAGGTAAGTACCTCTGCACATACATCCAAAGTAAGTACCTCGATGGAGTACCATACTTGGGGACTACGTACAGGCATTAGACACTTAATCAATAAGGGGCGAAAATTACTTAGCAGTGTTTATCTAAATAAAACTTAAATCCAACTAGAGAAGAAACTCTTCAAAAATTCCTAATTAAAAGTTCTTCTACAATGTTTTATTTTGTCAAAGGTTATGGAATATTTCTCCAAATATGAAATATGAACAGCTCGCAGGAAGGAGGAAGATTCCTTTTTCCTATAAGAGTTCTAAGTAGGTAATTTAAGAGGTAATGTTCCATTGTAGATAGATAATTTAAAATTTCCTCCAGCATTCCCTCTGGATTCACGTATAATATATCTAAAATGTAATTATCTTTACACAAGAAAAACCCTATCATTATTCTGAAAGAAATCATGGGAGAAATATACTGTAAAGGCTATGTATTTTATCAGAAATAAGTAATAGCTTCCAATTCATTCTACCTTCCTTCGTTTTCTTGTATATACAAATAATATTATTCTTTAATTTTCCGTTCCTAGAACTTTTGCCTTTTTGATAGCCAATCTTGTAGTTTTCTTGTGTGTTTTTCCGCGCGTACTAACGTAGTGTACAATTTTTCTTTCAAAAGAGTCTAGGAGAATTTTTCACTTCAAAGCACTCTGATATAGTCGCATGGTAGTGCCACTGATGTGGAAACTATATTTTTGATGTTTCTACCAGATATCTTGTTGCCCGTAAGAAATAGTTCTCCTTTAAAAGTGTGTATGTATATAAAAAAAACATACGAAAAACTTCTTTATTTTTACTTGAGGAAACAGAAAATACTAAAGAAAAACAATAATAATAACAACAATAATACAAACAACAAGAGGAAAATCGTAGGCGGATGGTACCAAGAAACAAACTATGGTATATTCGCACATTACATATTCTGTGAGGTAAACAAAGAATTAAAAAAAAAAAAAAAAAAAAACTGTTTGGAAAGTTTCTGTAGAAGTGAGGTCCGTGTCTAAGGAAATATGAATGAGACTCGGAAAAGGAGCAAGTTAAAACATGTTTGCCAAAGATGTTAAATTATTACATAACTTTGCTGGATACTGCCCTAAAGACGTGCTGTGTATAAGTTTGTTTCATACCTATTAAAGAGAAAATATATCGCACATAATACATTATACAGCGTACTTTAATATTCATTGACAATATTTTGTTCATTTGAATTGTTATTAATAATTGTCGATTAAGCATATTACTTTGCTTTAAATGGCTGCTCCATCTTTTACTTTTTTAGCTCTTCGATTTAAAGGGAAATTATATTTCTCTTTCCTTTGAAATGTACTGGAATTTTAATATTTTGTATTTTACTAATTTCACCTTCAAATGTATTTAAATATCCTTTTCTTCCTGAAAATTAAAATTTTGTCAAGGATAATTTTAAATTAAGGAATATACTATAAGACGCCCCGTAATATATACAGTATATACGCCTCATAATTAATAAAATAAAATAAGAACCCTAATAGAGTAGTATTTGATTTTGCGAACAATCAAGAACACTAATAGCGTAATATTTGATTTTGAGAACAAACAAGAACATGAACAGCGTAGTATTTGATTTTGCGAACAAACAGGAATACTAATAGCGTAGTATTTGATTTTGTGAACAAACAAGAACACTAATAGCATAGTATTTAACGAATATTACATTTATGTACAGTGAAAGGAATTTTGAGAAAGCAAGGAATATTTAAACAGGTCTGAGGAAGAAATCGGAGGTCGCAATCGCTCGGTGGTAGAGGGTGAGTTCCTGATTTGATTCCAGATGGTACCAAAGTGGATCTTCATGCATTGACATAGGTTAACTATGCTAATTTGTTAGTTGGCCATAGCTCTCTTTCTCGAAGAGTTGAAGGAAATTTATCTGTGGTCCAAAAACATTTTAAGGGGCTTGTCCCCATCCAGTTGTGCCTTTTTCTTGGCTTTGTAGTGGGCAAATACCATGTGCGTGAGTTTTCTAGAGTTCCACCTGTTCTTCACATGATCATTTTAATCCTTTTTATCATCACCATCTCCTTCAGCCTCGGTGTGTGGTCGTGAGACGTGAAATTATAAATTTAATTTTATTTCATTTCTGGAGAAGATATAAGAAAATCATAATATCATTTCAAAGAAAAGAGAAAAATGATTTTCCATGTAAATCAATGGGCTAGGCAGCGTAAATAATTAATATCCATTTATTATAAAAATACATTTTTATACTTAAATGGAACGTAAGAGTTTCCTTATGGCTATGTTAGTATACTAGTGTTCAGCGCGGGATACCCGAGTTCGATTCCGGGTGCGAGCTCATGTTATTCAGATCCTATATTAAGCTGTCGGTGCACCTTTCATATATAGCGTCGGTGGCGGAAATTCAGATTAAACTCTAAAAATAGTTTTCCTTAACTGGCATAAGATGTCTGACACAGGAGGACGCTGAAACACAATAAGCAAATTAGGGGAGGACATAAGGTGGGAGAATGGAGCCTAACGTTGGCAGTTACGCTTGTCCATGAATCTACAAGTAGTAGGTGTATGTCCCCAAATCAAATACTGCGCTGTTAGTGTTCTTGTTCCCTCGCAAAAATCAAATACTACGCTGTTCGTAAAATCAAATACTAGCTATTACACAGTAAAAAATGGTTGTGTTAATTCAACTCAATTTTAACACAGGGCAGTGGTTCCAGCGTGACTACTACTATGCAGTGTTAGTTCAACACATACCCCGCGGTGTTGGTGTTTAATACAGGGGGTGTGTTACGTCTTTAACAGTGTAGTATTCTTGTTTGTTCGCAAAATTACATACTACGCAATTAGTGTTCTTGTTCGTTTGAATAATCGAATACTAAGCTATTAGTGTTCTTGTTTACCTGCCATTCATCAGCGTTAAGTTACCTGTAAGCTCCTTCTTTTCTTTGTGTGGTTTACCAAGAAGAGGATCAGCAAACCGTGACGTCACTGATAAATCTTTAAGTTTTACCAATGTGACTTCCCTCATGAACAGCCATTGGCTATAATAATAATAATAATAATAATAATAATAATAATATGAGGTCTAAAAATCAGGTAACTACGATTTTGACTGGATTCATAGGGCCTTATGCAGAGTCGTTTTTACGTATGATTAGCGTCATACTAAAGGTCTGACTACTGCAGGAAATATATGTTAGTCGAACTCTTTAGTATGACACTAATCACTCGTCAGAACGACTTTGCATAAGGCCCATAATATCTAAAACTGATGTCTTGCTTCCATGGAGATGAATCTTTGGGTTTTTTAAACTCGAAATAATAGTTACTTAATAATTTATTAATAATGACGTTATGTTAGCCTGAGTGCAAATGACATTACATTATTCCTAAATCTACTCCATCATGTGATTAACTCTGTTCTCTTACGAAACCTGGCGTTATGCAAAAGGGGAAAAAAAATGCAGATTTGAACTACTTTGGAAGAAGGTATTAGCTAACGTCTGTGTATAGTACATTAGAGAAGATTACATACTACAAGCGAGAAAGAGAGAGCTTATATGTTATCAAGCGCAATGTGCGGATATTTTATAGACGCTTTGAGAGTCCGTTACCGAAAAAGCATCTGTCAGCCGATGCATATATCAAGTCCTCTCAGAACATTAACGTCATTAAAGTGAAGGTCAAGTTTCTCCTTACAGCATGTTTAGATAAAAAAAAAAAAGATCATGTAAAAAGTCCAATTACATACTCTCTTTACAGATTCACTAAACCCCTCTATTGATCCATACGTTATCTAATAATCTTAAAATCAGATACTCTGCTCACTTCTTTGTTTTTACATTTATTAGGATCGCACAGTGTGACTTGGGTAAAATTGTACTATTAATACGCCCGTCTGTTAGCAGTGTTCGTAGTTTGAGGGAAATTTCCCTAATCTAGAGAAATTTCATACGTAAATTTAGCTAAAAGGGAGAAAGGGAATTTTTTCCAATAAAACGTAAAAATCCAGGGAAATTTTCACGCTGACTGACTAATTAATATAAATGCTTAAATTTATATTTGTTCTTCAGAAGTGAACCAACAAACTAGCAATAATTTGTGTGTGTGTGTGTGTTTAAAGTAGTATAATTGGCTGGATATATTTGTGTGTATTTTTTTGTTTTCAAAAGTGACGAGAAAAAAAATGAAAAATAGAAACACAAAGAAAATGAATAAAACAAATGTCGGTACTTCCTTTAATATAGATAAATTAATTTTACCACAAAACTTCTGTCACAGGAGCTGGACACTCAAGAAACTAGGGTGAGGGGATACGGTGGCTCAGTGCTAAAGCGTGGGGGTCCCTGGTTCGATCCCCGTCTAAGTAAGTGTGGCGGACAACCTTGTGTCCGTGGGTTTTCTCAGGATACTTCCGTTTTCTCTTATATTTTATTCCACCAAATTCACTTGCCTTCGTCATCGTCTCCCTTAGCCTAACGGGCATAATCGTTGGACGTTAAACTGAAAGACTTCATTTCATTTCTTCAACAAATTAGGGAAAATTTGCTAAGAAAAGGGAAAATTCTGTATTAGTCGAGGGAAATTTTGTTGAGAAAACCTACGAACACTATCTGTTAGTTACTCCAAGCAATAAGTCTTGAATGAAAGTGAATTTTCGAATCGTATTTTTCGCAATAGACAGGTAGAGCCAGTGTCTTGGCCAAGTTCAATAATGGAATCAATCCGTTAGTATTTTTCACGGGTAACGGTGGCTATTCATTTCCCGTTTAAAATTTTTAACATTCCCTAACTTGAATGTAAGCTGCACAGTAGAAAACCTCATGTATTGGTTATAGGGATACCTAATTACACTATCTTATTTACTTACTGTCTTTTAGCAGTTTACTTTTTGTTGAAGAATGTGAGTTATCTTTAGTTCAGAGATACTGAATTATACTGAATTAATATTAACATGTTTAAATACCGTAATGAAATAGTAATTATCTTGTTCTTGCGCACATGCTATCGTCTAATCATTCTTAATCTATCGCTTCAACATGTCACCGGCCCCCCAAGCCCATCTATCGCATTTAAATCAAAATGGAAAAGACAGTGTCAACTTTGATGTTAATTGACCAAGCCTCGTATATAAAAGAAAGATCTCGAAGCCACTCTTTTACGAGTTTGGTATGCCTGGGTAGTTATTGTGTAGCTGTAAGCGCATTAATGTGAACCACTCTGAATCACCATTTGTGGAGCCTATTGTGGACTCCTGCATCCAATTGGGACTCGATACCAGGACCACAACGACCCTGAACGAGTTGACCGGTCGAAGCTCATCGTGACTATGATAATACATTCCAAACTGCCACCAAGCCACCGAAATATATCGTTAATGAGCAGCCGTAAACGTTAAAAAGTAGGGATTTGTTTATTTGTATGTTCCATGTTATTCTATGTGCATTATAATTCATATTGATTGTCATTATATACAGCTATACATTTTAAACCAAGTTTTGTCACTTGCTCATGAGATTAATTTTTAACTTGTTGTTTGCGCCTAGTTAAGTTACACACACACACACTTATATATATATTCATTCTACTGTACTTATATTTTTATCCGCCGCTTCCCAGCTCCGGTCGCGATAGGATGTAAGTATTAGATGACCTGTGTTTCGTCGTGGCGCAGCTGGGAAAACGAGAAAGACGAATTATATAGAGAGGGAGAGAAAAGAAAAGTAGTATCGTATTCATGTTCACAGAAAATTCTAACCACGGTCTTATACACATTCTCTAATATCTATTTTTATAGCCTTTGAGTCAAAAGGAAAAGAATCTGGCCATTTTATTCCTACCACCTCTGTTCTAGTGGTTTGCAGCCGTGTGCATCAACGAAGTTTGAACGAGCGTTCACGCAAACGCGTTCAACATTAAACTTTCAAGTTTAAACGTGGTTTTAGGGCTTTTGTTGCACCATTGAAAGTCGAAAATTAGTACATCTCGTTTAAGTAAACTTCGGTCAATTTGTAAAGTCGACTCTGATTCGTTGTCGTCTTTTTTTTCTATAATCTTCGTTTAACAAAGTAACAAATCAAGAAAGCATACCGCGTGCCGGTCTTTTCGACTTTCGAGATTGTGTGCATAGAGTTGTGAGTAGTCTAATTTCAGTGATCGTAATTGTGATGGAAAAAATAATGAAACCACGAGCAAAAAGTGTTTGCGAACACGAGAAATATATCGTAATTTAATTACTGGAAAAATACAAAGATATTATTGAATGTAAACAGACTGACTTGGATCAACGAAGTTTAAACCTTCATATTCGGCATTCAAGCTAAAACCAGGTTTATCCACCGTTTGACTGAGACTTAACCTTGAACGTTGTTGGTGCAACATATTTTCACCGAGCTTGGTTATGACCCTCGTTCAACAGTTGAACTTCGTTGGTGCACACGGCTATGGTATTACATGAACACGTTTAGTGAATTGTTTAGAGCTGGCTGATACGGTCGAGTGGTCTGCTGTTGTAGTATGGAGAAGCGGTCTGAGGCTTTAGGTTGACGATTGTGAGCAAGCGGTCTGAGGCGTTATACTGACGATTGTGATGCAAACGGTCTGCTGCATTAGACCGTCGATTGTGAGGCAAGCGGTCTTAGACTGACGATTATGAGGCAAGCGGTCTGAGACGTGAGGCTTATAATTATGAGGCAAGCGGTCTCACGCGTTAGGCTGACGATTATATTGCGAAATACAATCAGGTTCTCCAAGTTTATGTTCGCGTCCCTATCGGGTTAGATTTACATAGAATTTAGAATCGAGATGAGTTAACGAAATATTAAAAAGAAAATAATGTTCTCGTTATAGCGAATTTTAAAAGTTACAGTGTCACGTGTATACTACCTGAAAGAGTTTGGTTTGTACGGCGTTACCACTTCCGGTTCTAGTACAGAGATTCGGGTAGACATAATTATATTATTGGGACTCTTAATTGACTGCAGAAACCAGCTTCTTGCTATCTATTACCGATTTTACTTTATAGCAATCAATGTTAAAACCGGAAGTATTTGTTTTTACACTTCCGATTATACTAGAGCATGTGTGTAAGAAAAGAGGTAGTACTTAATTTTAGAATGTTAAATCGATCAAAAATAACAGTTCTCGCCATCGCTTTTGTTCTATTTAGATCAATATCGAAACCGGAAGTTTTAGTGAATTTCTAACACTTCCGGTTTTATTAGAGAGTTAAGGATTAAGATGAATTCCGGGACTCTTAATCGATTGGAGAAAACTACTTCTCTCTATCTATTTTCGTTTTTCCTCTAATAGTGATCAACTTTAAAATCGGAAATAGTTGCTTTCTACTACTCCTGATGGAAGGATCACGTCTCTTAACAAATCTGATTGCTAACTTTTGACTATACATTTTCCCAAAAATTCACGATGATTCATCAAGTAATTCTTCAGATTTTTTACCTAGTGGACGGGTACACGGACAGTGTAAATATCTATATATAAAGGAGTATTCTATTGGTAATGATGTAAGCCATAAAGCTGGCAAGAGCAAGACCTGTCTATCTCGAATTCAAGTCCCGTTCACAGCATGCGTGTTTTATATTGAAATTTACCGTTCTTTATTCCTCATATTATTCTATATACAAAAAAGAAACTAGCTACGAACTTGGCTCCGGGCAGAACATGTATACAGTAGGCAAGTATCCCAGTATTTATTCTATACTGGAATTAAAGAGTATTTTTAAAGAAATGCTTCCTTTCGGAGTTATAGGCTGCCGAAAACATGAAAAAATGAAATTTAAAGGTCCATCGCTCCAAAACCATGTTACCTACCGTAGTCGGGTCAAGACTTCACTTAAAAAACTAATATAGGCACTATCCAAAAATACATGTTTCGGAATCCTAAGATACTCACGCAACAATTTTTTATAGAATTAGTTTGGCTATAGCCATATAATTTAAAGTACTCACCAACTATCTGTATAAAAATTGTTGCGGAAGCATCTTAAGATTCAGAAGCTTGAATATTTGCATCGCGCACGCATTTCAGGTTTTCTGCAGCCTATAACTCTGAAAGGAAGCATTTGTGCACCTAAGTTGGTCTATACTTTTTGTCTTATCTTGGTGTCAGGAATCACCTCCCAAACGTTGTCGGTGTTGTTTTGAAACACCCTATATATATATATATATATATATATATATATATATATATATATATATATATATATATATATATATATATATATATACAGGGTGGCCCATTTTAATTTTTCCACGAAAATACCTCGAAAACAGTTAAACATAAATGAACTGAACAAAAGCTCAAATAGGAAATATCACTGGACAAATCGAATGGTGATGTCACAGTGCTCCCAGGGCCGCTCTTCAAGGGGGCCTGGGGCCCAACTTTAAAATTATAAATGGAAACATGGGGCGAGTGATACCTCGTTCCATAGATCTTTAAAAACTAAAAAGTGATGTGACAAAACATTTTCATATCGGTCACCGTATTCAAAATGGCCGCCCAGATATGTTACTTGTATCAAATAAAGGTCCAGTAGCACTAATATGAAAACGGTTGAACATAAATGAACCAAACAGAAACTCAAAGAGGAAAGCCATGGGACAAATAGAATGATGTTGCCTGGTGCCCCAAGGGACGCTTTTCATGGGGGTATAGGCCCAACTTAGAAATTTTAAACGAAAATATTTGTCAAGTGATACCTCGTTCGATAAATCTTCATACACTAAACAGCGTTGTGGCGAAAGATTGTTCATATGGGTCACCGTTTTCAAAATGACCGCCAAGACATGGTACCTGTGTCAGATAAAACGTCCAGTACCACTAATATGAAAATAGTTGAACATAGTAACGGATGAAAAGAATAAAACTCCTATAGGAAATCACAGAGGGTGTTTATCATTCCACAGCTCGAAAATGTTGCAACAGAGGAGATGATGATTAGAGTAAAAGTGCCATAACACAAAGGAGGAAAACTAATTTCTAGAAAATCATCGTTCCAACGTCCTCCGTAAGTGGGTGAAGCGGAAGGGAAGGAACGGTGAAATTGTAAATGAGAACCTTAGCTTTTGCAAATTGTATCTACACAACAAAATTATCTGAAATGTGTTTTTATAAGAGATACATGTCTGTTATGGAAAAAAAAGTAGGTAAAATTCTTGTTAAATGGTACCTTCCATTTTGATTGCCGACAATGATTGGTGCAAAAATAAATCAACTGAAATACGAAACTAATTTGTCCAACAATGTGTACAAACGTTGGTTTTGCTCAAAAGTCGTCGGCACAATATTGATTCATTACAGTACTAGTCACTTGTACACCCAAGTGCTTCAAACAAGCCATACCTATTGCAAGTAAAAGTGGGGTTCTCATTTGAGATTTTACCATTCATTCCCGCTTCACTCACTTACGGAGGGAGGTCGGAAAGATAATTTTCTAAGAATTAGATTTCGTCTTTAGCATTATGTCACTTATACTTTCATAATCTTTTTCTCCGTTGGATTTTTCTCGAGGCATGGAATGATAAATACCCTCTGTGATTTCCTATAGGAGTTTTATCCTGTTCATTTATCTCCAATCGTTTTCATATTAATGGTACTGGACGTTCTATCTGATACAGGTAAAATATCTTGGTGGCCATTTTAAATACGGTGACCAATATAAAAAATCTTTTGCCACATCGCTTTTTAGTTTTTAAAGATCTATCGAGCGAAGTATCACTCGCCCCACGTTTCCATTTAAAATTTTAAAGTTGGGCCCTGGGCCCCCTTGAAGAGCGGCTCTGGAGGTACCGCGACATCACCATTCGATTTGCCCCATGGTATTTCCTATTTGGGTTTTTGTTCAGTTCATTTATGTTCAACCGTTTTCGAGATATTTCCGTGGAAAGATTAAAATGGACCGCCCTGTATATATATACATGTCTGAGTTTCTATTGATCAGGGAAACTCAGGGGAAAATTCTGGAAAGTAGGAAAAATCAGGGAAATGTTATAAAATATAGTTTTTCTAACATGAATTATTCACCAACTTCAGCAATTTCAGCTTAGCCAACCATTGTAATACCTATTTGGTTTTTATTGCTGTACGTATCAGCAATTAATTACTATTTGTCTCTATAGAATAAATCTTTTTATATATAAATATTCACCGTTATTTATTACTTATTTTTATGTCAACGTCATACAACACCTGTCATGAAAGTCAGGGAGAAATCAGGGAATATATTTCTCCAGATTAGTAGAAGATATAAGATCTAAATCAGTTAATTTCGAAAAATGAATATATTTAAAAACTTTATAGATAAAGGAAACTATTTCTATTTCTCTGTAAGCTTATGTTTAAAATAACTTATGTGTAAAAGATTGCGATATTCCTCCACCTTTCGCTAACTTTCCCGTACAAATGATTCTTGAAAATAATCAAATATTCCATGAAATTTGTCATCCATTATTTTAAATTTACTTTCTCCTCTTACACAATATAGCGGTCACAATGCCATGAAAATGAGTTTCATGTTCTTTCGATTGAGTTTCTCGTCGGGTTTGTCCAACAAATAGACACCTCAATTGCTCTGTATATCCTTTGATGTGTTGTGCTAAGATAACGATTTTTAATAAATACTTATACCATTTTAGTATTCTTAGGTTTTCTTTCCTTTCAGTAAGGAATAATTCCTTGTCTTCCTTTTTTTTTAAAAGGAGAGAGAGAGAGAGAGAGGTAGAAATATCTGTGCATAGATTCCGGATATGAAATTCTAATATCATTTTCTTACATTCCTTTTTTTTTTTTTTTTTTCTTTGCTGAGGTTAAGCAGAGAATTTTTCACGCTCTAAGCTGCAGAGAGATATTTCTTTTTCCTATTGGCAGATGCTTTTTTTCCTTTTCTCCCTGAGAATTTTCGGACATTTCATTTGAGGCAGCACAAAATCGATTTTCCTTCTTTGTCAAAGCACCTAATTAACTCATTGTCATGAACTCTTCTTCTGGTCATAATTCACCTTTGCCTCGATTTCTCTTTCCGTTTTCTGCTTCTTTTAGTTTCAAAGAGTGAATATAATGAGCTCCTCGTTATTTATGTCCGTCTGATGATACGAAATTCGCATTGTAGTGGAAATGTTGTAGGCTCACCTCCGATTAATCATATAATGTGCATAGTATCCTTCTAGGATTATGTGCGTTATTATACATGGAAATTTCTGATACTTTCCATTCTTGCTAATATTAACTTTGTTGTGCTAGCTTATTGTTGCACATGTGCCAGCTTATAGCAACTGTATTGTTGCTATTGTTACCATGGCAACAAGACTTGGTCAGTTATTAATGATTCTAGGATATGTTATAGTCAGACCATAGATTAGCTGTTGAAAATGCAAATTATCCTATTAGTATGTGGATTATTATTATTATACATAAGTTTTGGAATTTTCCATTACGTATTGCTAACTCTGATTGTGTTGTGGCCGTTAAGTGCACTGAGAAAAAAATGTAGGTGGCGTACTTAAAAAGATAGGTTACATGCGTAATTCCTGTAGTTTTTGGACTTAACGTACAACAGACGTATAACTGAAAACACATGTTTTATAATACTTTCCGTATAAATGTTCCATCTATACGTGCTTTCCGTATGAAACAGTATAGGCGGTCAGGATCTCACATACAAATGGAAGTATGTAACAAATAGTTGAGGAACATATGTATGTGATAGGTATACGGAAAATTATTAGATGTCAGACATCCTGCAAAGCACAGCATGATGTAACATCTAGGAGCAGTCCTTATGTAGCACAAGGATAATGTATGCTCCATACTGATTTCTATAGTAAGCAAGAGGATTCCGTATATTTGTACAATATACCGCTGTCCGGAGAACGGATTTTTCTCAGTGTGTAATGCAAGCTTCTACACGTGCTCTCAACACGATGTAAACACATTTCAGACGACAACCACGAAAAAAATGTCAACCATCAACATCGTCAACGATCGTCAAGTGACGAAGATTAACGAAGTCAGCAACATTTTTGGATTTGTCAAAATTTGTGTTATTATATAGCACAGTTATAGACATCAGACGGGAAACTTCCAAAACTTTTAGAACAAAGAAACTCGATTTTTTGAAAGATATAATTAAGGAAGGTTGAAGATAATAGTAAAAATAAAAGTATTCGGGACATGTATAAGGGGATCAACGAATTTAAGGCTATCAACCTCGTACTTATATATTAAAGAAAGTATATCACAGATTTAGAATCATTTGTGAGCAGGGCTGCCATTTCTTTTTGTTTGTGAGACCCAAACATAAAAGAAAAATGTTTCCTTGAATAATTAAGAGAGTTATGTATAAATATTATAGAGTGTACGTTGTTATCCTCTCACCATCTTCTTGATCTTCTCAAAGGTGTTCCTCAAAATGGCTTCCCTGACTGTAAGGCTAAACATTGCGAGTATTAAGCATGTGATTGATTTATTCCTTCCATTTTAACAAAGGATAATTATCCTATCTAAATATTCGGTAACATTTTCCATCTAAAAAACATTGTTCCTAAGTAGCTTGTTTAGGTTATACGTAAATCCGGCAATGCTTCCGGTGATTCTAAACATATATCATTTATAAAAACGTGCTTTCATGTATGTATCATACATACAATTTTTAAAAAAATGTAATACAGGTAACGGACCCGTTTGATCTCCATTACAGAATAAGATTATTTTCCTCTTTATGCGCCTTTATTGTTTATCTTTACCATTAGCAAAAGTTTATTAGTTATTGTTAGTATTGCATTTATGCTATTATATATTTAATACTATATGTAACAGGTAATACGACTAGAAAGTCGACCAAAAAAATGCAAATAGCGGCTCCCGCCATTTGTAAAATTAGTTACAATGTCAATAAAAACATTTCAATTTACATACATTTATAGCATACTTGGCGAAAGCTGATGCTCTATAATAACACCGATAACGGTATAGAAAACAAGACAAGACAAGATTTTCTGCTGTTTATATTATTAGTGATTGAAATAAAAATAGGTGTCAGTATATAGTAATGTCGTTCAGAAGAAAAAAAAAACTTTAATATGTCATACTACTGTAGATCCAATAGTCCGGAATCCATGGGGATTCCGTAACTGAATTATCTTCTCACTCCTATTTATAAATAACATCTTTCGCATCAGGAAGAATAAAATATCTTGCACCCATAATTCGGATCCCTGTACATATATGATAGCGTACTGATATAATACATTATTATGTTTGCCATGTTAATTATTGGAGTATGTTTAGTACAAGGGGTCCAGAAGCACTTAAATAACACAAAATTTACAGGAGAAATGAATGACGCAAGTACTTAGACGTAACATAACGTAACCAAATCTAACCTAACCTAACATAAACTAACCTAAACTAACCTAATATTAGTAGAAATAAGCGAAATTCTATCATTTTTTTTTTTTTTTTTTTTTTGGAAAATTATGCTGGACCCATACACTAATTTAACATAAGTTAAACTAACCTAACCTACTCTAAACTAACCGAATGTGAACAGAAATTACCAAAATTGTGATATTTTTTAGAGAAAAGAGCTGGACCCCTTTTGCTAAACATAGGCCTAATTATTCATTTAGCTTTCTATGATGAAATGACCATCCCTGTGCTATATGTGATGAAGTCAATATAAAAGTAACTAATAGGCAAATGTGTATTGATATATATGTTATGATGAAACACGGCGATTTAAAGGATTAAATATGAATGGGAATACGATTATGTAACTAAAAATGTTAATTATGTGTATTGGCGGATGAGTCATCTAAAACAAGAATATTGTTAGATGCTAGTGTTGATCAATTTGGAGATATGTATGGATGTGTACACTTTTATAATCGTACTGGCATAACCGTGTTAATGTAGCCGATGTGATGAGATGACAGCAGTTCTGTGCTATATACAGTGACGGTAATAAAAGCAGCTCATATATTCTATAGTTGTATTTGATTTCTATTGTCATCTTACGTAACACATTGTGTGTTTATTCCTGATGGGCTTGTGTCCTGTTTCCTTCGTTGTTAGCCTGTCCTACGTTGGCAACGAACCAGCTCTCGGAAGTCCGATGCTTTAATGTTTATCTCAATTGTTATTGTGGGATTGCCTGCGCCGTACCAGAACGGCGAAAGAAAGGGCACCACATACAAGAGAACATTTACTACCAACATCATCTTCTGACATCCACAAAAACGGTGTCCTTTTGCTTCCCCTGACACTGTTACCTTGTCTCGTGAGGATCTCTCTTGAGTCGCTGGTCACTAAAACTAAAACTAAACCTTACAGTAAAAAATAAAATGGCAAAGGACAAATTGGCTCTCAGCTAGTGATGAGCAAATGCAAGACCAAGACCAAGACTCGGGCGGTCTTGGTCTTAGTCTTGCACATCCAGTCTTGGCCTTGATCTCGGTCTTGATTTTGATCTTGATCTTGCACACGCAGTCTTGGTCTTGCTTGCAAGAGTCTTGCAAGTCTTGCTTTTAAGAAATCTTATGCTTTTCATAGGTAAATTTTATTCTGGATATAAGGGATAATAAATTCCACAATACGCCAATAGTAACAGAAATACAATGTATGTTTCTAAATGTAATATAGTTTACCTTCCTGTAAGTATGATGATAGTGTACAATATAGGCGATGATATCTTTATTTATTTTTTTAATGGGTGTCCATGCTTCACTACTTATAAGATAAATCATGTTTCATAATCTTTATATATATATATATATATATATATATATATATATATATATATATATATATATATATATATATATATATATATTTCTTCAACAGATCCAATACTCCACCGGTTCTCAAACTGGGGGGGTCACCTCTGAGACGCATGAAAGAAAATGAAGACGGCACAGATTACGAAAATACCATGAATTGCAAAATTATTTTTACACTCTAAAGGAGTCAGATTTTTTTTATTTATTTCAACTACGATTAGCTAATCTTTGTATTGAACAAACTTCCAACTAAATATTGAGATTTTGTTTTACTGATTCCAATATGTACTCTATGGAGCAGAAACATGGACATTACGCGAAAGCGATTTAAAAAATTGGAGGCTTTCGAAACGTGGGTATAGAGAAAAAAGGGAAGAGTTAGCTGGGTTGAACGGAAACGAATGAGGTATTAGAATAGTAGCAGTTGGGGAGAAAAGATTTTTAGATGTAATTAAGAGGAAGAAGAGGAACTGGTTAGGACATTATCTCAGGAGGAACCGTACTATGAGGGACATGCTAGAGGGTATGGTGGAAAGAAAGAGCGGGAGGGAGCGAAGGAAACTGCAGTTGAAGGAAGGTATTAAAACAAAATTGCTACGTCAAGACAAAGAGACTAACTGAGGACCACCGTACATCGAAGGCTCTCAGTTACAACAAGTGAACTGCCAATAATGGTAGAATAGCTATGATGATGATGATGATACGTTTAGCAATATTGGCCAAAAGAGAGAGAAAAAATTAAAATAATAATAATTATAACAAAACCTCTTAACTTTTTAGAATAATTTGAGTGAAAACTGAAAACGACTCAACTGTCTTTTGTGTAAACTCAATTTATATAAATACTTTTGACCTATATTACAAATATAAAATAACTTCATCAAACTCCAAGTTATTTGAAATAACTGTACAAAATCATTCTCACTTATGAATGTGGATTATTGTTGTATAATGTTATATCGTTTAATCCTCGATGTGTCGTATATTTAAGGAGGCTAAAAGTTATATAGATAAACAATTATTCAACGTATAAGCATCCGCCCATGAAATCAAACTTGCGATCACAGGCACTAAGTTTTTGACAATGTCATGAAAATGTTATTTCGATATCAATTTTATAAGCACACATTAAAAATTTCCAACGGATGCTCGAGTCTCGGAGCCAAGGCCATGCCCAGGTAGTCGGAACCTATGGTGTACGGAATTATCGATGTTCAATACTACATTTCTCTTCAGTTTTGGAAGAAAAACACCACTATGTTTTGAAATTAAGTAAAATATCTAGTTTAACGTCCCACGGTTATACACCGAGGCTAAGGGAGACGGTGATGATGAGAAGTGAATGAAATGGAGTCTTTGTGTGCAACAAGCTTGAATTAGAATGATACATGTGTGGCTTGAAAACGAGAAATAACTACAGAAAACGCGAACAACCGATTCAGAAAACAACATACCAGTACTGTAGCTATATGCTATTGGGGCAGATCGATTCACATAGATTGCATAAACTATTAGGAATACATTCACTCGAGCGGCAATCGAAACCAAGATATTCAAGTGAAAGATGTAATGATCCCCCCTTTTTTTACACTCTATAAAAATTCAAGTAGTATGGTACTTGCGCAAGATTTGGCGCGGGAGACCCGGGTTCGATTCCAGGCGGGAGCTCATGTGGTTCGGATTCCACGTTAATCAGTAGGTCCACGTCTCATATAGCCTTGCTGCTGAACGGACGTTAAACTCAAACTCAACTCAACTCTTGCGCAAGAGTCTTGGTCTTAGCCTTAGTCTTGCACCCCTTGGTCTTTGTCTTGCTCTTGGTCTTGCATCTGCATGCAAGATTTCTGCACAAACTGCAAGACCAAGACTCTTGTGCTTATCACTACTCTCAGCTGGAGATTCATTTCAGCTTACAGATTAGTAAATGTGTTCTGAATAGACTAATCCCGCATCTCTTTGTTTATGGTCTACAGTGGTGTTCACGTGTGTGTTAAGCTGTTTAATTATCAACGCATGTTATTGTCTATCGATAGTTTGAAGAATTATATAGCTTGCGTTCTTGATTGTTGATCGTTGAACAGAGTTTGACACGTTTTTTGTGCGCTCCGTGAATTCGGTTTGATTTGGGGATAAATTTGGTGTTAGTGAGGAGTGACTGTTTTTTTGCAAAATGTAAGGAGGTGCTATACACGAGTTTTAAGGACTTTGAGTTTTCTCAAAGACGTTGGTGAGCTCAGCGAAGGTGTTTGGTGACTGTATATTGTCTTTCTATCATCGACTATACTGATAGTTTGTTAAGTGAGAATGTAATAAGCCAAGTGAGGATAAATATAAAATTATATCTTGCTTTAATGAGTGAGATCAACTTCAGTTTTCATTTAATATCAGGAATATCATATCAAAAAGGCATTATTTCAGTTAATGTTCGTTAAAGTTGGTTATTTTGATTTTTTAAACATTAACAATGCTTGCTACTTTGAACTTTATAATGAGTGAAACAAAACAATTTTAATAATGAAAACAATGAATATACAAACAAAACATACATCTGGCACTCTTACGAATATTGGAAATAATGGCAAGGATTTCCCGTGTTCAATATGTAACAAATATTTTCTCAATTCCAGAGGGTTAACCATACATAACAGCAAATGCCATAATGATACTAATAAAGACAAGAAAGTAACCGATACTTGTGCGAGTCGTTATACAGCTAATCAATTTCCTAGTACACAAGAGTTGAACACAAATGACAATAATAGGGATGGAAACGCGTTAATTTCTAAATATAATAATACTTTAGTAAGATTAAAATCGTCAATAGCCATGCTTCGAAGAGTCCCGCGAGGAGCAAGACATGCAATGGCAGATGCGCTATATGAAGTTCTTCAACAGATAGTGATATCTAATAATCTTGAATCATGGATGAATCTTTTATTTTTCCCCTAAATAACACTTTGTATGCCTCCATCTTCTGTCAAAGTCACTAACCTTACTACATGGGTGAAACAGAGAATCCAACTATGGTCAAATAGTTGTTGTGACGATATAACAAACCTAACAAGTTTGAAGAAGAACACATACAAACGCAACAAAACTGCTAACAAATCACCTAATGACATCTTAATCAAGCACATAGAGAATAAACTTGCAGATGGAGACGTACATGGAGCTGTTCGACTTCTTACTTCTGAAGATACTTTAGCCTCAACAGATGCCACCACATTGAAAGTCCTAAAAGAGAAACATCCTGCACATCCTTCTGGATTTACGCCATCCGACACAGCAGATTTTAATATTAATATTAATAGAGTTACATCCAACGAATTCTTAAAAGCGCTTAAATCCTTCCCTTCAGGTTCTGCAGGAGGTATAGATAGCATGCGCCCTTCAATTCTTAAAGATTTAATACTTTATAATGCACATGATTCCAAAGATCGCCTAATTAAGATAGCATGTGAATTCCTATCTAAGATTATATCAGGGGATATGCCTAAAGAATTAAGACCAATATTCTTTGGGGCATCGCTAATAGCTCTGACAAAGAAAAGTGGAGGTATTAGACCTATTGCAAGAGGGAACATGTGGAGAAGACTTTCGTCTAAAATAATTTGTGGAAGAATTAAACAACCTCTAGTTCAATTTCTCTCTCCACACCAACTTGGAGTAGGCATTCGATATGGAGCTGAGGCAGCAGCACATGCGGCTCGTATATATTATTCTTACCCTCACCAGAAACCTAAAGCTTTCTTAAAAATTGATTTCAGGAATGCTTTTAATGAGATAGACAGGGACGTAATGTTATCAGTCGTAAAAGAAAATTTTCCTTCGATCTATCCCTATGTACACCAAAGTTATGCTCAGTCCAGCAATTTATATTATGGTAAACACATCATTTTGTCACAAAGAGGAGTACAGCAAGGAGATCCTTTAGGTCCAGCATTATTCGCAATAACTTTACAGTCCATAGTCGATAACATACACACAGATTTGAATGTTTGGTACTTAGATGATGGAACCATAGCTGGAGATCCGGATACCGTATTAAATACATTAAAAGTGATCTATACACAGGGAATTAGAGTTGGTCTACATCTCAATTTTTCGAAATGTGAAGTTAGCTTTCTTGGAACAACGAAAGAGCATATGCACATACTCCTCACATCATACAATGAGGTAGCTCCGGGCATTCAATTAATGTCTCCTTCAAACGCTTATCTCCTAGGAACTGGCCTCACAACAGAATCAAGAAAAACCTTGTTAACTGAGAAGATAACCAAACTGGAGATGTATTTCGCACGTCTGTCATTAATCTCAGCACATTCTGCCTTTTATTTATTAAGGACATCATTTACTACTCCAAGATTACTATATTTTCTGAGAAGTTCACCTTCATGGAAGGAAGAAGATTTATTAGAACGCTTTGATAACACCGTAAAATCTGGTTTAGAATCTATCCTAAATTGCTTCCTTGAGGATAACACATGGCTTCAGGCTTCTCTGCCAGTTGGTTTTGGTGGATTAGGCATCCGACGAGCCATAGATTTGGCTATTCCCGCCTTCTTGGCATCATTCTATGGTTCCCGATGTCTAATAGAATCACTTCTCCAACAGGATATAAGCTACCACATGGATTCTGAAGTTAAAGATTGCTCTTCCACTTGGTCACTTCTAGTTGGATCTGAATTACCCGAATTTAGTACCAGAGCAAAGCAATCCACGTGGGAAGAACCTATTTTTAAATCACACTTCTCCTTTTTACTACGGTCTTCAGACAGCCTAGAAGACAAGGCTAGAATAATTGCTGCATCATCCATAGAAGGAGGAGCCTGGCTTAAAGCTTTACCTTCGTTCTCTCTAGGTCTTCATCTCAGTAATGAGAGTTTTCGAATAGCAGTTGCGTTACGGTTGGGAGCAAATATATGTGAACCTCATAAATGTCAGGCATGTAGGAATCCAGTAGATAAAAAAGGACTGCATGGACTGTCTTGCATAAAAAGTACAGGTAGATGTCCCCGACACTCAACTGTCAATGACATTATAATGAGAGCACTCATTTAGCAGGTATACCGGCAATAAGGGAGCCAAATGGATGTAGTAGAACGGATGGTAAAAGACCAGATGGGATGACCTTAATACCTTGGAAGAGAGGCAAATCATTGATTTGGGATTTTACATGCACAGATACTTTCGCTCCTTCCAACCTTCCTTTCTCCTCACTCCAAGCGGGCAATGTAGCCAGTCGAAAGGAAACAGAAAAAAGAAGAAAATACAGTAACCTAACAGAGAAGTACCAATTTGTACCCATTGCCATTGAATCCAGTGGATCCTGGGGCAAAGAAGGTCTCAGTTTTATAAAGGAAGTAGGTAAACGCATCACTCAATTGTCTGGTGATGATAGAGCAAGCACCTTCCTAATTCAGAGAATAAGTATGGCAGTACAAAGAGGTAATGCAACCTCTATATTAGGAACCATACCACCAGGTAAAGAGCTAGAGGAGATTTTTCTTCTTTAAAACACGTTTCTTTAAGTCATCTGATTGTTTTATGCTAGAAGAAGAAGAAATTTGATTTGTATATAAAGTTATCTCTAGTATGTGATTTGCATTAGGATTGTTCTGTTTATGTACATGTTATTTAAACTTATTAGTTTTTTAGTTACATTTCATTCAGTTACTTTCAATATTTTTACCAAATTCTTTCTCGTGGTGTATACACGACATTAGGATATTTCCTACTTAAATTCAATTATAGATAATTGTTTATTAAAAGTAATTTTGTTGAAATTAATAAATATATTTCGGATATAAATATATATATAGACATAGATAGATAGATAGATAGGTAGCTGCAATGGGTCTAATCCGGACGATAGGAGTTTAAATGGGACGGAGGGGTCTAAGTAGGACGTTCAGTACTACCAACATACTTTTCTTGAAGTGTTCACTATATTTTACGGATTATGCTTGCGTTCTTGAATTTCAGGTAATGTTGTTTACTATTTTACATAGTAATCTCGGTTTCAGATGCCGTAGTTTAGTAGTAAAGATGTTATGTTAATTGTTTTCTTTGTGAGTACTAGAGCAACCCATTTTATGCTTTATTTTTTGTGTAATTATACTTTATATTTTTCCAAATTATGCTTGATTGTTAATTTCAATAATTGTTTTTCATTAATCGTGTATAATGTATAATATTTACTATATATTAAATATTCTAAATATCTTAATCTATTTATTAATATTTTATGCAACCCGTTTTCTCATATTTAATGAACTTTCTCTCAACGCACTGTAAAGAGATATGCTTTACTCGAGTCAGTTTTCTATAACTTGTATGCGCCTTAGACGTGCATATATACAGAAAGGGAAAGTAAAAGATACCACGTAAAATGCTCAGGTTCTAATAAAGATACACATAACAATACAGTGTGAAGTTCTTGTGTACTATTCATTGCTGGCAGAAAGTTTTCTTCTTCTTTTCCGTTTTTCGTTCCTCTACATCAAAGGATTACACCGAAAAGTTTACATAAATAAAATAAGCTTTTCATTATTGCATTGTTATGTTTTCAATGATTTTGCATTGTAAATATATCGGTTTTAAAAAATATTAATATAGTATATGTTAAACCTGCAGTTAAGCAGAATTTTCCAAGAATTGTGCTATATATTTTAAATTATGATTTATGCTTTATTTTCTAAAATTATGCTTTTAAAATTAAGTTTTTCCTGGATCCTTAAACAACCACAGCCATGTTTAAGGTACCAACCATAAGTCTAAATTGCTATTATGCTTTTCATGCTTTTGGGTTGCCCTAGTGATTACCTTCTATCGTGCGGTTGATAACAAGACCTCCTGGAATCGATAACACAACCTCCTCGATTCAGTTCTCTCCAAACCATTGTTTGCTAAATATTTGTTTGTTTGGCTTATCCTCTATGAATCATGCAATATCTTTGTCCTAGCAAGCTACGCTCAGTACTTTTCGTGCTATTTTGTATGTGCAGAGTCCTAAATGTGCTGATGAAAACTTTTATATATTGCAGCTTCCTTGATTTTAAACCTTCCAGCCTCCAATAATAAAAAAAGACCGTCTCTCGAGTTTGACGAGAAAATGAAAGAAATCGTATGCTTTTAGTTGGATAAAGAGGTATCATTTTCCCACTTTGTGTTGAGTGGTTTCACTTAGCTCTCAAGGTGAAGCATTAGACGTTTTGAAAATGTAGAGAAGATTCACCACAAATTGCAGATGAACTTAATACGGTTAAAGAACAGAACCTCAAACTAGTTTTCCACAACGAAGAAAGCGCTAGGAGGTTTGTCATTGTTCACAATCGAACTACTTTGAAGAAAATTGTTGCCAAACTTACTCTGAGTTCAATATTGCTTAGTGACTTAGACTCGGCTTTTTAAATATTATTACGCAAATTAACTATCTTCCGAAACAAAATAATTATCATACGTGGTAGAAAACGATCCTTTGTGAACTTGGTGGGTTTAAGTGAGTGGATGTACAGTATATGATGGTGTATCTTAATTTGTTGCCTGGTCAAAATAACAAGTGATTTAGGAACAGGTCAGACCTCGTACTATATAGATCAAATCAGGGTTTCCTAACCGGTGTGTCAAGATGTAGTGACGTGTCGTGCAGATCTATGGGGTAGGGTTAACATACAGGGTGTCTCAAAAGTCCCCTGACAGGTTAACTCCGTTATTATCAGAGTTACAACAAAACGTAAGAGGAGAAACCGTCTCCAAATATGATGTTTTCAATCTAAAATGAAGGAAATTTTTAAATCGAGTTGTACACTCGTTTGGGCTGTACACTATGCGCTTAATGTTAAATGAAAATGCAACGTTACCATTTACCTGGACCAACAAGATAAAATAAATGGTGGCATGTTTGAAATGGGAGCTGGCCATCGACACGTTAGTGTAAAAGACAGTTACTTCATTCACTTATGTTCTGGGTCCAGGTAAATGGCAACGTTGCATTTTCATTTAACTTTGGGCCCAAACGGCTTGTCCGATTTAAAAAATTCATTCACTTTAGATTGAAAACATCATCTTTGAAGACGATTTCCCCTCTTACATCTTGTTGTAACTCTGATAATAACAGAGCTACCCTGTGTTAGGGACTTTTGAGACACCCTGTATGTCATCATTTTTCGGATATGTCCCCAGTTTGAACGTAAAAATTTTCGCCCGTATACATTTTCCAAAATTCCCTAATTTGTCCACATTTACTAAACTTTGTTTATTGCCAGTTCAATTTTCATACATTGAAAGATACATTTGGCTGTTGCATTCAAAAAGAAGGAATTCTCAAAAAGATCAGATCTGCTTGAAAAAATATGAATAGGTAAAGTCAACATAACACTGTGTAAATAATTTTGTTTACATATTTTTCATACATTTCAATATATTTTTGGTAAACGAAACTAAAAGATAAAACTTTGTCGAAAGGAATTGTTAAATAAGAAGTCTACCAGATGGGAGTGTGTATGCAGTTTGGCATTTTATAATATGCTAAAAACTTTCGTGATGTGTTGCGAAGTTTTAGAATTTAGAAATATTTTTTTTCATCTAGGTGACCTGTAAGTCTAGACTTCATACATGTTTTGAGTATGAATGAAGCCTTTAACAAAAAGTTAAAATAAATTTTTGCGACAGGCTATATCAGTCAAAGTTTCATAAAGCCTCAATTGTCATGTAGTTGTCGATATTTATGTAATACCAAAACGAGTATTATAGTCTTGTACTGTTAAAACTTATATTACCATTGTAGTTTATATAGTGATATGTTGTTTTACTTTATGTTATAGCAGGAAATCAAATAAATGTGTTGTGACCAGTGTTGCCAGATCTACTGATTTTGCAGGAGATCTCCTGCTTTTTCTACGTTCTACTGATCTACTGCGAAAGAAAATGAAAAGTGAACAATCTCCTGCTTTTTCCTTACTTCGAGAAGTTAAAGAAATATATTGTTATTAATATTGAATTTTCAATGTTTCCTCACATGAAAAAGACGAAATTTCTCTGTTATAATACACAAAGCTCTGTAGAGCATATAGTTATAGGGTTTTACTGTATATAATATGAATCCAAAGAATATAACTGTACGTCATCTTCTATATGTATTATGGTTAGTAAGTGTTGTTTAGATTGGGACTTGGGTTGGAAGAGTGGCTTAGATCGTTTCTCCACGATCGTCAGCAAGAAATCGTCTTACGTCACGATCACGTGTGACTGCACAACACAGTTACGTTATCGCTACGTGCATGAAAAGACATTTTCCCACTCCACTTTGCTCTTTCACTACGGTTTACGGTGATACATGTGTGTATCAAATAATATTAATATAAATCGGGACTTTTCCCTTTCATTTGCTCAACGTAGTTCATCGAAAATGAATTCTGGACTGCTTGTTTTGACTACTGCCCCCTTAATGATGGCAAATTTTATTGCCTCCCCTCGGATTTACATTCAAACGCCAACACTGTATGTGTCTACTGATTTCTCCTGTTTTTTGTATTCGAATCTCCTGCTTTTCCAACTGGCTGGTCTGGCAACACTGGTTGTGACTTGAAAGTTGAAAGAACAATATTTCTAGGTACAATCATCTTCCAACAATTCATTCCACTGCATGGGTTTACTCGCAATACACTCATTATACTTAAATCACTTAATCTCGATTGGCTTACTTAGTAATCACTTCTGTTTCATTTTCTCATGTTCACAAACATTCTTAGGATCATCTCATTTATTGTTATTTGCACAGACTTATCTCAAAATTATTTGCACAGATTAACTACTTTTTCCGCAACATAAAGTGTCCCCGTTTTCGCAATGCATGAGCCTTAGTTTAGCAACACCTGATGTATTAGCACCACTTGAATCTTTGTACATGTAATCCCAGGTTAGATTTTAGATTAAGTTGCACTAAACACCTATTTATCATCATTTTAGCATCTCTTTTAGTCAATATGGTACATGTTTCAGTATTCTGCTACCTTTCTTACTTTAGCCCCCGTTACGGGAAAAGAATGCCTCCAAGTTTTAAGATCATGTTTCAAATTCTGGTCAATCCTCCTCATGCCCTATAGGACAGGATAGTAATCGTAATAGATTTATCTTAAATCCACATAAATACTGTTTTTCTATAAACTTCTAGACGGCTAGAATGAATATTGCGCACTACAACACCACACAACTCCGTTAACTACAACTCTATCATTCTTTGATGTATAATATACCAATCAAGGGTATAACCCATCAAACAGTGCAGATCAAGTTAATGATTTCAATAGTTTTTAAGGGCCACTAAGCAGGCCCGTAGCCAGCCCCTAAATTTATGGGGGGATCGGTAGAAGTTAGGGAGGCCCGACCCAATCATATTATACTTCATCACCAAATTATAGTTCATTTGCAAGCGTACCGTGAAATTTTATGGAGACCAGCCAAAGTTTAGGGAGGCCCGGCCCCCCTTTCCCCCCGTGGATACGGGCCTGCCACTAAGTACTATCGTGTTTACAACTATTTTTAATGGAGTTCTAGTTGTTAATAGTTTTTTTTATTATTATTATTATTTAAGGGTTCGGATAACGACAGGGAGCTCTACAAGCTACCCCGCTGCTCTCTGGCCATGTGGTGAAGACTTGGTATTATTGTTGGTACGTACTTACTCTACGTCAAGACGTCTACGTCTACGCCAAGAAACTCAAATTCGACCGTAAGTAGCTAATAGCATTTTCGCAATATTATAGCTCTGAAGTTTTGTAGAAAACTAGAAAATAATACACGAAACGTATGTTTTTGGCGCTTATACGTAGTATGTAGATTGATGGCTATCTTCCCGTTTGGCCTACAGACCTTCCAGCAATTTGTATCATTATCTCAATTTCATCTTATCTGTAAGTAAAATAAATATTCCCGTTTTGTCTACGCTCACTCGACGAGGGATACTTAGTGTTTGAGGGAATTTTTGAGTGTTTGAGGTAGGAATCCAATATAAAGACAATGAAAATATTAATATACCGACTATGCAGTCATGCCATTTTCAATCAAATTAAACCCATGGAGAGAATAATAAATTAAACTAATTAACTCGAATTTTACAGAAAAGAAAATTCCAGTATTAACACCACAGTAATCCTTTTATTGCCTAAAATTCTCATACTATTTCATAAATGCTGATGTATTGCAGCATATTATAAAGGTTATTTTGTAATACATATAAGTTTCTTGTGGATTATATTTGTAAGTATTTTACAAATCCAGAGAATCGTCGTTCTTTGCTACAAGTGTAGACCCATTTTTCCTACTTATTCCTGCTTTTCTTTACGTTGAAAATTGGATTTTAATTAATCTTTTTACAATGACTGCTTTTAGCTAGTAAAAAAGTATATCTGAAAAGTAAATTTAACATATTTAAGGACAGCCATTTTAAAACGAGTGTTTTTGAAAAATGGTGGCTTTTGGAGCTACTAGTGGCACGGCACGTATTTGACTAGAATCACTGTCAATTACGTCAGAGATGTTGCTGACGTTGAGAAATAAACTTGTTCATAAATCTTTTTTTAAAAAAATCCCTGAGACAATAAATATCCCTTGTCGAATGAGTGTAGGCAAAACGAGAATACCCGTTTGGTCTATATCTAAGATGAGATTGTGATAATGATATGTATTGCTAGAAGGTCCGTAGGTGGAACGGAAATAGGCGAAACGGGAATTAACCGAATGATGAGTTTGAATGCTCCATTCCGCTGTCACGACCGATTTGTCATCTATTCTGGTATAAAAGACATTTTTTTTTCAAAAAGGTAATTTGTATAACACACAACTTCGGATTAGTCTTTCTGAAGAACTATTTAAGAACCTGAACCTAAAATATTATTTCTATTATTATTATTATTATTATTAGTAATAATAATAATAATAATAATAATAATAATAATAATAATAATAATAATAATAATAATAATAATAATAATAATAATAGCAGTAGTAGTTGTAGTAGTAGTAACAAATCAGGTGGAATTTCACATATCTGTCAGATACATCCTACATTTTACCCACTAGCGTTTTGAATAAATGGTCAAATATTCATGAGTTCATGAAGAACAGATCCTAATACGTAAGGATACTATAACTATTTCATTGTTATAAGAACTCTTCTGTGGCTAAATATTAGTACTCTCCTAACAGTGACAACAGCATAGGACGGACAAGGAGGTGGGTACCTCCATGTGACTACGCCTTCCTTTCCCCAGACACTACGTATTGTAAGATAGGTGAAGTAATACAAACTATCCATTTCGGTATACAAGAAATTAGCTGGCCACCTAAAATAACCCTGCATCTGCATTCTCCCCCCCCCCCCCCGCCAGAAAAACCGGCACTGTCACTGTCTTCTAATGAAAGTATGGCTGTATAAGGTGAGCTAGCATAACGAAATTTAGTTCCCTTCCTTCATACGTAATTAGGAGTTCTGAATTTGAGCTTCCCTTCTTCATCCTCAAGATGAACATTCTGTACGGAAATATGGAGTTGAATTTTCTTCGAAATTGAACATTGTAACAATACTAATAGTGTCTATACTCCCGACCGCAAAGAAGACATTTCTCTGTTTTCCTTTAAGAAAAAAAGGAAAAGAAAAAAATGTTCACCTGGACCATATTTAGAAAAACAGAACTCGTCCCGATAAAAGAGTATGTCTGGTAACCTTAATTCTCTTCGCTTTTTTTTAATACAGAAATAAAAAACACACGTTCAACATTACTGGACGAATCCAGAGATAGAGTTGAACAGATGTATGACTGGGATACTACGAAAGTATAGTTTAAAAAATCAAAATATTCTTGTAACTACGCTTTAGAAGCTGGTTATAAGTATGAACTTCCTGTACAGCATCTCATTAATAAAATTTAAATATAATCTCTCTCTCTCGCCGTACTCTTCCAAACATATAATATATACATACCAAGAAAAATTATAGGGAAGAGACTTCTTAATGCCTGTGCCAAAGAATTTATGTTCACCGCGAACAAAAACAGGTAGCCTCGTTCGTAGTCAATCTTTTGAATAATGACAACAGTTTTGCAAATACAATGGATTTGAATTATGACTTGTTTACAGCATCTTTTCAACACCGTAATTTATATTGTTGTCACTATCAGCAGTTGGTGTTTTCTTTTTTCTTTACTTTTTATTCTTCTGTTAGGCAACCTCACATGACGCATCGAATATAATGTTTTCCTATTGTTGGTCACATTAGCTGCAGCATCACAGCTCTTGCACAAGTTCATTTTTTTAAAAACAATATTTTTCAATTGTTTAAACAAGTACACGTACCTGTATATCATAGAGCAGGGTTTCTCAATATGTAGTACACGTACCACTGGTGGTACGCGAGCTGCTTTTGCTGGTGCATACGGCTTATGACGGTATCAATAACTAATATGCTCTGGTGGTACGCCTGTGGGAAAGGTTGAGAACCCCTGCCATAGAGAAAAAAAATAAGAATGAAGTAAAGATTTGTAGATATAAATGGCAAATTTATAACTGTTTTTCCTTTAAATAATATATTTAAGCTGGAAAATAGTACAACATCGATTTACTAATTAGCAGGGCTTGAAAAATCTTGCTTGCGAGTATTAGCCAGTCAAAAAATCTACTAGCCAGACCATTTTGTAGTCTCAGTGTTTATCCAAATAAACAAAAATCACGTTGCAACACAGTAAACATATCAATACATTTTTTTTTTTTAATTTTGTTCATTGGCTTGAAAAAGCTCGTTCACGATGACGGTGCATTGCAATATTACATTTTTTCGTTTATTGTGTGGAATAAAACACGTTTTCGATTGATCGGATTTTACTCGCCAAATATATAAAAAAGCCTGATTGGTGAGCAGGCGAGTGGATTTTTTTAAGCCTTGTTAATTAGATACTGGAATCACCGACATTTAGTAGTTCTCAAAGTGACTGTTTTCATATTACGACTGTTCAATAGAAGTTGGGAAGTCTATAGCACATGTTTCGTCCTCTGTTAACTGTTGTCGGAAAAAGAACGGTAAGAGACAGACACGCACCCAGAAATTTTTGTTGGGAGGAATCCAACTTTTTTTTTTTTTTTTTTTTTTTTTTGAGGGTGGGGTCAAATACTACAAGCCACTACTGTATAACCATATTACTGTATACAGAAGTAGTCTATTATGGAATGGGTATTATTCTGCCCCCGAACAGACGATATATAATAGTAAAATACTACTATATTTTTTTTAAGGAAAAAGGATAAAACTTGTTTCGTTCTATAAGAGAAGAAGTGCAGATGACGTGTAAGATCAAATTTCCATGCTATATCAATCATTTCTATGTTAAACAAGTACAGAAGGTCGATCCGCGTATATGTGTCCAATTTTGAAATAGCACTAACCTTATGAAAATCCATGGGACCACCATCGGTTGGCCTCAGTGTGATGGCCATGTGTTCTGGCAATAGCCCTGCACCGTAACTTCCACTGTAGAAGACTACGACGAAGTGGAATATTCTCCTATTCCTCCCGGCAGGCTTTCCACAGGCCCCCAAGAGTAGTGACACGACGAGAAGAAAGTGCCCTTTTCAGTAGACCAAACCCGCAGAAATCCATGGGACTGGCATCTGGTGATTTCAATGGTATATCATGAAATGGAATAGCACGAATACCGGTGTCTGTCTACATCTGCTTCAGAAAGTTCTGGGTAGAACGAGATGTATGTGAGGAGGCCTTATCCATATGCACAGACACTTGCTTTATGGCATGCCCATACAAACGAGGCAGATCTTCTGTATAAATTGGGGTCAATGTATGTTGTTGAAAGAATGCAGAGTTGATTTTACAGTTTTTAGGGACCTGACGAATTGTTAACTAGTCCTGATAAGAGTAACCGGCGACAACCATAAATCCTTTCGAGAAAGTTGCTTTGCAATGATGGATGAACGCAGGACGGCTTTTTGCATCTCGCGAAGTGTATGTTATCGAGCGAATTTTGCCACAATCTGATAGATACACCCATGCTTCATTTAGTGTGGCCACAAACTTCCACTTTTCCCCAGATAGATGGCGTTCATAGAGGCGCGTGCTGTTGGTCTTTCTCTCACGGCGATGGGCCGCACTTAGGTAATGTTCATGACTTTTAAAGACCCTCCGGAGGTTTAATTTCCCACTCAGGGCGCGATTAACAGTTGACTGTGGTATGTGGAGTGGAGCTGCCATCACACGTTGCGGAGGGGGATTTTCTTGTAAGGCCATTCGCCGCAACTTCTGAGCTACTTGAGTCACTGTGGTACACGCTCGCTTCCTCGACCCCTTAGTGGGCGAATGCTTACCTGGTATGTCTTCTTTTTTTATACTGCTTGATTATGTTCTTGATAGTCGTCGAACCCAATGCACAACCATTTTCTTTGCACTGCTTTTGAATTTTAGAAACCGAATATTTGGCGTGGAAAAGTCCAATTACGTAGCCCTTCCAAAAACGGTTCACCTTTGTAGCCATGAAGCATACGATACACAGTTTCGCTTGGCAGACGATAGAATGGACCTCCAGGTATAGCACACGCGTTTAACCACTTGGTTCGGTCGCTTCTGTGGTCAGGGGTACGGGTGTAAAATTGGACACATATACGCGGATCAACCTTCTGTATAATTTTATTGACAAAGTGTACAAATGTATTGAGTTAGGAAGTTTGGCGGGGGTCCGCACCCGATGGACCATCCGTGGGTGCGCTCCTGTTCCACCCTGTCATTCTATTGAAGCAGAAAATGATTGATTTAACTAATTTCTGTTTCAACATCGAATCCTTGTAGAGTACGATATAGTTATAAAGAAAAGTTATTTATATGTTGAATTAGTATTCCAAGATTATGTTTCACCTTACACAGTTCCATCTTGGCATTAGCCACGGGGCTACTAAGAGTTTGAGCCTGCCCACGACAAGGTTCACCCCGTCTGAAACTTTGAGTTACTTGTATGGACTATGCATGTATGTAAGGTGAAATTAAATTAATACCTCCAACAATTATCTTGGCTTCCCATATCTTAGTGTTCTGGAAACAGGTCTGTCTTGACTTTAAACACAATCATAAGAAAACAAGATAGTTATATTATATCGTCACTTACATATTAGGGAGAGGCAACTTAAGTAAACGTAATTACAAACAATGAAGATATTTTTACTTGATATGCACAGAAAAATCATATTTACTGAACTAACTTTATATTCTATACACGTTATATGTCAGTATTTGAACTCAAAATTTCTTACTAACTTATCATTATTTTTTAGGAATTTTAACAATTACGTTTTAAACAAAGTCCGCAATATGCAGAGTTGTTTTGACATATGATTAGCGTCATACTAAAGGCATGATTACTGCAGGAAACATATGTTAGTCGAGCTCTTTAGTATGGCACTAATCACGGTTCAGAACGACTCTGCATAGGGCTCAGTGGGTTTTGTATTTATCCTATTTTCCGCCGAAATTCGGATTATTCATAATTTAGAAAGAAAAATAACACCTACTTGGCAATTAGTTCAGTGATTTCTTCTTTCCATATTCATTTAAAGAACCAGTCATCGATTGATCAGTGGCGGATGTAGCCTGGAACCGGGAGGGACCTAGGGTCCCCCGTTTTTGAGTGGCAGAAATAATTTAAGCTATTATTTATATATTTTTGGATACACCTACTATAGTCTGGGTTCTGGCTACCATTGCGATTTATCTTAAACTGGATTTTTTTTCTGGCTCGTAAACCTTAGTGACCTGTGAACCAATATTGGTCGCAGCACGGACTGTAATAACTTTGATTGCAAACCATACAGGATCAGAATCCGTTCCTAGTAATATAGGATAAAATGACAATAACCAACAATGCCATGAGCCTCGACATTTACAGTTGCAGACCAGGCCCGTATCCAGGGGGAGTCTAGGGGGGCCGTCCTCCCCTAAAGTTAGGGTTGCCCCCTAAACTTTTCACGGTAGACTGGCAAATGAACTATAATATGGTTTCATCGGGCCCCCCTAACTTCAGCCGGGTCCCTCCCCCCTACATTTTTGGGCTGGTTTCAGGCCTGTTGCAGACAACACAGCTCTTCTTTCCTGTAGTACAATAATACCATAATACAAACAATAATACCATAACTCTCCACACTGTGCCAGTGACTAGCCCGAGCGCCCATTTTTGATGGCTCTGAGAATATGAGCAACCTCTTAAGAGAGGGTGGTAAAACATCATTAATCATGATTCAGGTAATGTAACAATCCTTGGTCGTCCGATCCAGGCTGTTTCGGAAACAAACGTGGTTACACATCGTGTTAGGTACGCTTTCCATTCAATTTTAGCCTGTTAATATTGTTCAGTTCAGGGTGTCTACTGGTCATGAAAGTCATGAAAGTCATGAAAAAGTCATATATTTTGCTTAGTGGTCATGAAAGTCATGAAAAAGTCCTTTATTTACCCAACTGGTCATGAAAATCTGAAATCTCAGGGTATATTTTTATACTTCATACTTTTATACCTCATACTGCATGTACTGAAACAGTTGTATCAGGTCAGTAATTATGAGAATTTCCCCCACCAGTTAGTGCTGGCTAACTGGTACTTTACTGTCTTCCTAGCTGCTTCCCATTTCATCTTCTAGTCTCTGTAATATAGTAACAATTTTTTACTGTCCAACTTTGTGATCTGCTATTTCTTTACTTCTAAGAAATGTAAATTGTGTATTTTTGGGCCTTTAGACTTATGCAAATAATATTATTCGTTTGAGTTTGCAGATTTTAAATTTGATGGTCTATTTTTTTAAAACGAATTTCTTTTATAATTTGTTTTGTCTTTGGGCAGTTCTCTGAGTGCTTAATTTTAGACAAATTTCTGTTAGATGGATAATTATACTCAGAATTAAAACTTCAAATACAGTATAGAGTGATTAACTGGTAAGAGCAGGCCCGTATTTAGGTAAGTGCTATTCTGTGCTCGAGCACAAGGCGGCAGAATTTTAGATTCTTTCTTTAAGATTCACAATAAGTGATATTTAAGACTAGCAACCCGCATAGTTCCGATGCACCACTGATGGTAGGGGTTTATTATTACTAATGGTAAATTTTTATCGCCATGGTCATGAAAATTTGAACAAAAAGGTCATGAAAAGTCATGAAAAAGTCATGAATTTACTTTCTGGTATTCCAGTAGACACCCTGCAGTTAAATCTCAATGTATGAAAGATAATTTTCGAAAATCACTTTTACATACATTTCACTTTTAATATATCTGTATTGCACTTAACCGCACGCTTTGCAATGCTTTCATTCAATTTCTCAATTTGTTTAAGACAGCATGATGAACTCGACCGAGACAGTCTCTCTCTAGCTATCCTATACAATATATTTTGTTTAACCCTTCGAACCGAGAGCTAAATAACCCATTAGCTCCTGGGAGAGGCGGTAATTTTAAATCACCAAAACAACAATCTTCGTATAATGTCACAAAATTGAACATACAGTATCTTAGAACCAATGTGTTCAATTACAATGAAATTTTGAGAAGTTGTAAACGAAACTTCACACTACACAAAAGTGTATAAATGAAGACATTCATACTATAATAACAAAAATAATAATAAAACTAAAAACATACACGTTTCGCTTAGAAAGTATGCCTTCTGTGTTGTGTTCTTGTCAGTTTAGAAGTACAACTTTGTGTGGTACAGTTTAGAAAAGAACAACGGATGGCAGCACATTGTAGTCTACTCTTGAGCGTCATGCGTTTTTGTTCATGTGGAAAAACAAAAGATGACAGAATGTCCATAATTTCATTAGTACTGTACGGGACGTATACATGTACGTCGAACCGACTCTAGAAGCACCACGAGGATCTGTACACGTGTACGTTGAAACGGATTGAAGGGCTGTGGAGTAACGGACATACGAACACTCTACCATTTAAGTATTATAAGTAACACTTGTGTGATTCTAATATACTCTGGTAAAGACAGTACTGAGGATTGACGAAATGCATATGCATCTATTTATGGGATATGGAATACGGAGATAATCACAATTGAAATCATCGTTACCCGTGAACAAGTTATTGAATTGACTCGAGGAACAGATTTCAACTAGTGTGATTATAAGAAACACAGATATTCTCATTAAGATTTGGATTAGGAATTAGATTTCAGGGCTTTCGGCATCTATGGCCATGTTATCCCGTCACATATGAGAGATGACGTCCGTCGGTGATCACACTATTCGAGGCAAGGGAAGGAAGAAAGCGGTCTGGGACCTGTATGTTAGGTACCACCCCGGCATTTGCCTGGTGTGAATGAGGAAAACCAAGGAAAAACCTCACTCAGCATGACTGGCGTGAAAAAAGCTTTTTACAAGTTTTCGACCGAGTGTCCTCAACGGAAATTAAACCCGGGATCGGCTGAACTATTTCCATATAGGTATGGAATATGGATACCCACTATGAAAAGTCACCGTTACCTTAAAAATGTTAACAAATAGACTTTATTAACGAACTCGGAAGATGTAGTCGGTCTAGCTATCTATTGGGAAAAAACATAAATCAGAAATAGGTTTTCGTTCAAGAGTTACTTTGTGAACCAAGGGACCTATTAATATTACAATCTTATAATTCCTACTTGCGTAATCCTAGTAAAAGGCATAGTTTTACCTTAAATGATAAAAGTTAATGAAATGGTCAATATTGGTGCAGGTTTGTTCGATTCATTTATAAATAAGAGACATACGGTTGAACAACACCTATATAGACACATTACGGCACACTATTCATTTTGTAAACCTATGCATCTTTCTTCAGGACTCTATAGCTCCATAATTCATCTCCTCCAGCCAGCTAGTATCTTATACGATCAAAAACCATGTTCATATCTCAACATATCACGCAGCGCTCGCCTACGCAACAATATCCTACGGAATTATTATCTCAGTGAATAATTTCGCATCCCATGAAGACAATGTTGTGACATTCATCTTGCAGAAAAAATAATTGATGGAAACAGAATTGAAGAGACGGGGAGAGAATAATCATATAGAGACAATACGAGGTAGACAGAACTGACTTCAGGTAATGTAATACGAAGCTGGAGTCATCTGAAGCATACAAAATATTTTTGTTCTTGCAGGTGGGAGTAGGTGGGAGTAGTGATTAAATTGCGAATGGCAAAGTAGCTGTGTTTATAATAATGGTCTCTTGAAATGAAAGACAGCCCAGGAAGAGCCAGGGGGAAGACTTGACCCAGTCGTTTGACCCTTTAACCTTTCTCTCCTCTCTCTTAATTTATCTATTTTCTTTTCTACCTCCATCTGCGGGACAAACAAAAGGTCATACGTGTATTTGATACTGCAAGAAATACAATGAAAAGAAAGAAAGAAAGAAAACTTGGATAGCCAGAGTAAGTAATTTTAACATTACCATTTTGCAGTTTAAAACACATGTGTTTAATTTCCATGTCAAAATTTACTGTGTGTCTATATCACATACATTTTCTTTCTTTTTTCTTTTTCTGTTGTGAGTTTAACTTATTAAATCTAAGGTGATGATGAGATGGATTGTAACAGTGGAATAAAGAAAGTGTGAGGAAAAGGGAGAATCCCTAGAAAACCCACGCATAGGGTGTTTGTCCACCACAAAGCTACTTGGCGTAAACTGGGATCAAACCAGGATCCCAGCAGAAGTGAACGTTCTATCACTGAGACACAGCCTATCACATATATTCATTGCAACTATATCACTTGGTTAATTGCAAATTTAGATTCAATTATTGGAAACCGCACACTGAGAAAATATAAAGCGGTATAAACAAATAAAAGTCTTCGTCAAGCAAGTAAGATTCATCTTTAAGTAATACGGAAGCGAGTTTATACAGCCAGACACATCTGTTTTGTGTTGTGGGTGACCGCAGATCTGACTACACGTATCTATAATGTATTTGTGTAACCATAGACAACCGCACACATTTTCTGTATTCTGTTATGTGTAACTACAGACAACCTGACAAACCTTCTCTAGTTTATTGTACGTAACTATACTCAAACCTTTCGTACTCTACTGTGTGCTTTTCTGTGGCGTAACCCTAGTAAATTATTAAGAATCCACTAAGCAAAAACATTAATAAGAATTCTCTTAATACAAATTCTAGCACTTATTGGGTGTCTTAACATAAACTTCATATACCAAGATATGCTTTAAACTATGAAATTTAGCAAATTCTTCACAAAGAAAGTACATATTGCGAAAATTACTCTACCTGAGAACCTAGTTACCTATTTGTTAAGCCTTTTCAATGGCTAAATGATTTCAATGTATGTCCTTTCATTTGATGTTAGAAATCTGGATTCGAATCCCAGCAGAACTAAGCTCCTATTGCTACATAATTAACGCCATTGACGCGGGAAACGTTGGTTCGAAATCCCGATGGAAACTTATGTGATTTGAATCTAATGTTAAATTGTAGGACCATGTCGTACATAGGCTCGGTGCTGAAAGGAACGCTGAAATTCCAACGCGACCAACCCAGCAAAACTGTATAGCATATAGAGTGATCCATTAAACCCAAACGTATTGAACTTATTGGGTGAGAATTTCTGCTGGCAACTCCATGCATATGTATAGTAGCTCATAATAATAATAATAATAATAATAATAATAATAATAATAATAATAATAATAATAATAATAATAATAATAATAATAATAATAATAATAATGTTTATCTTCTTATAAATGGTTTGTCCATAATTTTCACATGAGTGCTAAATTTCAGTGACGTATTATCTAATACAATACAATTAGTCCATCCTTTCTTATAAGCAAAATAATCCCTCTGTTCTGCAATTATGGGGAAAGTAATTTAGTTTCACATTATTTTGCTGCCGACAGTACATAATATGTTTATGATACAACTGTACACAATTAAATTGTCTCCTCAGACATTTCAATGATCCTTGCAGATTTCGCGCTGGATACATCCTTAAAAGAGGGAGCATAAAAATGTTACAAGTAAACATATAAAAACAACTTCGTTTGTGTGTTTCAATTTCAGTAATTGATTTAAGTTATTTTTAGGAGAATGACAAGACGAAAAGGAAAAAGATTAAGAAGTTTCCAAACGACAAGTTAGTTTTTTTTAATTTTAGTTTCTCTTTTTATTTTTAATCAGAGGACTTTCTTAACACTTGTTTTTAAATCAGAGGACTCCTTTTGCTTCGCTTGCAGAACTAAAGGGACTCCGCTATTCTACGGAGAAGTAAGTAGAAGAAAAGTGTGTTTAAGAGAAGTGAAAAGAAAGAGAATGGTTGACGCATGCTTGTATACACGACTCCAAAAGTGCATTACCACCTGCAATTCTCGTTTTCCTGCAATAGCAGGCAACCCAAAAAGCTCGGCGGTTGGGTTGGTTCCGAATTCGAAAGGCGTTGGACCAAACCTCAATTTTGTTAAAAATATATCAGTGTGGCAAACTGAAAAATAAGGAAATAAAACAAATTGTTAAGAATGACAATTTTATTATCGTGACGGAGTTGGATGACATCAAAAGTTACAAAACGATCTTACTTAAGCAGTTCAAAAAAGATGAATGGCAAAAGACACATATCAGAAAAAACATTTCTCTCCTTCTCCCCCCAAAAAAAGAATTTTAAAAAAGAAAAAGTTACATAAAGTAAAGGTTTAATATAAAAGACTCACCCAAAATTTTGAAAATTGACACGCGAAAGGCAAGAATAACTGAACCCAAGTGAATAAAATTGCGCACAGATATTGCAGACGTAAAATGTGGGAATACAGGCTTCATATTTTTCTGAAAAAAAAACGGTAGGGTGGGGCACGGACCCCTCCAAACCCTTGATCACGAGATATCAAAAATGCTTGTAAGAGTATGTCAGATGGGCGTAAAGGACATGAAGAATTGTAACGAAACTTTTTCTATGGACAACACGTAAAAAATAAAGGAATACGAGGTTTTAATGTTCTGCGGAAAACAGTTTTAGGGGGCAAAAGCCCCCACGAAAAATTTTGAAATTTGACGTCCGAAAGGTAAGAAGAAGTGAACCGAACTGAGTGAAATTCTGCACAGATATTGTAAACATAAAATGAGGGAATACGGGTTTCTTATTTTCCTTTAAAAAACGGCTGGGTAGGGCGCGGACTCCTCCAAACATTTGATCATGAAATATCAAAAGTACTAGTAACAAATGTCAGATGGGTGTAAAGGACATGAAGAATTACAACGGAACTTTTTGTATGAACAATACGCAGAAAATAAAGGAATACGTTTTTTTTATTTTCTGCGGAAAGACAGTTTTATAGGGTAAAAGAACCCACCCCAAAATTTTAAAGTTGACGCGAGAAAGATAAGAAGAAGTGAACCGAAGAGAGTGAAATATTGCAAAGATGTCGTAGGTTTAAAATGAGGAAATACGGGTTCACGAAATATCAAAAGTGCTAGTAACAATATGTGAGATGTGTCTAAAGAACATGAAGAATTGCAACGAAACTTAATGTATGGATAATATGCGAAAAACATACGAATACTGTTTTTTTTAATTTTCTGCGTAAAAATGGTTTTACGGGGAAAAGCAGCCACCCAAAATTTTGAAAGTTGACGAAAGAAAAGCAAGGACAAGTGAATCGAAATGAATGAACTTGTGCACACATATTGTAAACGTAAAATGAGTGAATACGGGTTTCGTATTTTCCTGGAAAAAAACTGTTGGAAAGGGCACGAACCCTTCCAAAGTTTTGATCACGAAATATCAAAAGTACTAGTAACAGTGAGGTGTGTGTAAAGGAAATGAAGAATTGCAACGAAACATTTTGTATGGAAAATAACCATAAAATAAATCAATAGGAGTTTCTTATTTCCTGTGGAAAAACTGTTTTAGGGGTCAAAGGCTCCTACCCAAAATTTTGAAAGTTGACACCCGAAAGACAAGAAGAAATGAGCGAAGTGAATGAAATTTGCAGAAGTACTGCAGACGTAAAATGAGGATAAGGGTTTTATATTTTCTTAGAGAAAACAGTTAGGTGGGGCGCCGACCCTCCCAAACGTTTGATAACAAAAAATCAAAAATAATATTAATAGTATGTGAGATGTGTGTAAAGGAAATGAAGACTTTCAACGAAACTTTTTGTGTGGGAAATGTGCTGAAAACAAAAAAATTCGGGTTTTTCATTTTTTCGGAAAAATGGTTTTATGGGGCAAAAGGTCCCACCCCAAAATTTTGAAATTTGGCACCGAAAGGAAAGAAAAAGTGAACCGAAGTGAATAAAATTTTGCGCAGATATTGTAGACATAAAATGAGGGTATACGGGTTTCGCATTTACCTAAAAAAAAACCGGTTAAGTGTGGCATGGACTCCGACGAATCTTTGATCACGAAATTTCATAAGCGCTAGTAACAGTATGTCAGATGTCTGTAAAGGACATGAAGAATTGCAACGAAACATTGTGTATGGAGAATACGCAAAAAGAAAATGAATACTTGTTTCTTATTTTATGCGGAAAAATTATTTTGTGGGCAAAAGAACCCACCCCAAAATTTTGAAAGTTGATGCCCGAAAGGTAAGAAGAATTGAACCGAAGTGAACGAAATTGTGCACAGATATTGTAGGCATAAAATGGGGGAGTATGGGTTTCGTATTTTCCTTGAGAAAACGGAAGCGTGGGGTGCCGACCCCTCCAAACCTTTGATCACGAAATATCGAAAGTACTATTAATAGTATGTCAGATGTGTGTAAAGGACATGAAGAATTCCAAAGAAACATTTCGTATCGACAATACGCAAAAAATAAAGGAATACGGGTTTTTTATGTTCTGGGGAAAACGGTTTTAAAGGCTATAGCCCCACCCAAACTTTTGAAAGTTGAAGCCCGAAAGGCAAGAAGAAGTGAGCCGAAGTGAATTAAATTGTGCACAGATACTGCAGACGTAAAATGAGGATACGGGTTTCGTATTGTCCTGGGAAAAACGGTTCCGTAGTGCTCCAACCTCTCCAAACCTTTGATCACCAAATATCAAAAGTACTAGTAACAGTATCTGAGATGTGTGTAAAGGACATGAAGAATTGCAACATATCTTTTTGTATGGACAATACGCAAAAAAGGAAGGAATACGGGTTTATTATTTTCTGCGGAAAGACTGTTTTATGGGGCAAAACAACCCACCCCAAAATTTTAAATTTGAAGCTGGAAAGGTCAGAACAAGTGAACCGAAGTGAGTGAAATATTGCACAGATATTGAAGGCTTAAAACGAGGGAATATGGGTTTCGTATTTTCCTGGAAAAAGAGGTTGGGTGAGGCACGGACTCCTTCAAACATTTTGATCACGAAATATCAAAAGTACTATTCACAGTATTTGAGATATGTGTAAAGGACACGAAGAATTGCAACATAACTTTTTGTATGGACAATACGCAAAAAATAAAGGAATATGAGTTTCTAATGTTCTGCGAGAAACGGTTTTAGGGGGCAAAAGACCCCATCCAAAATTTTAAAAGTTGACGCCCGAAAGGTAAAAAAAAAAACATTAGCCGAGGTAAATGAAATTCTGCACAGATATTACAGACGTAAAATGAGGATATGAGTTTCGTATTTTGCTGAAGAAAAAGGTTGGGTGAGGCACCGACCCCTCCAAACCTTTGATCACGAAATATCAAAAGCGCTAGTAACAGTATGTCAGATGTGTGTAAAGAACATGAAGAATTGCAGCGAAACATTGTGTATGCAAAATAACCAAAAAATAAATGAATACTGGTTTCTTATTTTCTGCGGAAAACTGTTTTAGGGGTCAAAATCTCTCACCCAAAATTTTGAAGTTGACACCGGAAAGAAAAGAAGAAATGAGCCGAAGTAAATGAAATTTGCACAGATATTGCAGACAGAAAATGAGGTTACGGGTTTCGTATTTTTCTAGAGAAAACAGTCGGGTGGAGCGCCGACCCCTCCAAACGTTTGATAACGAAAAATCAAAAGTGCTACTAACAGTATGTCAAATGTGTGTATAGGACATGAAGAATTGCACCGAAACGTTTGTATGGACAATGCACTGAAAACAAAGGAATACGGGTTTTTTATTTTTGCGGAAAAACGGTTTTATGGGGCAAAAGACCCCATCCCAAAATTTTGAAATTTGACGCCAAAAAGTAAGAAAAAGTAAACGGAAGTGAATGAAATTTTGCACAAATATTGTAGACATAAAACGAGGGAATACGAGTTTCGTATTTACCAAAAGAAAGAAAAAAAAACGGTTAGTTGGGGCCCGGACTCTTCTGAACCTTTGATCACGAAATATCAAGAGTGCTAGTAACAGATTGTCAGGTGTGTGTGAAGCCCACCAAGAATTCCAAAGAAACTTTCTGTATGGACAATACGCAAAAAATAAAGGAATACGTTTTTTTTTATTTTTTGCGGAGAAACAGTTGTAGGGGGCAAAAGAACCCACCCAAAGTTTTGAAAGTTGATGCCCGAAAGGCAAGAAGAAGTGAGGCGAAGTGAATTAAATTGTGCACAGATATCGTAGACATAAAACGAGGGAATACGAGTTTCGTATTTTCCTGGGGAAAACGGAAGCGTGGGGCGCCGACCCCTCCAAACCTTTGATCACGAAATATGAAAAGTGCTAGTATGTCAGATGTGTGTAAAGGACATGAAGAATTGCAACACAACCTTTTGTATGGACAATACGCAAAAAATAAAGGAATACGAGTTTTTTATGATCTGCGGGAAAACGGTTTTAGGCGGCAAGAGACCCACCCAAAATTTTAAAAGTTGACGCCCGAAAGACGCGAAGAAGTGAACCAAATTGAATCAAATATTGCACAGATATTGTAGGTTTAAATTGAGGGCAAACGGGTTTCGTATTTTTCTGAGAAAAACGGTTAAGGGGCTCGGACCCCTCCAAACCTTTGATCACGAAATATAAAAATGCTGGTAACAGTATGTCATATGTGTGTAAAGGCCACGAAGAATTCCAACGAAACTTTTTGTATGGACAAATACGCAAAAAAATAAAGGAATGCTTTTTTATTTTCTGTAGAAAAACAGTTTTATGGGGCAAAATAACCCACACCCAACTTTTGAAAGTTGACTCCCGAAAGGTACATGTCTCAAAGGTCGAGGGCATTCTTTATTGCTATTTTAAGGAAAAAATTTTCTAAGTCCAGCTTCGGGTATCTTCGGGAAAAAGTAAACCAGGTTCGAACCTCGAAGTCAACCTTTGCAATCGGGAGAAATTTTGCAGATGTGTTTTTCTTCTTTTAAATATAATAAGACTTGTTATTAATTGTATAAAAAAGCAACATTGATTGAAATACTTAATAATTCAATATTTCGAAACTTTGTATTAATATCAGCACATGCCTGTTTGTCATTTAGCTCTCCATACGTAATGAAACATTTAGATACGCAATCGAATCTTTCCATATGTGAAAGAATGCAGAAAATTAAGACATAGAACACAATTCTCGTCTGAGTACTAAAATAAAAGTCAAAATGGAACAAAAACAGCGTTTGCAGTGGATATGAATCAGAGCCCTGCACCAGAGCCCTGCACGGGCCGGGCGCGCCCGATTCGGCCCGGTGCCCGGCCCGGCCCGGCCCGACCCGTTTCAAGTAATATCAAACTGGACCGGGCCCTAACCGGGCCGGGCACATTTCGAGCCGAATCGGGCCGAACCGGCTCGGCCCTATAGTCTGAAAGACGGTTCGGAAACTAATGTTGTCAGCCTACTTGTTTTTTAATGTCCTCTATTTTTGCCGTGTTTGTACGGTCTTACTGTCAGCCTATGTTAATCGTAATGTGTTTGGGAAACTGACTCTTTATTCAAGACTGTGATGTACTGGTAATACTATTACTATTACTACTTCTACTACTACTATTACTACTTCTACTATTACTACTACGACCACTGCTAATACTACTACAAGTGCTACGACTTCGCGTCAGAGTTGACACGTCTGATGGTACCGAATTTACCTTCTAAGTACAGAATAAAATTGAGAAATGTTAGTTATTATGGCCGGTCTGCGTAGAATGTGAACCGATGCTTGATCTACGAGGGAGAATAGTGGCTCAATAGAAAAAACACTCACATCTGGTGCTAGAGGTCGTCGGATCAATCCCTGCTCATGCTATGTGAACTTTGTTGTGGACAAACATCGTGTGCATGGGAGTTTCTGGGGTGGTCCCGCTTCCTCCCACTGTTTTCTTTCCACCAATTCATCCCATCATCATCCATTCAGCCTGAGCCGTAGTTACCTAAAGAACGTATGGTAAAGTCAAGTACTTGACCTAGTAAGTAGAATTTGGTACGCTACCATTGGACCACGGAGGGCAAAACCATAAACTGGCGTGCTCATAAGATCAGTGCAATTTGTAGTAATGTTCAATTAGCAAGGCAAATATCGAATGGTGTTACATGTTCATGTATTGTTTATAGTATGATGCTACAAATATAACAAAATATAATGATCAAATAAATCACCAAATCGCCAGGGTCGATTAGTGTTCCTGGAACGGTGGCTCAGCGGTTGAGCGTTCACCTCTGGTGTATGGGGTCCCTGGTTTGATCCGAGCTCTCGCCAAGTGAACTTTGTGGTGGACAAACACCGTGTGGGGGATTCGCGGCGTTCTCCTGTTTCCTTCCACTTTATTTACTCCACTATTTCATTTATTTCTCACCATCGTCTTCTTTAGGCTAGTTGGCATAACTTGGAACCACCTACCAAGAAGAATAAACTAATGGATTGGGAAGATAGACATTCAGTCTCTGGTGAATTTGATGATGAAGTAGACATCTACCTCAACATGTCATCATGTGTAAGAGAACTAGATATACTGCAGTGGTGGAAGCAACAAGAACAAACATTACCAAAATTGTGTAAATTAACGCGTCAGTATCTCGTCATCCCTGCTTCTAGTGCGTCTACTGAAAGACATTTTAGTACTCAGGAACGGAGAAATGCTCTAAAGCCTGAAACTGTTGAATCTGTTTCCGTGCTATTCGATGCGTACAAGGACATACAGTAAAGCGATGTTCATTTTGCACTATTGGTTTCTTAGGAAACCTTATATTTTCATTTTCTTAATATCAACTATCCCTTCTATTATATGTGATGTTAAGAGGCATTTTTGATAGCTGATATCTATACATTTTTCATTCAGGGGACTTTTGAGGTATTTTTTGATCAACAATGATATGTGTGGATTTTGTTTTGATTTACTGCCTCGCATTCCGTCATATAGCTCTGTTATTTACTTGTTACGCACCGTTCCAGGAACACTTCATCGATCCTGGGGTCTGGGTGATTTATTTGATCATTGTTTTTTGTTATTATTGTAGCATCGAATTATAAAGAATACAGGAACATGTAATATGATTTGGAATCTGCCGTGCTAATTGAACATTACTACAAATTGCGCTAATCTTATGAACACGCCAGTTCATGGTTTCGGCCTCCGTGGTCTAATGTAGCGGAACAAATTCTAATTAGTAGGTCAAAGACTTGACTTTCTCATATGTTCTTTAGGCAATTAGGGCTCAAGACGTATGAATGATGATGGATGAATTGGTGGAATGAAGACAGTGGACAAAAACGGTCTAATCCAAAAACTCCCACGCTCACGATTTTTGCCCACAACAAACCTCACATAACACGAGGAGGGATCGATCCGACGACCTCTAGCACCAGATGTGAATGCATTCTACTGGCCAGACTACGCAGACTGGCCATAATAACTAGTATTTCTTCGATTTTTTCTGTACTTAGATTGTAAAGTACGTACCACCAGACATGTCAACTCTGACGCTCGTAGCAGTTGTAGTAGTAGAAGTAATAATAATAATAATAATAATAATAATAATAATAATAATAATAATAATAATAATAGCAGTAGCAGTAGTAGTAGTAATAAGAGTAGTAGAAGTAAAGTACTTTACAGTCTTGAATAAAGAGTTAATTTCCCAAACACCAGTGGCGGCGGTTGGACGTTAAAAGTGAGGGGGCAAGACATGATCTGAATATTTGTATATAAATGTTAGTTTTCCTGGTTGTTTCTAACATTTTGTTTGACGAAAAGTTGTATAACTAATAGGATACTGTATTTTCAGCTAAAATACCGTATATCGTATATAATAGTTTATTAAGTAAATTGAGAAGAACAACGCAAGTAGATACTAGCCCTTTGTACTCTTAAACAACGAAAGTGTAAGAAGAGATTTGATTCCTTGCTCATGAACATCTTAAAATTCTGTCTGGAAAATTGTGTGATCAGATTATTTAATAAATTTGCAAAACAAATAAATAGAAAGGATAATATTAATCATAGTAATGAATAATGATGCTTGTTTTGCAAAAGTTATATTGAAACTGAGGATTAATGAAAAACTTAATATTTAATTCCACACATGATATTAAATGTATGTTATTACTCTTAGAAAATGAAAGACAGTAAATACTACAAGCATATGCTACGACATTTAAAGAAATATTTGCTTTTGCAACTTCTTGAAATATGTTCGTTGCCATTAGGTGCAGATTTCACTTTCTTGGAACACATCAAAACACAATAATACTTACAATCCACACTTCAGTTATACAAAATAAACTTAAAACCTAGAATTATGTTCAATTTACTAAATTTTATTGTGTATACACTCGTACATCCTTAAACACAACACTTCACTCGTATATTACACTACAAAACAATGGAAAAGGTAGAAGTTGTTTCTTATCACGCTCTTTTTAATCGATATTCCTTACTTTAGAAAGAAGAAAAGACATTTTAGGAACTGTCAATTTTTGTGCAATTAAAGAATAACTTGTGAAATAGGCCCTACTTTTTTGCATAATGTTCTTTCGATTAGCTTCAAAGCGGCTCACTAACATATCGAGCCCTTGTAAGAAGAAATGAAAGTATGCTGAAATTGTGCTCCAATAGGTTATTTTTTGGGGTTATTTTCTGTGGCGATTAAAACGCAATTACTGTAGCTTTCTTTACTCCACGGGAAGACAACCAATACGTATTCACGCAACAGCAAATATTATATGGCAGCATTTTTTCCTATTAATCAGTAACACATACAAAATCGTTACATTTCCAAATGAAACTATATACATTAATTGGTTACTTAAAAAAAGTGCGGGGGCAACTGCCCCCCTTTGCCCCCCTAATCGCCGCCCATGCCAAACACATTACTATTAACACAGGCTGCCAACATTAGTTTCCGATCCGTCTTTCACAGTGTTCGGCCCAATTTGTGCTCGGCCCGTTTCGGCCCAATTTGTGCTCGGCCCGTTTCGGCCCAATTTGTGCCCGGCCCGGTTAGAGTCCGGCTCGAGATTCGGGCCGGGCCGGGTCGAGCCGGGCACAGAATTCAGATCCATTCGGGTCGGGCCGGGCCGTCTTCGGGCCTGGGTTTGCAGGGCTCTGCCCTGCACGGGCTGGGCGTGTCCTGTTCGGCCCGGACACAAATGCTATAGGGCCGAACCGGGCGCACGTATTTCCGGGTTGGAACCGGGCACTCAAGGACGGATTGGAAACTAATGTTGTCATTTTTCCCCTTAAATGTCCTCCACTACCCCTGCCTTTGCCGTGTTCGTACGGTCTTACTGTCAGTCTATGTTAATCGTAGTGTGTTTGGGAAACTGACTCTTTATTCAAGACTGCAAAGTACTGTAATACTACTAATATTACTGCTACTTCTATTATTACTACTACGACCACAGTTAATACTACTATAACTGCTACGATTTCGCGTCAGAGTTGACATGTCTGGTGGTACAGAATTTACCTTCTAAGTACAGTATTTTATAACAAGACTTGTCAAACAGGGTGAAATATCCCTATTTTCATTTTCCAACCATTTTTGACCATAAATCGACTTTTGCGAGGTGAGAAAGGAAGATACGACAGAAGGAAAACAAAGTTATTGTAGAAGCATTATCATCAATATTTTGCATTCCAAAATACGGAATGTTACTTAAAAAACATAACTTTAAAAGAAATATCTACTAAAATGAAAGAACAATCATGGCATTTTAGGCGAGTGCGTAACAGTAATATACAAAATAAATATTACAATACTTTTGAGGGTTTAGATCATTTAGATTAGTATTCCAAAGGTAAACAAATGAAATATTTTTTTCTTTTGACTGAAAATGTGATTTTGAATTTTATATATATATATATATATATATATATATATATATATATATATATATATATATATATATATATATATATATATATATATATATATATATACAGACTGTTATACAATTCGTGTAATTTTCTACAGCACTGGGAGAAGATGAAGTTTTCACACCATTAATATAAAATTTGGCACACTTATTGAGAAATATCTGAATTTTTCGAATTTCTAAAGGAAATAGAAGAAAATTAATGTTTAGCCCCCCTTTTGGAAGTGTAAACACAGAAGTTCATTTTCCTTAGGGAGGTTCAATGTTAAATTTTGGAAGCAGTTTTCTCCAATAATTATTCGTAAAGATTTTGGGGCAAATGAGTTGTATTTGTTACGAAATGCAAAAACACTCATTCACAAAGCTAGTAAAGCCGTCTCAAACATTATTTTGGGAAGGCCCCCCTTCGGGGGGCAAGAGCCTTAAAGGGGTTGTGGGTGATATGTTACCAAATTCCAAAATTTATTTTCGGAGTGCCAGTAAACGTCAGATTAATCACGAATGTCACATAATTAATGCTCCAATGCTCCTTACATGTAAGAGTGACTGATAATGGGGCTACAGCCCCCTTTCAAAAGTAAGAAAATCACCAGAAATATCCTTAGTAGGGACATACGAGAAGAAGGTGTTTTTGTTAATTAGTGTGAAATTTGGCGTCATTGTAGCAAAAGAGTATGCATTTTTGAAATATGGAATGCTATTTTGGTAACGCACACCCTTAGGGGGGCACAGGGGACGAAGCATTAGATGATGTACCTTTATAAAGTTCAAAATTTTGTTCCGGAAATGCCAGTGAGCGTCAGATTTTTCACAAATGTCACAGAATTAATATTCTAATGCTCCTTGCATGTGCCAGTAACTTGTGTGGGGCTATAACCCCCTTTCATAAAATATCCCCATAATTCTTCAATTTATTTGAGGTGACCTTTGTGCTGCCTCTGTACCATATCGAGTTGTGCATTAATGGAACCCATGGCTAAAAATAATATACATTTCCTTTCCCCCGACTTCGATCCGACATTTTGTTCTCGAGTTACGGCTGTTTTGGGCATTTTTCGGACTGGTTTTTGGCTGGTCATAGCGCCAAAAGTAAGCATTGTGCACCCAAGTTGTCTTATCACGGTGTCAGGAATGAGCTCCCAAACGTTGTAAGTGTTGTTTTGAAACACCCTCTATATTTCTATCCTGTTTCTGATTAGCTTCTCTTTGCCAATCAATTTCCAGTATTCCCAAAATAAACCAAAAGTGAACTAAATTCACTAAATCGCCTTCCCCTATGCTTTCTTCTTGTATAGTACTTATTATATATTTATATTGTAATTGACAGAGATTTCCAATATTGATTGAAATATCTGGTTAAAATTCTATTAGAGGAATTCCCTCTTCAGTACAGAAATTCCCTCCTTGCATCCTACCGCCATTTTAGGCGAGATGGGATTAAGTAAGATGGAAATTCCCATCTCGCCTAAAATGGTAGACATTCTTATTTTGGAGATATAAGTGGCTGATAAATCGTTAGGCGAGGTGGGATTAGGCTAGATGGGATGGAATCATCTGAAAAGGTAGGGGTACGGTAGGTAGCGGCATGACGTCACGCCGTCCCCCATGCCTATCTTTGCCCATTGTAATTCCTTAGGAAGTGGGAGGACGCCGTACACAGTTTTTTGGAGGTGGGGATAGGGTCCCCCGCGTTCCCACGCACTTTAACCCCTGCTGCTAAGTATTAATTGCTGTGAGGACTAACGAAAAATATTATGTGATAATAATAATAATAATAATAATAATAATAATAATAATAATAATAATAATAATAATAATAATAATAATAATAAAGTATCTGAATGATACAGATATTTTTTCAACTTTTATTACAATTGCTGTGGGTTCCCATGAATCTGGTTAAATTGTTTTTGAAAGGAATAAAGAGGCTTCAAACAACTATATGATTTGTATAAAAGAAAAAAAGCCTTATCAGTTGCAAGAACTGACAAGTGGCGTTGTGTCTGTTTTTTTTAAACACAATGTTACGAGGCACAGAAGCCACCACGCCTGCGGTGTGCTTGCTTTTTTGCCTCAGGCAGCTTCAGTGCTAAAATTAAGACTTTGCTTCAGGCAAACAGTACTAAAATTCTGTCAATTTATGTGTAGCTATCAGCAACCACACAGGTTCTTTGAAACGCTGAATTTTACAAGAAAGGTTTTGTCCATCGGATAGGAAGCGAACGAAGCCCATCGTACGTTGTAATCCCTTCCCTCTTTTGCACACTGTGTGAAATTTAACTTGTATACTGTAGTAAGTTACAGAAAAGAGAATGCTATTTTTTAAAAAATGACATTATCGAATAAGATTGACCATTATTACAATATATTCAAGATGAAAAATATTCTTTTAACAGTCGTCGTACTTAGTTGTCTGCACTGAAATTCCCATAATGTGCTTCCTTTTTTTCTAATATGAGCTCCGAGCTTCTTCGTGTCTAAGTGGTTAGCGTACGTGCCTTTGGCGTGAGAGACCCGGGTTCGATTCCGGTGAGAGCTCATGTAGTTCGGGTTTGTCAATTAATCAGTAGGTCCCGTCTTATATAGCCTCGCTGCTGAAAGGGACGACAAAATCAACTCAACTCATATTGAGCACCATAGGAGACATAACTCCGAGGTGAATTTTGTCCCTGGAAAACCTCCCAAAATCACCAACGGTACGAAATATGTCTGCAATGCAACATGTCCATCATTTCCAACTCTATGCTCTGTGATCTAGTTTGCTTTTCATGTTTTCAGTAAACTAGACAGACAAAAGGAAGAATAGAGGCTTTCTTCCAGAAAATTGTGTTCGAGGGTGGGGGGTCACACAGGCTCGTATCCACGGGGAGTCTAGGGGGCCGGGCTCACCAAAAGTTTTTACATTAGAATGATTTATGAGCATTAAAGTAGTCAGCCATTAGAATTTTTTTGTTTTAGGATGATACCAGATTCGACTCCTGGTGTAAGCTCAACTTTCAGTATTGTGTCATTTGCAGATCTCGTCTCATACAGATTCGTTGAAAAACCTCTAAACATGTGCTATGACTAGTATGCGAACTAAAGTTTTTTTTAGCAAAAGAGAGAAATTTCTTGCTTTAGACTCTGCCCTGTAATCCAGTTTTTCTGGAGGCGAGATAGTATGGTTGGGAACGACCTATCAGATTCAAGTTCCGAACCCACATATAAAAGACCTTCCTTTATAACCTTGGTGTTGTATAAAGACGAAAAACAAAAATATACTGATAGCTCCAGTAATAGATATTATAGCAAAGAGATTTAAAAAATAGGTGGTTTTGAAATAGAGAAAGGACAGTACCTGAGCTTTATTAGTATTACTAACATATATTACCCGCTTTGCTAAGTTAAAATGAAAATTTTAAAGCACAACTCCGTATTTCATGTGTTTAGTACCCGTGAAATATGCTGTTTTCGTTTTTAATGGTATCGATTTAATCAGCATCGGAAAGATCATTGATCAACTCGGCGACCCAAAAAATCATGGATTCGACACCAATAATGGTCATTTTCGGTCATTTATATATATATATTTCCCCCTCCCCTACGTTGCGGGCCATGGCAACGAAAGTGTCACTGTTCATCTCAGCGACCCCCCACAAATGTGGATTCAGCACTAATTACGGTTATTTTCCATTATCTTTCTCTCAGGTTCAATTCTCGGTGGAAACATACATGAGAAAATTGAAAGCTAAAACAATATGAAAATAGTATTTAAAAGTCAGGAAATTGATATTAAAACTTTAGCTATATATTGGGACTGTAAGGCTGTAGTTAAATTAACCCACACGTTTCGTGAAGATATATTACGTCGTTATTGTTTTTTCACTATAAGCTACCAGATACATCCTCAGAGGCTACTTTACACTGTAGTAATCAACAGATGAAAACATTGGAAAAGGAATGGAAGGAAGGTCTCCAGAGCCTTAGATCAAGGTACTAACCTAGCATTTGCCCAGTATAACTGAGAAACAACCCTGGAAAATCCTCAGTCAGGATGGCTGGTCTCCGAATTCGAATCCGGTATTACCCAATTGCGAAGCAAGAATCATAACAAGTAGCCTGAGCTCGCTCCGTATTATTATTATTATTATTATTTAATTAATGTAATGTTTTAAAATTAGTGCAAATTAAACCGTACTTTATTTATTGCTGATGTTATAGTTAATAAGTCTACATGAGACATCAGTCCGCTATCAAGAAAGAATACTAAAACTGGAATTCAGGAAGCGGGGGTAAAGAGATTAATGAGGATGAGGAAACTATGTACGATGCAAAAACTGAGTAATTATGACTTCGTCACAGATATATTCACTTACATACGTCAATTAATATTTCTCTGATACAGTGCACTCTTACTTTCTATAGTGGCAGGAAAATGGCCCGCTTTTGTAAACGAACACACTAAGCACGTGGGTATAGGTGCAATGTCCGTGCAAAGAAATATAGGTAAAACTAGAAAAAAATAGGGAAAGCGAGGGGAAATGATAAACCGCCCTTCAACTTAAAAAAAACTAAAAATAACTCAACTTAGAGCTAGGAAAGACGCGAGACGAATTTTATTGAAAAGATTGTTTTTCCTTAGTGATTAGTTCTTCTAACTATGAACATGAATTAAAAAGAAAACAAGTAGCTAGCTCCGAGTTTCGCAAACTAGTTGAAAAGAAAATATTGGATAAAATTTAATAATAAAGAAGGCATTTATGATAATTAAAACAAACTAAATTCTTGGCACGACAGTCCTTTGGTTCCTACCAACGGCCTTACGTTCAAAGTGGGGATGTGTAGTCAACGCATCGACACTCGAAGTCTTTATGCCGGCTTTCTAGACTGCAGTCCGCCACCTCTTACTTAAGATAACTCCCCCACGATGCTGGGTCAACATCGAAATTGTTGAGTGCCTTTCCGGAAATTGAACCCATGACCACGGGCACCAAAGGCAGGCTTTCAGTCTTCTATAGACGAAAAGCTATAGTTACTCACATTATCTAATACAGAAATAAGTTCTGATTCTCTAATAGCTGCTGATGGTGATAGTAAAGGTTCACCGAAGCATCAACCCAAACCCAAACTGAGATATTGATATCACTGGAACACCTGAAAAGTCATTGTGGGTAAGTGAATTGCCCGGATGTCCGGAATTGTCAGGATGAAGGTCGATGGTGATATGAAATGCGGGGCTGTCAGAGGTACTACTTATGATAATTGGATTTATAACCTATGTTGCCATAAACCCTCTTCAAGAACATAACTGTTAATCTTAGCTTTGAAAATGTTACATAAGGAGTTTTATTGCTATTATTAGGTTGCATTAGGAATTATCGGATTTATTTTAACGCTTAATTTTTACATCTCTTCTAATTTACGAATATTTAAATCGCAATTATACCCTTAAGGTCAATTAGTGATATTTTAAATCATGAAATGAAATGAAATCTTTAAGTTTAACGTCCCGCGGTTATGCCGGTTAGGCTAAAGGAGACGGTGATAATGAGAAATGAGTGAAATGGTGGAATGAAGGAAGTGGGAGGAAACAGGAGAATCCCGAGAATACCCACGAGCACGATGTTTGTCCACCACAAAGTCCACACGGCGCGTGCTGTGATCGAACCAGGAACCCCAATCACCGGAGGTGAACGCTCTACCACGGAGCCACCGCACCCTTCATTTTAAATCATTTCGAACCAACTTTATATACGGTTAGTCTTACTATATTTGAATAATTGAGACCAGAAGCAGTCTACACGCTAAGTCCAAAAGAATCTTGGCCGACCTCCTGATAAACCACGTCTTTCAGAAAGGTGAATTGTGGCAATCCGATACCCACATGAGGAAATCTTCGGGTCAGTGTGAAAGCTTCCATAAGAACCAGCACTCTCATCAGTGAAATATGCTTTGGTAATTTTTATTCAATGTGAAAGTACCTAACTTTATTGCTAAAAAAATGGCATTTATTTCAAACAAGTCGCCATTACAGTTTTCGTATTTAAACACAACACTCATGAAAAGTCATGTTAAAGCGCGACTTGCCCCTGAAAAAGAATATATATCTGTTTTTAGTTTCTCGTGTTCCCCAAAGTACACCCGGACTTAGTGCAAGTGCCTTCCGCTCGCACTACCTAGGTACAAACGGCTACGATCTTGGTACTAGCACTTGTTTCGGTTTCCAGATCTCAAATATTTATCTTTCAGCCTGATTTTATGTATGAATCCGAAATTTCAAATCTAGATAAGGGGCACCAAAATTCATAGTTTATTCTCGGGGCTCATATTGTGATTTATTAAATAATTATTAAATCTAATTGTAAGTTTTACATTTGATATTTTGAGCAGACTGAGCAAGATAAATATACGTAAAAACTAGTCAATACTTATCTTAACTGTTTATGTTTTCTTAACTGTCAATGAAATAGGTGTATTGAGGAATTTTAAATATTCGTGTTTTGTATTCCGGTTTCAAATATAAATATGTATGTATTTCATCTCGGTCCTGCAACCGGGTGGACTTAGATTCGACATTCGAACTCTCATCCGGATCAAATCAGATTATTTTTTAGTTAGGCAAGCATTTAATCGTTAGTGTAGATTGAAGGAGACAAATAGACTTGCCAGTATTCTTCTTAATTTTCTGTTTTCTTCTTCACTGTCAGGACTTCGTGAAATTTCTTTCGGCGAATTTTTGATATTCAAGTTTATCACAATTTGGGTGGGATGTGGGTTTGGATAAGAATCAAGATCTGAGATCCGAATTTCGAACCCAGACCCGAATTTCGAATCCAGATCCGGATCCAGATCCGAGATTCGAGATCCGGACCCAGATCCCACCCAAATTGTGATAAACTTGAATATCAAAAATTCGCCGAAAGAAATTTCACGAAGTCCTGACAGTGAAGAAGAAAACAGAAAATTAAGAAGAATACTGGCAAGTCTATTTGTCTCCTTCAATCTACACTAACGATTAAATGCTTGCCTAACTAAAAAATAATCTGAGGCAAAAAAAAAGCAAAATGCCCGCACGCTTCTGTGCCTTGTAACATTGTGTTTAAAAAAAACAAACACAAGGTCAGCTGTCAGACACCTGATAAGACTTTTATACAAATCGTCGTTGTTTGAAGCCTCTTTATTCCTCATAAAAACAATATATCCAGATTCGCGAAAGCCCACAGAGATTGTATTAGAAAGTCAAAAAAATATCTTTATCATTCAGATCATTTATTATTATTATTATTATTATTATTATTATTAGTAGTAGTAGTAGTAGTAGTAGTAGTAGTAGTAGTAGTAGTAGTAGTAGTAGTAGAATTACCACATAATATTTTTCGTTAGTCCTTACAGCAATTAATACTTAGCAGCAGAGGTAAAAATGCTTGGGAATGCAGAGGACGCCGTCCCTCACCTCCAAAAAATGTGTACGGCGTCCCCCCAGTTCCTAAGAAATTACAATGGGCAAAGATAGGCATGGGGATGGCGTGATGTCATGCCGCTACCTACCGTTCCCCTACCTTTTCAGATTCACTTTATCTTTGCTTAGCAGGAAATCGATACAAGAGTTAGTAGGACAGCCACTCTTTATTGATAAAAATCGTAATTTGGCGTTATTAAAAACAAAATTTCTGTGTCTAGAGGTAGAAGAGAGGGGACCATGGAAGTTACTATTGCCACGTACAAAAATGAAACCTGTATTCGACACTGACTACGTATAATTCAAGGATTTTTTTTAAAGCCAAATGCTTACACCTGTTCAAAAGTAAAATTAAAATAATTACTAAGAAATACATTCATTGAAAAACTCAGGGGTGGCAAGTCCACCGTTTTAAATCTGCTGCAGAGCGTTCGAGTCGAAATTCAAGTAAAGTTAACGCATGGAGGACCCAGGTTCGATTCCCGGTGGGAGTTCATGTGATTCGGATTCGACGTTAATTAGTAGGTCCACGTTTTATATAGCTTCGCTGCTGAAAGGGACGTTAAGATCAAAATCAACTCAAGAAAAGTTAAAACAATGAGAATGTTTTCTACTGTTTTCTCGTATGCAATTCTATGTTAAATAAAACTACATACACTATTTGATAATGGAAGCATCGTCAGAAATACAGTATCCAATAAATAAAACTTTTCACGGAGGGTTTATCTGAAGATACGTACAAATATTGAAAATAGTTTAAAAAGGTGCATAATGCGGAAATACTCTTTTATCGCGTATGAACTTAAGGCTTCTAGAACAGCAAGTTCTGACCAGATATTAACACCGCAGAACCAGAATATGATCAAGGGATGGACTAAACCAGCGTTTCCCAACCGGTGTGCCGCGAATGGGTCGCTGGTGTGCCGCGAGGAAATCGGAACAAAATTATTAATTCTATAGCAATCAAATTGCAAGACATACAGAAAAAGGTATATTTGTATTTCAAATTACTACTATGAATCTAAAATTTAAAGTTTCATACTGTGTTACTTTTCTGTAGAACATTTTTCTGTACATTTCTAATTTTGAAAAAAAAAGTATTTGTTATCATTGTTATGACCATTATTGCTTCTTTATTGTTGCAGACTATTTCGTAACTTGAAATTTTAAAATATTATTCAATCCTTCCGGCAAAGTAAACATGCATACGAATTACCTATATTTGTGTTTTAAAAGTAAAAGAGATTCGTTTGTTCGTTCGTTATTTAGTGATCCTCCTTCTTAATGAAAGGTTGGATACAGTTTTCGAAAAAAAAAGTGTATTTTTAACAACTTGAGCCCTATATCTGATTGTAATTGTTTTCTATTTTTAAATTAAAATGAAAAATAAGCATAATGATTTACCACGGGGAAAGAACAGTGGTCTAGCTTTCTTCTCTGTGAGAAGGATGTCAGTAATCAGAAAAAAATACTACAGTATTTTCTATTTTCAAATAATAATAATAATAATAATAATAATAATAATAATAATAATAATAATAATAATAATAATAATAATAATAATAATATGTGTGCCGCGAGAATTCAAGTTACCCTGAAGTGTGCCGCAAGTTGAAAAAGGTTGGGAAACGCTGGACTAAACCATAGTTTCCAACTTTACCCAGTGTAAATAAAGTAGGATTGAAACCCACTCTATCCAGTGTACACCTGAGCGTCATGGGGGGGGGGCTGTATCCCTATCCCCTACAAAATTCCTCTTGGATCCGCGCCTGTTGAAAACAATTCATATTTCATAACTTCATACACGGCACGATCAAGCACTGAATCTATTGAAATCTTACTACATAAAATAATTATCGAGTGTCTACACTTTTTCTATTAAAGCTCATAGTATATTCTATCATAATATAAATTGTCACTCATGTAGTGTGTGCTAATATAACTAGGGATGCGCACGAGACAAGATTTGTGACTGTCTCGTCTCGAAAATGTGCTGTAAAAGTGATGTCTCGACTCGAAAAATGTATATTTCTCTATTGGAAGTGCCATGTCTCGACTCGAATTTTGTCAGGAAAATCCTGTCTCGATTCGTCTCGTGCGCATCCCTAAATGTAACTCATGACAAAAATGTTTTGTTTTAAAACAAAATTAAACGGTTGAAGTGGACTCTGCCGAGTAGAAGACATCCAATTTATTAAACCGCTCGCAACTCACTTGGCAGCACACTTAGGTTACACTCTTCACCTTTTTCCCATGCTATCTAAAGTATCGGCTAATCTTAAATTCGCATTGCTGATTCGGGTTTTCTAACAAGAATTATTATGTTGCAACTTAATTTGGATGTGAAATCCTGACTTAATTAGCATTTAAGAACTTCGAAGTCTGCATTAAAATCATGACAGAAATATAGTTAAATCTCAGTTCTAAATTTTATGTCTACCTTGCATCTAAATACTTGTGCTGTCATTTCTTTCAATGTTGGTAGGAGCCGAAGTTCCAATTGATCCCAATTTTTCGCTTTAATTCCCTCTATTTGTTCATAAAATTTTAGAGAAATATTATTATTAACAAGCAACACTTCTGAAGTGTAACACTCCGATCTTGATAAAATTTGGAAAATAGATACTATACATGAAATAAACGAATACGTGTTTCTCATTTTATGCGGAGAAAAGGGTTTTAAGGAGCAAGAGACCCCACCCACAATTTTGAAAGTTGACGCCCCAAAGGCAAAAACCAAGGAAACCGAAGTAAACGAAATTTTACACACATATTGCAGATATAAAATGAGGGAACACGTGTTTCGTATTTTCCTGGAAAAAACGGTTAGGTGGGGACCGGATCCCTCCAAAACTTTCATCACGAAATATCGAAAGTGATAATAGCAATATGACAAATGTGTGTAAAGGACACAAAGAATTGCAACGAAACTTTGTGTATGAACAACATACCAAAAAATAAAGGCACACAGTTTTTTTTTATTTTGTGCTGAGAAACGATTTCAGGGGGCAAAAGCTATCACCCAAAATTTTGAAAGTTAAGGCCCGGAAGGCCAGAGGAATTGAACCGAACTGAATGAAATTGTGCACAGATATTGTCGACATAAAATGAGGGAATACGTTTTTCTCATTTTCCTGAGAAAAAAAGAAAACCGTTTAGGTGGGACACACACACCTCCAGAACTTTGATCATGAAATATCAAAACTGCTAATAACAGAAGTGTTTGAAGGACATGACGAATTGGAACGACACATTGTGTAGGGACAATACGCAAAAAATAAACAAATACGGCTTTTCTTTTATTTTCTGCGGAAAAACGGTTTTAGGGGGCAAAAGCCCCCATCCCAAATTTTGAAATTTGAGGCCCAAAATGCAAGAAGAAGTGCACCGAATTAAATGAAATTGTGCGCAGATATTGTAGACGAAAAACGAGATAATTGGGTTTCGTATTTTCCTGGAAAAAGCGGTTGAGTGAGGCACGGACCTTCTAAACCGTTGATTACGGAATATCAAAAGTGCAAATAAGCATACGCAAAAGTTCCTAAAGAATATGGAGAATTGGAACGAAACTTCGTAAAGGGACTATTTGCAAAACAGTATATGAAACGTGTTTTAATTTTTGCGGAAAAACAGTGTTGGGGCCTATGACCCATCCCCCCCAATAAAAGGAAATATTACCGTAATAGCTCAGAAAGGAGTGGACCCAAGCAAATCAAATTGTGTGTAGACATTATATGTAAAATAAGGGCTCTCGTGTTTCTCAAGTGTTCCTATCCGTTTTGCTTCAAATTTGGCATACCAATAGCAAACTGGAAATAAATCGACACGTGTTTTTCTTTATGCTGAAAAAACATTGCAAGGGTTAAAGGTGCCTCCTGAAATACTATAAAATACGCTATACTGTTTGTGTTTGCTGTTACTTGATCTGCCAAATTTGAAGAAATCGGATGGAGACACGACACTTGTGAAACACGAGAGGCCATATTTTACATATCCAATATCTACATACAATTGCTTTCGCTTCGGTCCACTTGTCCCGCGACTCAACGCCTCGGTTCACTCACATTTTTTTTTCTTTCAGGAAAATACGAAACACGTATTCCCTCACCTTACCTCTACAATATTAGTGGACATTTCATTCACTTCGGTCCACTTCTTCTTGTCTTTTGGCGTCAAATTCCAAAATTGTAGACGGGGGCTTTTGCCAACCAAAACCGTTTTTAACCAAAATTGAAAAATGTATTCGTTTATTTTTTGCGTATTGCCCATACTCGCAGAGCTCCTCCGTGGCTAAGCGGTTAGCGTACGCGCCTTTGGTGTGGGAGACCCGGGTTCGATTCCCGGCGGGAGCTCATGTGGTTCGGATTCCACGTTAATCAGTAGGTCCACGTCTCATATAGCCTCGCTGCTGAAAGGGACGCTAAACTAAAATCAACTCAACTCAAACCATACACGCAGTTTGATGCAATTCTTCATGTCCGTTACACGCATCTGATATACTGTTACTAGATATTTTGATATTTCGTGATCACAGGTTTGGAGGGGTCCATGCAGCACCCAACCCTGTTTTCCAGGAAAATAGAAAACCGTATTCCCTCATTTTACGTCTACAATATCTGTGTAGAAATTCATTCACAACGGTTCACTTCTTTTTGCCTTTCGGGCGTCAATTTTCAAAATTTTGTGTGGGAGCTTTTGCCCCCTAATACCATTTTTCAACAGAACATAAAAGAACCCGTATTGCTTTATTTCTGGCGTATTATCCATACAAAAAGTTTCATTGCAATTCTTTATGTCCCTTATACACTTTCTACATACTGTTATTAGCATTTTAATTTTTTGTGATCAAAGGTTTGGAGGGGTCCGTGCCCCACACGACTATTTTCTCCAGGAAAATATGAAACCCGTATCCTTACTTTATGTCTATAATATATGTTCACATTTGCACTCACTTCGATTCACTTCTTGGGGCCGCGGTGGCTCAGTGTTAGAGCGTTCACCTCTGGTGCTTGGGGTCCCGGGTTCGATCCCAGCCCCCGCCAAGTGAACTTTGTGGTGGACAAACACCGTGTGCGTGGGTTTTCTCGGGGTTCTCCCGTTTCCTCCCACTTTCTTCATTCCACCATTTCATTCATTACTCATCATCACCGTCTCCTTTAGCCTAACCGCCATAATCGTGGGACGTAAAACTTAAAGATTTCATTTCATTCTTTTTTTCGATTCACTTCTGTTTGCCTTTCGAGTTCAACTTTCAAAATTTAGGGTGGGAGCTTTTGCCCCCTAAAACCGTTCTCCCGCAGAACTTAGAAAAACCCGTATTCGTTTACTTTTTGCGTATTGTCCATACACAAAGTTATGTTGCAATTTTTCATATCCTTGACACACATCTGACATACTAGCACTTTTGATATTTTGTGATCAAACGTTAGGGAGGGTTCGTGCCGCACCCACTCCTTTTTTCCAGGAAAATAGCAAACCCATATTCCCTCATTTTATGTCTACAATGTCCGTGCACAATTTGATTCACTTCGGTTCACTTCTTTTTGCCTTCCCGGCGTCAACTTTCATAATTTTGTGTGAGAGCTTTTGCCCCTAAAACCGTTTTTCCTCAGAAAAACCGTTCTCCATTTTTTTTTTGCGTATTGCCCGTACATAAAGTTTCATTGGAATTCTTCATGTCCTTTACACAAATCTGATATACTGTTACAAGCACTTTTGATATTTCCTGAGCAAATGTTTGGAGTGGTCCGTGCCCCACCTAACAGTTTTTTCAGGAAATACGGAACTAGAATTCCCACATTTTATTTTCACAATATGTGTGAAAAATTTCATTCACTTCGGTTCACTTCTTCTTGCTTTTTCGGCGTCAAATTTCAAACTTTTGGGGTGGGTTCATTTGCCCCCCTAAAACCGTTTTCCTGCAGAACATTAAGAAAACGTATTCTTTCACTTTTTGCCTATTGTTCATACACAAAGTTTCGTTGCAATTCTTCATGTCCTATACACACATTTGACATATTGTTACAAGAACTTTTATTTCTCGTGGTCAAATGTTTGGAGGGGTCCTTGCCCCACGCGGCCGTTTTTTCCAGGGAAATACGACATTCGTATCCTCATTTTACGTATTCAATATCTGTGAAAATTTTTATTCACTTCGGTTTACTTCTGCTTTTCAGGGGCCGCCGTGGCTCAGTGGTAGAGTATTCACCTCTGGTGCTTGGGGTCCTGGGTTCGATCCCAGCCCCCGCCAAGTGAACTTTGTGGTGGACAAACACCGTGTGCGTGGGTTTTCTAGGGGTTCTCCGTTTCCTCCCACTTTCTTCATTCCACCATTTCATTCATTACTCATCATCAATGTCTGTCTCCTTTAGCCTAACCGGCATAACCGTGAGACGTAAAACTGAAAGATTTCATTTTTTCTTCTGCCTTTCGGGCGTCAACTTCCAAAATTTTGTGTGGGAATTTTTCCCTCTAAAACCGTTTTTCCGAGGAAAATAAAAAAAACAATATTCATTTATTTTTTTGTCCACACATAAAGTTTCTTTGCAATTCTTCATGTTCTTTACACACATCTCAGATACGGTTACTAGCACTTTTGATATTTCGTGATCAAAGGTTTGGAGGGGTTAGTGCCCCACCGAACCGTTACTTCCAGAAAAATACTAAAACCGTATTCCCCCATTTTATATCTACAATATCTGTGCACAATTTCATTCACTTCGGTTCACTTCCTTTTGCCTTTCGGGCATCAACTTTAAAAATTTTGGGTTTGAGCTTTTTTCCCTTAAAACTGTTTTTTCACAGAAAATTCAAATAAATGTTTTCCTTTATTTTTTGCATATTGTCCATAGACGCAGTTTGATTAAATTCTTCATGTCCTTTACACACATCTGACATGCTGTTACCAGCACATTTGATTTTCCGTGCCACGTTCCGTGCCCCACCTAACCGTTTTTTCGAGGAAAATACGAAACTCGTATCCTCATGTTACGTTTGCAATATCTGCGCTTAATTTCGTTCACTTCGGTTCACTTCTTGCCTTTCTGACATCAAGTTTCAAAATTTTGGGTGGGAGCTTTTGCCCCTAAATCCGTTTTTCCGCAGAAAATTTAAAAAGGCCGTATTCCTTTAGTTTTTGCGTATTTTCAATACAAAATGTTCCGTTGCAATTACTCATGTCTTTTACACACTTCTGACATACTGTTACTAGCAGTTTTGATATTTCGTGATAAAAGGTTTGGAGGGGTCCGTGCCCCACCCAACCGTTTTTTCCAGGAAAATACGAAACTCGTATTCCCTCCTTTTACGTCTACAATATCTGTGCACAATTTTATTGACTTTGGTTCAGTCGTTCTTGCCTTTCGGGTGTCAACTTTCACAATATAGAGTGGGGCTTTTATATTAAAACTTACGTAACTTTATGTAACTTTTTCTTTTTTATGAGATTCTTTTTTTGGGAGGTGAGGAGAGAAATGTTTTCCTCTGATACGTGTCTTTTGCCATTCATCTTTTTTGAACTGCTTAAGTAAGATCATTTCGTAACTTTTGATGTCATCCATCTCCGTCATGATAATATTATTGTCATTTTTAACAATATGTTTTATTCCCTCATTTGCAGTCTGCCACACTGATATATTTGTTACAAAATTGAGGTTTGGTCCAGCGCCTTTCGAATTCGGAACCAACCCAACCGCCGAGCTTTTTGGGTTGCCTGCTATTGCAGGAAAACGAGAATTGCAGGTGGTAATGCACTTTTGGAGTCGCGTATACATTAGATAAGAAGAAGAAGAAGAAGAAGAAGAATAGAATGCAATTCATAGCGTTGGGTGTCAGCACAATTTTTATTCTCTGCGTTCGCAAATCAGATTCTGTGAGCGACCGCTCTCGATCATTGACCTCCCAAGTGGTTTTTAATCCCCCCTTTTGTGAAACGATCCGGAAAAGACACATTTTTTAATCGTTAGCACGAAAGGATTATACATGAGTTTGCATATAAACAAAACGGATGGTAGGCATTCTTCACTTATTATCAGTCTCCCTTCTCCCTCTCCCCCTCTCTCTCTCTCTCTCATTTTTTTTTTTTTAGCCTGTTGACTACTACGATAGAGTAAACTAGTGTTGCCAGACACACAAAACGGGAAAACCATGCATAAGATAAGAATGGACCACTTTAGCTTCCAGATAAACATCCTTTTCTTTTTTTTTACTCAGATACGCCCTTCGTTTTGGTCCCTAAAAATGGTTGGGCGCGTTTATTAGGAAAATGTGAAATTGTTCTATTTTGAAGTTAGGATTAGGATTTAGATTTCTGGGCTTTCGGCATCTGTGGCCACGTTCATCAGCCACGTTTGAGGGATAACGTACCTTGGCGATAACACTATCCGGGGAAAGGGGAGGAAGAAAAAATTGGGGGAAGGAAGAAACCGGCCTGAGACCTATATGTTAGGTACCACTCCGGCATTTTCCTGGTGTGAATGGGAAAATCCCTGGAAAACCTTATTCTAGATGGTTGGCCTGAAAAAGCTTTTTACATTTTTTCGACTGAGTGCCCCACCGGGAATAGACTATGTTACGCGGGGCCACCTATTTTAAAGTATACACACTGCTACGACTTCAAGCTGCTGGATATATATTTGTAAATAATTGTTAATATGGTTTCTATGTTCAACTTCCAAGGAAATTTAACACACATCCAGCTAGTGGCGTGCACAAGTAAGCGGTTTCGGAGATTTAACTTTGTATTTCAGTAGGAATGTACCATTTGAAAATATGTATATATATAAATAAAAACAGATATAGCCTAGAACGATCTGATTTTGGATGTTTTACCCTTTCTCCTGTTGATAAAGTTCTATGTACACTACTGCATCCAGTTTCAAGAGCAAAGGAAAGATACCTAATATTTCCATAATCGTTATTATAAAAGTTTAGTTGTATAAATTATATTTTTTGTATGCCCTTAGCAGATTTGAAGAGTTAAAGGGTAAAGAGGGGATGTCCATTTTTACTAATTTTTTCAGGAAACGATTTTTAAAGTTCAAAACATTTTATTTCCGAAACTAATCGTGGAAAATGCTTCAAATTTGGTTTACAAGTTCTTCATTATACTGGAAACTAGCTTCTGTGTGTGTGGCTTGGGTCTAAAAAAGCCAATGTCGCATTTTGTCAAAAATGAGATACTCTTCAATTTTAACGTCTATAAATGGATGTTTTCTTGTGTAAGAAGAGCAAATGTCAACATGAAATAGTGACATTTAGTCAATATATATCATTCATATTAACATTTGATTTTTTTCCACAAGAAAATATCCATTTATAGTCGTTGAAATGTGATGAACATCTCATTTTTGCCAAAAGTGACATTGGCTCTTTCAGACCCAAGCCAATTGATACATAACTTCATTAAGATTGTACATAACGTGTACGATGAATGACTTAGACCATATACATACGCGAACAAGAGATTATCGTATTTGTACGGTCTAACCTGCATGACTGGCAACACTGTTGTAAGGACAGAAAAACACTATTTACTCACTACATCTTCACGCTGCCCAACCCCTTCATCCCATTCTAGCAGTTCATTTCATAAAGCACACACAAAAATTGTGTTTGACACTTTTTGTGGTACCATTATCAGCAACAACAACAATGCTATTTCATCACTGTTCCTTCAACTGGAAAAGCTGACAATTTAAGAGTGTATGAGGTAAGATTGAGGAAGAATTAGGTCAAACCATTTTGTGGCGAAACTGGTCGTTTTCAACGCTAAATTTCAAATGAATAGGACATGTTTATTATAACGTTCAGAAGAGTGTATTGAACGCTCTCGAGCATTATATGTATAGGAAGATTTCAGTAGATTTGAAACTTATGATAATAGGCAAAAAAGAGAATTATTTAATGTTTATGTCAAATATAGGGAGATAGTACGAAGAATATTTCTCAACAAAGCTGTCATTATTATGTTTGCTATTGACTTTCGCTTTATTAGGAGAAATTAGAGCACTTAATATTTGTATATGCTTATTGGTGTTACATATGCACCATATGTTAATTAGTAAGAAACAAGTGTTGCAGAATCGAGATTCTGTAAATCAACAATTACAGTATTTATAATGTCGGAATTATTAAATTATGTAATAGTCACACAGCACACATATTAATAATTATTACTCACAATATTCCCTCATAATAATATTATGTAAGTTTATTTTTCCGGTATTACCAGAAAGAAACGTAGTACAACTATTTTTATTATTTGCTTGCTTGCTTGAGGGTACGGCGGATCAGTTGTGGAGCGTTTAGCTCTGGCGCTTGTGGTCTCTGCTTCAATACTTAGCCAAGTATGTTTGTGGTGGACAACAATTTGTCTGTGAATTTTCTCGGGTATTCCCGTTTCCTTCCACATTCTCATTCCACTGTTCTTCCATGATCATTAACTTTCGTAATCATAGATCTCGCTTAGCGTAAAGGACATAATTGTAGGACATTAAATCAGAACTTTTCATTTTGTTTGCCCTCTAGAACTCGAAAGACATGCTAATTAGTTTAGCGCAGACGTTAGTTTGATTGCTTACTAGTTAGTAATAAGATTAATTAGTCCATACGGGAATAAACTTCATACGAAAATCATAATAAAGTAATATAGCAAATAAAATTACGTAACTTCATCTCTTCTCCATACCAGTAAAGCTTTTATTTTTTTAAAGAAAAATTATACCTGCGTACTACAGTTCGAGAGAAGAGATCGAAGTTTGACAATGCCTTATCCAGTTATTTACGCAATGATTAATCAAAGCACTAGCTGTTTCATTCATTTTACTAATATTGTAAAGTCTTACACCTATATTGCCTAACTTCTAGGATGAAGCATGCCACAACAAGCAACGCTTCCTATTGGCTGTCAGTTGTGTGGTGTTGATTTTGGGATTAAAGTCCCTTTCAATAGCGACGCTATATAAGACGTGAACCTCCTAATTAACGTGGATTCCGAACCAGATGAGCTCCAGCGGAAACCATAGGCTGTCAGTAGCATAATGAGTTTCCGTCTTACAACTAGACTGCATATCAAGCTAAAAACTAAATGATAAAAATAAATTTTTAAATATTGTGAAACCTAAGTTGAAGAAAAATAGTATGTGAGAAAAGATTTGAGTGTTTCTCTGAAGTAAGAAGACCGGGATAGCTTAATTCGCGCATACAACCGTGGTCCGTCACAGATAAAGAACGAGAAGAGATCACCTTTAAAGAAATTTGGTACTTTGAATGACACTATGAAATGTCCACATAGAGTTGTTGAGTCTGTTATTTGATGTAGTTGAGTCTGTATTCAATTACAGAGTTTTACTTTTTCGAGCACTAAGAGTCACCATTAATCTAGGTAGCAATAAATGTGGAACCTATGATGACGTGAAGTCCATAGATGCCTGTTGCCATGAAAAATGTTGAGCCATATACAGCGTCTGCTTGCTTACTGATATCTCATTGAAGTACCGGTGGTAGTAGTGGGTAATTTGGAAGATTTGAGTGGCTCGACTTCCGTTAGTAGTCTCGTCTTGGTTGTCATTCTAGTGGTCTCTTTTCGATGTTCACCTCTGTTTGAGATGTGCCAGTTATTTCAGGACAGTCGTATGTTTCTTATACACACATTAATATACATCTATATATATCAGATGTTCTAAAAATAGCGCCCACAGACAACAGAACGGTATTCTACAGATCAAAATAAAGCAAAAGTGCTATATAATGGTATACCCTCCGGGGCCACCTTCAGCCTTTACGGGTAATAAGTAATTCACTATGTGACACGTTGTAGATTCAGTTGGAACCGTTAGTACTGTTGCATGAATTTATCAAGCAGTTACGTCGATTGTCACGCGAATAAATGGAGCTAGTGTCAACGTGTATCGACTTTAATTGCTATCTGAAGAGAATCAATGAAACTGAAACAGTGGGTACCATTACGTCAGACAGTGAATAAACAGTATTATCAGCAGGTTTTCATGAAACTACGAGAGAGAAAAGTTCATTCTAGTGGAAGAATAATGAATGGATTGTGCATCACGCTTCTTCGAATACCGCTTTGACCATTAAACAGTTTCTGGTAGCTAAGAAAACTCCAGCGTTTCAACACACCTTGACACCGTGCGATTTTTTTCCTTTTTCCCCGAATTTGAAATCCGACCTCAATGAAATTCATTTTCACACTGTGGAAGAGGAGAAGCAGGAGACTTCAGCGGTACTCAAAACGGTGACAGTTGAAGATTTCCACAACTGTTCCCAATAATGGAAACTTCGTATGCAAACGTGTATATAGAGAGAGAGGATTAGGAGAGTGTGTTAAAGGAAATCACGTTTAATTTGTAAGTTTGTGACAATAAACCATACTTTTGGCACCAATCCTGTTATATTTTAGCCAGACCTCGTATATTGCCTTCGTAAATCATGTTCCTTTCCCATATTGATTTATCCTTAATCAGTTTGTATCTTTGTTTGTTGAAGTTCAGTGTCCCTTTTCAATATATTCTCCCACCGGGATCCTGTGCCCAAGGACGCGAACGTTCTAGCTATTATGTCAGCACATGGAATTGATCTTCAACCAGTAAACTAACATCCATTTCTATTACTATTAGAACACACACACACACACATATATATATATATATATATATATATATATATATATATATATATATATATATATATTACATGGGTAAGTTTCCGATATCATCATTTGTATGGATCCTTTCAATCAGTAAAATGTCAACTGGATGATATGTTATGGATGAAAAGTTTGAAATATCCTAAGAAAAATATATTTAAACTGCAACCTAATTTAGGTTTCCATTTTAAACTAGATTGATACAAGAAGAAGATAACGAAAAAATATATATGCACAGAATATCGAAATATAAACCAACCTCTAACAGTAAAAATATATGTGTGGAACTCAAGAGTAAAGAAAATAACAACAATAACAACTAAGGTGAAAAGGAAATGAGAAAACAGAACGAAATCAGGAGGAAATTATTGAAAGAGAAAAGAGATATGGAGGAAAAGAGAGTGAAAGAGCTTCCTGACAGATCTCGTGGAATGAGAACGACAGCACAAGATTAAAAGCGAAGAGGAACTTCTGAGTCCATGAGATCATCAATCATTTTGTCCCTCTTTTCCTGTATGATCTAAAAGAAAAATATATAAGATTGGAAACTTTTCTTCTTTCTTCGGAAGAGGTATATCAGAAACAGAAGGAAATCACACTTGTTTCGTCAGTGCGTAGAGATGCTGTTTAAATTGAGAAGCTGATGGAATCTAAGACCTTTGGACGTCAATCTTTCTTTCTGGAGGACAATATTTGCGTTGTATCTTATGTATCGTTTCTTTGTCTTTGTATTTCAAGGATCATTGTCTTATTGACAGCATAACCTTTATATGTGAAGAGTTGGTTACACTCACTATTGATAATTTCGTAAGTATTATTTGCTGTTTGTAATGGACTGAGTTTTTGTCTCATTTTCGCTACAGGAATGTTTTAGTAGTTCAACAAATGGCGTTTTCATCTCCTAAAATAGCTGCTTCCTTAAGGAAGAAAAGATTTTGAGAATTATTTGTTTACTTCCAAAGATGTTTTACATTTATATGAACCAATAAGTAAGTGTCATTAGCGGTTCGTCAGATGAGGCAGGTGAGGCCCGGCCTCACCTATATTTTTCAGCAAAACTAAATGAACTTTTTCAATAAAGTTCAAATTAAGTCAACATTTATGTGTAATATTAGCAACAAAACTTATTTCAAATTATTAAATGTATAACACAAAACAGACTTTTAAAATTCATTTACTCAAGTGTAGAAAATGTTCGTGAAATATTACAGAATTCAATAGAAATTAAAGGGAGAACCGAAAATTTATATTCTTTGGCATGATAATTTCAGTTTTAAAAATTCCAATCCTGTATTGAGGCCAAAAACAAATTTGGCCTCTTCAGCATCGAACCACTGTTAACAACGAAAACACCCCTCTTGCAGTCTCAAAGGGGAGACGGGGTAACCTAAGAGCAATAGTCTTGGGTTCCACTGTTCTGTGTCTCAAGTGAAGTCAGATGAAAATATGCCTGCCGACACGCGCTGCGAATGCTTGAACCAGAGAGTTCTACTTGTCATACTTTCCGCTGTTCCCCAGATAAGGGTATGCAGTGTAGCAAACTGAATAAATTTAAACGTAAGCGTTGATTGTATAGAAGTATTAAATTACATATGCTATTTCCTGCAAATTAACAGCATTTAATCTTTTAGAACGTTTTACTTAGGAAGTATAATATTTCCTATGAAGGGAATTTTTAATATCTGGTTTCAAAATATTTAGTGATCTATACTTAATTTCTAGTAAACATGCTAAAAACATTGACGGTAAAAGCCAAAACAAGAAAACTATAACAGTTATGGCAATAGTGTGAAACATATTTTTATAGTAAGAGCGCGAAAATCGACGGATAAAGGATGTAATATCGTGATTTTCTTCATGTTTTATGTTGTTTTCAAGCAATATTGTGCGTTTGTAATATATTTACGTGTGTGAGATTTTTTTGTGAGTTTGTGACAGTGTATTAGAACATTGATCTTGTGCTGAATTAATGTGTAGAAAGGGAGGACATTATTTCGTGCGATGTGATCGTTTTGGTATGATGAAGTAATCACACCATGTGGAACAAAAAAGGAGTAACGCATCGATCTTCTGTACGTATAAGGTAAGTTCATGTTTTAATATTTATGTTAGAAATTCAAAGCATAACTTAGATGTTGTCTCTATTTTCTATATAGAAGATAAGAGAGGGAGCAACAGTGATTCAACGTTGAAGAAAGAAAAAAAGAATTCTAACCCAATGATCGTTATCTTGAAAGTAAAGTTCTTTTAATAACAAAATATAAGAAGAGCCAGATTAAAGAATGTCACTTCGTCTTCAACAGATATAACATTGCCAGTGGCGTCAAAAACGCCTCTACGACGCGGGAAACCTCGACTTTTATGACCCCTCAAGTGATTGGTTTCATACTATGCTTATTAAACTACTAGCAGCCCGAAACTCGGGGGAAAGTCCTGCAACGAGGGGAGGGGGCAGAAGTGCCAGTTTCACCGCCACTGAACACTACGACCACGTTTTCTGTGCCTCACCTATTTATTTAGCCACGAGCCGCCTATGGTAATGTTAGGATAGGGGAGGAAATTACAGAGGAGAATGCAATTGGAAGAGAAATTTGATAGGGATGCTGTCTCTTGCCAACATTATTTAATATACATCTAGAAGAAATAATGAAAAAAGATCCTACAAAATGAAGACGGCATTTCGTTAAGAGGTAGAATATTAAATGTAAAGATCTACAGACGGTATAGCACTTGATGCAAAATCTGAAAAGAAAATCAACAGGATGTTAGAAAACTTGAGGAAAGGGCTTTGAAGAATATGGGATGAAAATAAATGTTAGAAAGACAAAAGCCATGGTGATTGGAATCAAAGCGGTTTGTGTCAAATAAGGTACTTGCAGTAAATAAGGCCCGGAAGGAAATAAGGCCCAGTGCAAAATTTCACAGGTTAGAATTACTGCAGGTGAAATTTGACAACATTACAAATATCGATTACTCATAAGAGAGTTCGTCTTCCTGTGCATGGTTAGACGGAACGCTGGCAGTATTGAAGATCGAGAAGCCAGTATCCATGTGTTGATATAATTTACGGAGACAAAGTAACTTAATTTTTTCTGTGTAGAATAAAGCTAACCCGAAATATCTTGTATATTTGTGATGATCATAGTGTTTAGTATTTGGGATAATAGTTCGTTCGTTTTAGTTCGAAACATGTTTGTAGATAATGATTTGTAAAATGATGAGTACATTGCCGGTAAATAAGGCCCATCAAAAATCTACTGGTCCTCATTATCCTACGAAACATGTATACATGGTTAAACACTTACTTAGAAATTAGCAACTTGAATGTGTGTTAGTTTGTTATTCTTTCTTGGCTAATTCCAGCCTTTTGTAGTAGGACGATCTATCGTGTTTGGGCCTAGTTGTTGACTGTGGAGTTCGCAGGTTCCAGTTCTGTGTTGGTTTCTTTCATAATGTAAATCTCTATTTTTAATGCATGCGAATGGCTCATACCGCTGTCTTGGGTTTATATTCTAAGCACATTTTCGTGCGGTTCTGAGCATCGCGTTCATTGTGAGACAGAGAATGGATCTTTGACGTGCGAAACTGTAAAGGGTGCGGTGTATGGGTACACGAGGAATACATTGGCCTGGTCAACACGGATTCATTTGCTACAAGTGTTATCAAGTGTAAATATTGTTGAAAGTTAGTGTAAAATCTGTTTCCAATGGTGATTTGTTCATTATGTATCCAAGCTTATTCTTTAAAATTCAGTTAGTTGCAACGACTTAACTAACGACCACATAACACAAGGGAGATTACGTATATCCTTAATATTTCATATCCATATCGTTCTAAATATAGTTTTGTTATTAGTATTTGAAGTGCTGTAAAAATGCTACGTGTTATTTGAATTCCAGTGGTTCCTCAGGTCGTAAAATTTTACTCTTCAAACGGTTGGCCTTATTTACCTACCGTGTAGGTAATAAGGCCATTTTGTACGTTTCTCTTTGAATACGTTTTTCATACATTTAGCTCAATGTTTAAGTTAAAGTAAAAATACCATAAGATAGATAAAATATTGACAAATAAAATGCATATCAATTTTTGTCTATTACATCATACGTATTTAAGTAATAAAGCATATATACTTAGGTGGGCCTTATTTGCCGCAAGTACCTAATAAAAGTAGAAGGGAAGAAAATTGAGCAAATGAATAGTTTTTCATATCTAGCTAGTATTCTTAATAATGACATGAAGTGCGAACGTGAAATAAGAGCAAGGATAGGAATGTCAAAAGAAGCCTTTAGGAGGAAGAAAAGTCTGTTTTGTGGGACTTTGAATAAAGAGTTGAGAAAAAGACTTATAAAATGCTTCATGTGGAGTGAAATGTTAAGACCATTGACAAATGACGAAATAAGGTAGTTTATAAGCAGACACTAAGCTAGTTATGAATTTCAAAAAGTTCTCATGTCATACTCGGAAGCTTCCGGTATATTGTGTGGGCACAGTGCTAGAGACAGCTTCATCAGAGCTACACTATTGTCAAAATCGTCCATATCTACATTGTCACATAAATCAGAAACATGAAAAATGGATTCTTTAAGTTTTACGTCCCACGATTGTACCGGCTAGGCTAAAGTAGACGGTGATGATGAGAAATGAATGAAATAGTGGAATGAAGAAAGTCGGAGGAAACGGGATAATCCCGAGAAAATCCACGCATACGGTGTATGTCCACCATAAAACTCACTTGGCGCGAACTAGGATCGAACCAAGAACCCCATGCACCAGAGATTAATTCTCTACCACTCGGCCACCGCTTCTTCGACATAAATCAGGGTTTAAAATCATTAGTAATGGTCAAAATTAAAAGGGGAAAATGAAAATTTGTAGAGACGAATTATGTGAAATTATAAATTTGTAAATACAATTATAAATAATACATCCTAATCATTGGGTGGCTGGTTGGGTAGGGGAACTCCAAGTGCAGCCACCCCCTCGTGATGAGTAGCGTCCTTATCTTATTTGTTTTAAGAAAATTAGAAAAAACATGTTAAACTCTCAAATTTTGCTAAATTCGTAAAATTTGCAAATTTTTGACAGCCATGTGTGACCATAAGGTGTCATATAAATATAATTTATTTATTTTAACGTTGCTTTTACATACTGGAAGAAACTTTTAGGCCATATAGAATCCTCGTCCTATATTCTTTAGTTGTTTTAAAAATATACTGAAAATTTATTGTTTCTACCGGATTTCTTAAATTTCAACGGTGATGCGGAACTGGAAGATATATAAATAAAAAAGAAATCTTTTTGTTTTTTTCTTGTCTATACCAACGGCAACTTTTGCGTACTATAGCGTTCCGGAAATAGAAAAATTATTTCTTTCAAACCACCCTAATATCTATAGTTCGGATCCTCTTTCTTTTGCTTGTAAATTGTCATCTTATAAGAAAATGTGTTTAACTCGGTGCAAAGTCTCGAGCATAATGTCAAAATTAAAAGAATGACAAAAAATAATGTAAAATTACCGAAACATGCTAAAAAGAACAAAAAAGGACCTAAAAATATCTAGAACTGAAAATTGGCAAAATATGCAAAAAAGAAAAAAAAGAATTTTAAAACTACACTTTTTTGTTTATTGTGTCCACAATACAAGAAAATAAGATGACATTTTATTAACTTTCGCCCCATACTTATAAGACTGTATAATGTTAGCATGTCTGTGTATCCGATATGCCACGATAACTGTTGGATGAAAGCGAATATTTGATTTAAAAAAAAAAAAAAAAAGTATCCCATTTATGTATACAGCAACGCTAATATGCAATCACCAAACACTTGTGCGTTTCGGGTTGCATAAATATCAAGGCGAAAAATTAAGAGGACCCTAATTATTACAAAAATAAGCCTATTTATTCATAAATGTACGTTTCGGATGATTCTCTTTTTCTATCTTTAATATACTTTATTAGATATATACAAATAACAAATACATGTAAATTGTGCAGTACACATCTAACTTTATATATCAATATGAATCAATCATTATAAACGCCAGATAGTCCACAAAATAATAATTTTGATTTCTGGGCTTTCTCCCTCCAGCATACTATCCGGGGAAAGGGAAGGAAGAAAGAATTGGAGAAGAAAGGAAGCGGCCTGGGACCTATAAGTTAGTACCACACCGGCATTTGCCTGGTGTGAATGAGGAAAACCCAGAAAAACCTCATTCAGGGCGGCTGGCCGGAAAAAGCGTTTTACACTTCTTTGACAGAGTGCCTCCACCGGGAATCGAACCCAGGGCCACTCGCATCGAAGGCGAGAGCGTTAGCGACTACGCTATGCGGGGCCACGACCTAACAATAAATACATGACGAAAACAAATAGCCTCGCTGTTCACGCTCCCATTAGACTGTAATTATTCATTCATTCTAACAACGTATAAAACAAAATAATGTAGATTTAGAACAAGATTCAGTAGCATTTTCCATAACACTTTACACTAACCTAAGAAAAACTAAATACCAGCCCATCAAGAAATCATAGTAAGTTAAAACAAATAAACAAACGAAATGTACTGTACTTTTTGAAGTATCTACACAATAGAAATGGAATTAATCTTTTCTGTCAAAATCTCTTCCAACGTTTTGGCATAATAGTATGATGCTTGCATTTTGTAGAGTCTCCTCGGTTTCTCCCTTCTCCTCACCCCAAACAAAGCTATCTTTGAGACAGTAATAAAACATTTCGTTTCTTAACCTTCGAAGCAGGGCAAAGGTTTTTTTCTCTTATCTACTCCCTTGCTCGCTTCACTTCTTCTACTGTCTTTGCTTTCTTATTTCTTCTGTACCATGTTTCTCTTTATCTTTTCTTAGTAGATCCGTTCATTCTTCGTATGAGCTTTGTATTCCCTCAAAACATGAAACAACAGGTCTTTTGAAATACTGGAAAATAGATGTAAGGAAGACAGAGAGAATGAGCAAGACAACATTAAAAAAAAATATTTCATTTTCAAGAATGGTTGCTTCTCATAAATGAAACGAAAGCATGGTCCTTCTGTTTCTTTGATGATGATAGAAGCAAAAGAGAGAAGTTTTCCAAATACGAAATAGAACAAATAATTTAATTCGTTCCATTCTCTGTGTTGCCAAAGACAAACAAATCGTAAAGAAAGAGGGTTCGCTTACAATACAATTTTTTATGAAATATATTTCTTATTTGCTATGGCTTTCCGTTATATAACTAAAATAATTCGATTTACTCTTGAAACATCACTCATCATACTATACGGTAACAACGATTTAAATATATATAAGATTATATTTCTATAGAGAACTCCATAGTATAAGTGCAATGTGCTGCATGTGTTATGCTTTCGCAAAATCAAGAAGATCTTGTAACTACAATTGTGAGTTCAGAAGACGGATAGTTTACCTCGTCTCCTATTTATTAACACAGTATGTAACGAGAAAAATGATTGCAGGTGTTCGAAATGAGAATGTAGAGAGGAATGGAGAGAATAAGCTGGGTAGAATCGAAAACAAATGAGAAAGTGTTATGAATAGTAGAATAAAAAAAAAAAAGAACAATTTTAGGTGCATTAGAAAGTTGGGAAATTACTTGAAAAGGAACTGTATCATATGAGAGACGTGGCAAAAAGTGGCAGTAAAAATACGGAAAATCCAAAGGGGGCTACAATTAACGGGCGTTATTAAGACAGAAAATCGTTACGTCAGAAGATTAACCGATAATTATGGTGCCATGAAATTTTCTCACTTTGTTGCAAGTGATATGGCAATAGTGATAGAATACCTATGATGATCTCTACCAATTGCATTGGAGTTTTGTTGGCGCACAAAAGTGAGTGTTCCTGATTCTCGCAGCAGTAGCATACCTTTCAAGCGTAAATCCCATTTAGTTAGTTTGATAGCATCCCATAACTTTTGCAGCAGATTTCTCTAATACACAATCCGACAATTATATAATGAGACTGATTTTATTGAATGATATAAAGTAAGGCAAATTGAATGGTACCTGTTTCTTTTATCCAAAATACATTCCTCCTGAATCAATACAGCGGGTAGCACAATCGAGTAACAATGACTGGAGGCACTTTCGCTCAATGGTAGAGCGCTTAACTCTTGTGAGTGGGGTCCCTGGTTCGATCCCCGGTGATGGATAACACCGTGTCCATAGGTTTTCTCAAGGTACTCCCGTTTCCTCCCATATTTTCATTCCACCAATTCTTCCATTATTATTCACTTCCCTTAATCATCCACCTGCTTTAGCCTAACGGGAATAATTACGGGAAATCGTAAACTGAAAGATTTCATTTCATTTTTTCGAGCAACGACTAGAACGAACTCTGCATATTGATTTTGTGATATATCCCGATGAGTTGATGTAACAGTCCTCTAGATATCATGTTACAGTATTCCTGAGACACTTAATAATATTGCAGGAAACCGCTCCTCGTTATTTGTTACTGGTTTTTACTCTATAATAATTCAACGTTTAAACCGCAAATGGTCGAATTCAAACACTTCCGGTTTGAATACCACCTCCTCCAACGAACTTGATTTCTAACTTCTGTTCCTCTACATTCTTGAGATTTTTTTGTGTCTTGGAAGACATACGCACACACACACATACATGCACATACAAACATTATACATATACATATATATATCAGGACGCAAAATTTCCGGTCACCATATATATATCATATATATATATATATCAGGACGCAAAATTTCCGGTCACCAGGTCACTATTGGCGACTAGAAATTTAGAGCTGGTGATCAGTGTTCATCTGGAATGGTTCCTGCCCAAACTCACGTTGCTCCACAGTTTCAGTTTCGCAAGAAAATAATTGTCGCTGAGTGAGAGAAAACAAAGAGAGTGAAGTCTTTCTTTGTGAAACCAAAGTCCATGAGGGAGGGGGTCTCGTAATTTGTACGTGAGAGATACTGGCGACCATCATGTTTGGATTCGCAAGTACGTCTGACTTTGAAATTTTGCGATATATATATATATATATATATATATATATATATATATATATATATATATATATATATATATATATATATAGATATAGATATCGATATAGATAGATATACATATAGATATCGATATAGATAGATATACATATAGATATAGATATATGTGTTTGTGTTTGTATATGCCCTGTAATACTTGTAATTAAACATTATCTTTTAAATTACTGTGATTTCAATTTTAAAAGAAAACATTTAGAAATGTGATTTTTTTTTTTAAAGCGAAAGGTAACCATCTCTCACTGTAGCTTCAAGCAAGAAGAAGGAATGCTACATTATGGATCGGTAAATATATAAAAGAAGCATGATGGCGTCAGCTGAATATATTTTCTGTTTCACAAATAAGAAGTTTCGTTTATCATTGTATATATATATGTATATATACTAGTATGCTTTCTCAAAATTTTAGAGGAATGAGCTAAAATAAGAATGTATAGCACTGCAAGCGAAAAGACTGTGTAAGTCATAAAGCAGAAATCTACAAAGGGTACGCCCACTACATCATAAGAGACAGAGTCCTATTTCTTTTCCTATCTCCTCATAATACATGTTTCGGTTCTTTGCATGGACTCGTGTTTCCTTTGCTTCTCATCCATTTGTTTCTTCTCTTAACAACGTAGTGAAAAGAATTTCACCCTTCCTCCCCTTTCGAAAAAAAAAAGACTTGAGTAATGTAGGAGGGAATTATATACGGTAAAATACACACATACTTTATTAAGAAAAAGTAAATAAGTGTGTCTAAAAAAGGGGAAGTAACTTTTATTTATGAGGAAAGACATCTTTCGTAACGTTACAAAACGTCCCTTCTTACTGCTATCATTGCATTTGTGTGTCGTTTATTATATCGTAGGAAGAATTTAAATTTAAATATTTTTTGACATGCGAAAGATATTGCTATTTCGAATTTCCACACTGGCAATTTCTGATATATATTTTCTTTTGATATTTTCCTCCTTTCTTCCACGTGTATCTCTGTAGTGTGGTATCGGAAAGTTGGGTTGTTACATCTAAGATTTATTTGTTTCTGGAACCAAATTATCCATAAATTTTGAAGACTGACACAGCAGAACTTCATTGAAAGAAGTATGTATACTTAGAGTGTGTTGAAACACTGGCAAATCTCCAACACAAGTTCTTATATATGTATGTATATATCATATTTGCACATTTTATTATTATGCCATACAAATATGATCAGGATTATTACTAAGCTAATTGTTTTATTTCAACAAAAATAATTCTTTTTTTTTTTTTTTTGCTTGTAGTATTGCAATATTGCAAAACTTGTAACTTTTTAAAGCTACAAATAGAAGAGAATTAGAGAACAAACAAACAAGAAAAAGAGATATTGCTAAAAAAAAATAACGGTGCAGAGTTTTACACAAAGGGGTCAATAGATGATTTAGTTAGCTCAAAACGTACATTCTACTGAACAGCAAAATTTATGTACGATAAAATGGTACGGCATTTTATCATATTTTACAATGGATAAAAACCATAAATAGAGAAACATAATTACTTCCGCAAACAAATCCTGCAGCTACCCCTGGGTGTACAAATATACTATTTTCACGTTTTGTAGTGCGAATACTAAAAATACTGGAAATAATGGATCAGTAACAATGTTTGAGCAAAAGGTCGGTCAGACCAAAAATACAAAATGGCTCTCCTTCATATATACCACTAGACAATATCTCATACAGTGTACTAAGCTTTATCAACAAGAAGAATTATTTTGGTAAACTATAGTTTCTTCTAAACAACCTATTTTACTTTGATTTTCTCGTATAAAAATAGAGATGCCACTTTTGAGATCCTGGATAATATTGGTTACTAACAATACGTTGACTCATACCTTAACCTCTGAGAGCCTTAAATGGAACATATGAATAAATGAAATGAAACAGATGAAACTAACAAATATATTACTCCTATGTCCGATCGAAACTGAAATATGCTGCTGTGATCTGAAACCCATCACAACAGCAATACCGACACCAACTGGAAAAAGTCCAATCTAAATTTATCAAATATATATAGCATAAGGGGAACTAGAATATACTCATCTTACGAAAACTATCTTACATTAATAAATAACTTCTCCCCTTCAATATACTTGAACAAAGGCGAAATGTGAGAGGTCTGGGTTTTCTAAACAAAATAATACGAGTTCATCTGTGTAGATCTGAAATCGATACAAAATTTTCGTGTTCCGACGCTTAAAACTCGTGTTGACAACTCTGGCCTATTCTATTGCATAAAAGTCAGAGCTAACGTATTATTGATGTCACCAACCTGGGGAATATGCTCTTATAACAGAATATGTAGTAAACACGAAGAAATTGACTCCTGCCATATGAACGATAAAATCTTCAAGAAAACTATTGTAAATTTATTTGTTAAGACACCACACTGTAATTGGGCTTATGCCTGTTGTGTTGTTCACAAATAAATAAATAAAGTAAAATCTTAAACTTTTAAACTTTTATGACTGCCCACGCTCTACAGACAGGGCTTTCAGGTATTCTGCCTTAGAAAGGACTTTCAGATTTACATAATCTGCTTCCTAGATCCCAAAATTTTTTTAAAAAAGTCAAAATGTCCCACTTTTTCTTCAAAACACAACTTAATAGTATTCGTGAAATATTTACTAAATCACACTTTTGTTAGTAATTGATATTCAAGTAATAGAAATACTATACTCTTTTATTAGTCTTCGATATTCACCTCATTGGAATAATCTATTCTTTATCACCCACTGATAATCAACTGATAAGAATATTCTACTCCTTCATTAGTCATCGATGTTCAACTAATAGGAATAATCTACTCTTTTATTAGTAATCGATACTCAACTAATAGGAATAATCTACTCTTTTATTAGTCATCGATGTTCAATTAATAGGAATACTCTATTCTTTTATTAATCATCGATGTTCAACTAGAAGGAATAATCTACTATTTTATTAGTCAACGATACTCAACTAATAGAAATACTCTATTCTTTTATTAGTCATCAATGCTCAACTGCCAGGAATACTCTAATATTTTATTACTCATCGATACTCAACTAATAGCAATAATCTACTCTTTTATTAGTCATCGATGTTCAATTAATAGGAATACTCTACTCTTTTATCAGTCATCGATGTTCAACTAATAGGAATATTCTACTCTTTTATTAGTCATCGATACTCAACTAATATAAATACTCTACTCTTTTATTAGTCATCGATACTCAACTAATATAAATACTCTACTCTTTTATTAGTCATCGATACTCAACTAAGAGGAAAATCTACTCTTTTATTAGTCATCGATACTCAACTAATAGCAATAATCTACTCTTTTATTAGTCATCGATACTCAACTAATAAAAATAATCTACTCTTTTTTTTAATCATCGATACTCAACTAATAGCAATAATCTACTATTTTATTAGTCATCGATACTCAACTAATAAGAATAATCTACTCTTTTATTAGTCTTCGATACTCAACTAACAGGAATACTGTACTTTCTGTCATTAATTTTAGATGAGTCTAGACCTATTATTACATTAATTCTGATATTTCAACAGTGCATAATTATGATTATACTATAAATATTCATAGGTTGTCAAGTTTTTTTTTTTTTAGCTTGAAAATGCGCGAAATAGAAGTGTTGAGTGTATTTTTTTTTCTTTTACAGAATATTTAGTGTAAACAGTTATAACGTGACAAAATAGATGTCAGGCTATGGTCAGTGTCCTTCGTTCTCTTCGCTCTCGGAGGGTGGCATTTTTCATTTTTTTCTTTTTTTCTTTTCTTTTCTTTTTTCTTTTTTTTTTTTTTTGTAGAAAAGTGAAAATGAGCCGTCACGAAGAGAGAGAGAGTGTGTTTTTTAGACAGTCGAAACGTGTGTGTTGATGTGTCTTGTGTCGAACTATTGTGGTACAATAGAAACATTCAGTGAGAACTTCACATACATACCTGTGTCTACTAGTATATATTAAATATTTTGTTAATTAAATTAGCTATATTTTTTTTTACCAGGTTACGACTCATTTCTCCAAACAAACAACAAGTAGCGAGGCGCAAGGAACATTTGGTAAATAGTGGGAAATGCTTTTGTGCATGCATCCCGAACAAGAAGGCTGGATGATTAACGAAAAGAAACGCATGATTATGAAATAATTTTGTGGAATGAAAATATGGGAAGAAACTGGAAAATCCTTGTAAAGCCACTGACACGATATTGTCCACCTCAAACTCACACGGTCTGAAATCGAACCATGAAACCGTTAGCACCAGAGGTGCTTTACCACTGAGCCTCCGTAAAGTAGTTCAAGAGAGAGAGAGAGAGACAAACCCATCATATACTACAGATGGAAGGACTATTCCTTAAAAAGAACGAATTGAAAATCCAAAATTACAGCAGCACCAACAAAATCCTGAAAGAAATAGAACACACACACACACACACACAAGGAAAAGAAAAGATCAAAGTAGTTTGTCGGACCCTTGTTACTTACTACTATATACACAGAGCGATAGAGACAAGCTTTTAGGAACACCTACGCACATAAGCATACAAACGGCAGATATCTTCCATTTTAGAGAGTTGTTGCAGTTTCTCCAAGGACATGTGCTTGAAAGAAGAAGGAAGAACAGAAATCTTTCCCTAAGATAGCGTCCTCATCTTCTTGGTAGTGCAAGCTTATAGACGGCGAACCAGCCAATGTGTTGCTGCTCTTCCCTGTTTAAAAAGACGACCTGTAGAAAAGTAAGGAAAAGCATTGACTTCAAGGCTAGGCTTGCTTTTTAAAAACGTTCTTAAATCTTTTTTTAATTTTTTTTCTCTTTATATGTAAAAAAAATGTGAGTCGGAGGGAGGGGAAAGTTGTTTTTATGTTCTTAACTTGATCCGATAGAATGCTTTATGGCCCGTCGAAGGAAGCTTTCGCAGAATCAAGCTTAAAGGGAACTATGTTGTACTAAAGTTTTCGGCTTACATAAGTCTTGGTTTTACACCCTACCTCATCTCTACATTTTACATCTTTTACTTACTTTTATTTCTTCAATTTTTTTTATTGTCTTCTACGTCTTTTCTTTCTTTCTTTTATTTCTTGATGTAAGCTTGTGGTTTGACATATCCTTTGCTTACTTGTTTGGGCACGTGAATGCACATAAGAAGGTAAGTCGGTATTGAATAAAATAGATGTTTCACATACTTTGTGTTTAAAAACATCCAGATTAATTCTTCCCTTTGATTCTGAAGCTGTGTTATTTGCAAGCAACATCTTATTCAAATCTCTGTGATACGTTGTTTACAGAAGAGAAATTAATAATTTAATTTTAGCCATGGTCTTTGCTGCAACGATTTACTTATTTTAAGTGTGTATGTCTTGTGTAGTCAACGACGAGGAGATATACAGGGTGGTTCATTTATCTTGAAAGCTATTGTAACTTGTAAACTAAAAGGTAAAAAAAAAAAGCTAAAATTTGGTCCGGTGCAAACATTGTCATATATATATATATATATATATATATATATATATATATATATATATATATATATATATATATATATATATTTCACGTACTTCGTAATGCCGTGAGATCAGTTGCCAATTCAATTATTTAATCTATAATACAAACACGAAGCATATTACAAAATCATTAACCAATTATCTTTTCAGAAATTACAACAAAATCAGTTTTTCAGATCATGGATACTTTTCATATAGTTTAAAATAAAGCAACATATATATTCTTTTTCATTTCTTCTTCTTATAATTAGATATGTTGTTTAGTTTACGCACTTATAGTCCAATATCTTCCATCTTCTTTTTCATTATTATTTTAATGTGTGGCTTCATTTCACATTTGCTATGCTTATCCAAGTATATTCTATCTCCGCAGAGTCATTTTAACGCTCTGACTCCCGTTCTTGACAATTAATTCGAATCTTGGGATAATTCCTCCAACGTTCTAATTCCACTTGTTTTGCTACCAGCTTGGTGTAAGTAACTGCGTGTCATTGGACCGGAAGTTCTTAAGGGGTAGTGCATTCGTCCTATCATTAATATTATTCTGCCTACATCAGAGAACATTCAGATTTGATGCGCATGATAATAGCTTCATTTACTAAAACTTCATAATGTTATGTGCAAATTGCTTTTCCATACGGCCCTTGATAAATTTTGAAAATGTATTCTTCTGATTCTTTATCTATTCAGTTCTTTTGAAAACTTCTGTAGACATCTCCCTAGAAACTCTTTAAGCATTTGGCTCTGACAAGCCACGAACGGAGTTTTAAACGTTACAAATATTTTTGCCATTGATTGGTTTGCCATTTTATAGACACAATTTATGTGGTTTATCCAGCCTATGAACAAACTTTCATTAATTTGGCTGTTTGGTTGTACAAGTTTTATTTTAAGAAGTTTCTTAACAGACTGGACAGTCCTCTCTTCAACTCCATTATTTTGTGGTTGATACGGTGACGTAATAATTAGTTTCATGTTTCGTTGCTCACAGTAAGCTTCGAACAGTATTGAATAAAATGGCAAACCCTTATCAGCAGGACCCGGATCTTGTTGACCTAAAATTTTCTAAAAAGTGACCTATAAAATGACACTAAAATTCCTGTAAAATTCACAAAAATTGACCTTAAAACTTGCGTTTTCTTAAATGTTTATTTCGTAAAACATTGACATTTTTTAAATATCAATTGGATTTTAATGAACGTTTCTCACTCATATTCAAAAAGTTTTGTTTCAGTTAGTTGCAGTTCATTGATCATTTATGTCCGTTGATCATTCCATTGTACGGCATTATACGTACTGAAAGCGTCAATTCACTCCTGAGTTGAAACTAGGAAGCACTCTTAAACAATAAAAGTTCGCAAGTGTAGACTACATGAGAATAATAGATAAAAACCCTGTTTAAAATCCTTGTACGCCTTCTAATCCATTTTTAGTTATTCATATGATCACATCTTTTGTGGTCAACAAGCCAAAACTATCCGTTCGGCCACCTACCAACCTCCACCTTTCGTCAACCAGCTACAGCTTAGTTTTCATTAGCTTGTTAAGAATGCAGTTTTTCCACCCCAATGGTCAGGAACCATGAAAAGAGATTTATTTATCTTCGTCTTTTTCACATTCGTAAACAGTGTTTATTTCAAGATTTCTTTATGTAGAAGAAAAAGAATAAAAAGAGCATAAGTGACCTAAAAGTTACCTTAAAATATTAAAAAATGACATGAAACTTCAAAACGGCAAAAAAGTGACCAAAAGTTGACCCTAAAATATATATATTTTTAGAACCTAGAGTTGATAGATAACGTTTTTATTAGAATTTGCCTTGTCTTATGCGTAACAGAAAAAAGTTGACTTGTCAACAAAATCCGGGCCCTGCTTATCAGTTACCAATGTAGACGGAAATTCAAGCAATTGAAAAAAAAATTCTAACTTGCTAATGATTAGATAGCAGCTAGTGTTGTCAACCAGCCAAAGTTTTATCCACTTGTATAACACATCTGTTAATAACAATACCATGAACCTAAAAATTGTTGAATAATCCAAATGTTTCTTTTCTCTTTTTTTTTTTTTTTTTTTTTGCCAAGACTGCTCCTCCTTCCATCACTTCCGATATTTTGTTTACGGTGATAAATTTGCAATAGATCGATGTAACTGACATTCCTACACAAACTGCTGAACACCTGGTAACATGCTTATTCACCAAACATGTTGTGTGGCGGTTTCCTTCATTCTATCAATACTTGAGTACAGTTTTAATAACATCGAGGACGCAGTTTTGGAAGAACAACTATTGATGAATAATAAATTATCTTGAAGCTCCAAGTAAAAATCTTTGTTTCAAAATAAGAACTTTTATGCTCTTTAGTGTCTAGACTGGGAGGCAGTTTTTCGGCCACCTCTGTGTCTTTAATTAATAACGGTTTGCATGCACTTATCTTGTTGCATTTCTACTTTTATTTCATGCTCTTGAAGAAGGAATACATCCAATTGACTTACGTAATTCCTTGACGTTGTTAGGTTTACGCTGTGTTGGAAGCCGAGATACCGTCATCTTATATATCTTCTTGATAAATTATCTCAACATCACAATTAGGCACTAATAAATTCTATCTTAATGAACGTGATGTGCTGGTCGATGGAGAAAACTTTACATCAAAAATCTAACATACTGGTTGAGAATCCGTCAAGAGTTTGAAGCGCGGATCATATAGAAATTTGTGAAATTTCTTTAAAGCAAACACCACTATCAGTACTTCCCTCTCGAACTGAGAGTATTTTTTTCTGCACTTAATAGTGTGGAAGATGCACCACCTTCTATTGTTTTTAAGTTGCCGTTACTGCGCTTAAATAAAACGGCTTCCACAACGGGGGATGCAACCGTTATAACGATCACTTCTTCGGTATTATTAAACGAATGTAAAATTTCATATATATATATATATATATATATATATATATATATATATATATATATATATATATATATATATATATATATATATATATGTGTGTGTGTGTGTGTGTATTAGCACATTGTGTAACTCAAACTGCTGTTAATGCTGACTGGTTCAGGTTTTATTTAACTACTTTCCCAATCTTCATAGAACATGAAGGTAAATGTCAACAATAAAACTTCACTAAACTTAGAAATGACTGTAACTGTTGAACTGATTCTGGAGGCCTGGCTTGTAAAGGCGATTGCAACTTTTTCTAAGATTGTAAAAAAAAAAAAAAAAAAAAAATGTCCATTTAAACCATAATCTAAGTAGGTGAAATTCGTTCGAAAAAAGTTACTTTTCTCTTTTCATACTTTAGCATTGAATTATTTAAATTTTGAAATACAGTTTCTGTTGGAGTATAACAGTGTATAACAATGATTCAACCCAAATTATTATATAATGGAGATCGGCTGTAGCTCTTGCACAATTTTTTTTTTTAAGGGGGCAGACTACTAAATATTTTTCAAAAGCTAATAATTTTTCTTTTGCCCGTTTTTAGTAAGTGAAAAGAGATAATGAAATATAACTTACAACAATAATAGATAATGTTATTCTACACACGAAAATATCAATCGGAAGAATTTTCAGCGTTGCCATCCATAGAAATTACAGTGTGGCCAGAATTTGAATTACCCAAAAATCTAGGCTGAGGCAGCGGTTAGAAAAATGAACTCAACGGTAATTGATGACTTATCATGCTGTCTTTGTTCCTTGTTAAGTACTTTTTAAATAATATTTGTATTTATTTTGTAATAACTTATTTATTTTGTAATCACTTTTATAAGTTATTACAAAATAAATACAAATATTATTTAAAAAGTACTTAACAAGGAATAAAGACAACATGATAAGTCATTAATTGCCGTTGGGTTCATTTTTCTAGTCACTGCCTCAACCTAGAGTTTTGGGTAATTCAAATTCTGGTCACACTGTAATTTCTATGGATGGCAACGCTGAAAATTCTTCCGATTAGTATTTTCCGGTGTAGAATAACATTATCTATTATTGTTGTAAGTTACATTTCATTATCTCTTTTCACTTATGAAAAACGGGCAAAAGAAAAATTGTTAGCTTTTGAAAAATAATTAGTAGTCTGCCCCCTTAACAAATGATAAATTGCTTTTAAAAAAATGTGGAAAATAGCTTAATCCAAACGTTATTCGTTTCTGTTTATACAATTCCCAGACGAGATATTTACACGAATTGTCATCCACATTTAATTTCAAATACACCATTTAGTAGAACTTTTGGGACCAAGTTTTGTGCTCCCGTTAGTTATTTGGGAAGAGGATACACAAATGTATTTGTATATCGATTTATAGTTTGTCTGTAATCAAAACAAATACATAATTCACCATTTCCCCCTTACCACCACCACAGGCGTTGCCCAATCCGAGAATTAAACCTTGTGTAACTTGCACAAGCTATCCAAAGCTTGCTTTATCTCCTTTAATAATGCAGTTGGAATTTAATATGATTTCCTATGCAATTTCCTATACTGTATATGAGAATTACTACTGGTTTCACTAGAATGATTATCTTATAGCCTTGTACGTACAGGCATGTCTATTCCATCCATGAACAAAATTTTATATTTCGCCAGAATAACTTAAGCTGTTGATAATTGTGAGCTAAATCGTCATCTACTGGTGCTTGAGTCATTTCATTCAGTGTCAAGAAATTGTCTAGACGTTGTTACAGCCAATTTAACTGCTTCAGCTATTCACCTTTTAAAATAGACGATGAAGTATTTTGTTGTATGATCACTAAAGATAACTGTAAACTTTTATTTTTGAAGTCAATTCTTATATTTATACATGTTACAATCTCAATTTGTGATGTATCCGCATTTCGCAGAATGGTTGGAAAAGTGGCAATTTCTCTTATGTGGAAATCATGTTTCGAACCGGTTGTCGAAACAACTGCTCACGTATCTATCGTAAATGAAATGAGTTATCACACGATAACTCCAATTTCAATGTGCTTGAAAGTCCAAGTATTCGCATTAATTTTCTCCATCGTAGGTTCTGATTCACGCTCTGCGCAAATATTTATTCCCTAACTCTGTTACGATGCACAATATTATAAAATCATTAACTAATTATCTTTTCAGGAATTAGCGCAAAATCTCTTTTATTTTTCTGATTATGGATACATTTCATATAATTTAAAATCAGGAATTATACTGCAATTGTTTCCTCATTTCTCCGTATAAGTAGGCACGTTGTTTAGTTTAAGGATTTATCGCTCAACACCAACATAATCTCAAATGTTTTCAAATAGAAGTTGCCAGATTACTACATATTTCAAATCTACCTTGTTAAGTGAAAACTTAGGGTGGCGAGCACCAAACTAGTGTAAATTACTCTTGTATTGTGCTGCCAAAATGACTTGAGCCGTAGCAAAAATGCGAACTAAAGCTCACACCCCGACACACCCACGCGCTGAGCCAATAAGGATTCAGCTGTTGCTAAGCGAGAAAGCCTTAGCGAAAGAGAGTGGAATTCCTTCAGCCGATAGCAGCGCCTGAAACAGAAGACTAGCTGTCAAGTCAATGTGGTTTATTTATAGTAACTTTTACTTCTTTAGTCTGGACTACTTTAGTAAAGTACTTCCGTAGTAATATACTCTTTTAGTAACTGTTGGAGAGCTCAATTTCTATTTACTTCTTTAGTTTAACTAAAGTAGTAACGCCTTTTTACTAAAGAAGTAAGCCATTTCTACACACTGTTGGCACGTTCATTCCGTTTCCTATCGGCAGCTGAAGCTTATCGGAAGATGCACCTATGAAGAAAGGCAGAGAATATGGGGTTGTAGTGAAGAGCAGGAAGTTGTTGGAAAAAGCAAACGAGCTTCATTCGTTAAAAATGCGTTTAATACGAGAGGAATATAATGCAAAAATGTTGTTAATTGAAAGACAAAGACAAATCATGGAAGAAGAGCATAACCTTAAATGCAAAGTTCAAGAATGAAATGGAGCAAACTTCAGGTTCCGGTTCTTCAGGCAATATGTTCGAGAAGTTTATGTTTTTTGTAAATAAATATAAATATGTTTGATATGTATAAAACATATTTTATTTGCTTGATATTTTTCTAGTGTTTTATGTGTTTTTGTTTTCCACATGTCATAATATTTGTGTATATTATTTCAGTATTAGTACATTTAATTTTTCTAATTATCACATTCTAATATTAATTTGTGTTAGCAAAATTATAAAAGTAGACATCTTGTTTTTCTTAGAAATTATCAAAACACCTTTATTGTATAACTTTGTGTACTGAAGTAAGAAATAATATGAAAATATTAATTCCCTAATTGCAAAAAAGAAAAAAAGAAAAAGAAAAGAAAAAAGTGAGAAACGTAACTATAAAAGAAATAAAAGAAGTGCCTTATTTATTCATTTAAGAAGGAAAAGTCTTTACACTAACTTGTTATTTTACTAGAAAATTAGGTAAAATTTTAATTAAAAATAATTAAGTATAATACATCTTCTGACAGATTGCCTTGCAGCATCAGCTTCTGTATGAAATGCATATTGGTTGATTTAATTCGCATCCATAGCATTAAGGTGAAACACGCCTTCAGTTCTATTCCAAAGTAGTGTAGAACTGCAGCAGCCACAATAACATTCCCACACGTGTTCTGTTTATATCGCATTGTTTTAGTAAGAATTTGGAAACGTTTCTTCCAACACCGAATGTACGCTCTATTACACATTTTGTAGCAATACGGGCTCTAGTCTAGCGCCCTTCGGCTCCTATGTGGGGTAGAAATACAGGAGTCATAAGATGTTTGGAGAGAGCATGTCCACTGTCTCCTTAACAAGCAACCCATCATACTGTCCATTATTAAATTCTACAGCAACTCTACTATTATCCCAAATGCGTGCATCATGTGTGGAATCCAGCCAACGGCTTACCATGTTCAAAAATGTCATATTGGCATCACAAATGATTTGTGTATTGATAGAAAATAAATTTTTGCTATTTCTATATAGTTCTGCTTGTGCTCCAGAAGGACAAAGTATGGGTATATATATACATAATCTATGACCCCAATGGCATTCGGCAATGCACCAATTCGATAGAATTCCCTTTTGTTCATTGATATATTTTCTTGGTTCTGTGGCATGGATACATACAGTGGCTTTAAGGCAATAGAACTGTCTATCACTCTGTTAAAATCTCTTCCAGCAGTTAATGAGATCCCCTGCTACAATTTGATAAGTATATACCAGTGCTAAATATTTGCAAGCCACAAAAGAAGTTGCAACTAGGAGACAAAGCACGGTTCCTGTCAGACTTATGTTACAGTTACGGCTCCAGCATACCAAATAGCGACTCGAAAGATTCGTACGAAACCCAAACCCAAACCGCTCTTTGAAATCATTGTCGCCATACATCGCAAATGGATCTCTTCTCTCGATTAAAAGCCTCATTCTTGGGATGTACCTCTTCTGCCATCTCCTTATATTCTTCATAGACCAGGTAATCCATAGAATTCGATATTTAACATACAGAAACCAAAGAACTCATCTTACTCTCTAACTTTACTCCTACTACTGCTTAGGAGTAAATTTTGGCCTTATTTACTCCTAAAGTTACTAATGTAGTAGTGTATTCTTCTATGGTGCTCTCCACCACTTGTGGAGTAAATAAATTTACTACAGTAGTAAATGAAAATTTTACTTCTGTAGTAATTTACTCCTTTAGTTCAGTACTCTCGACTGGAAGTCACCGATTTCTTTCTCTCTTAGGGTGGCGAGCACCAAACTAGTGTAAATTACTCTTGTAGTAACTCTTACTTCTTTAGTCTGGACTACTTTAGTAAATTACTTCCGTAGTAACATACTCTTTTAGTAACTGTTGGAGAGCTCAATTTCTATTTACTTCTTTAGTTGTAACTAAAGTAGTAACGCCTTTTTACTAAAGAAGTAAGCCATTTCTGCACATTTCAGGCACGTGTATTTCGTTTCCTGTCGGAAAATATTGAAAAAAAAAAAAAAAAGGCAGAGAAGATGCGGTTGTAGTGAAGAACAGGAAAATGTTTGAGAAAGATGAACTTCGTTCGTTAAAAATGCCTTTAATATGAGGGAAATATCCAAAATATTGTTAATTGAAAGACAGAGAAATCATGGAGGAAGAGTATAACCTTCAAAAAGAAGTTATGATTAACTTGAAAAACGAAATGGAGCAAACTTCACGTTAAGGTTCTTCAAGTAATGCTCAAGAAATTTAGAATTTTTGTAAATGAATATGAATAGAAGTTTTATAGGTGTAAAACATTTTATTTGCTTGATATTTTTTCCAATGGTTAATATATTCTTGTTTTTCATATGACATAATTTTTGTGTTTATTATTTCAGCATCAGTACATTTAATTTTTCTAATTTCAACATTCTAATATTTATTTGTATTAGCAAAATCATTAGACATAGTGTTTTTTTCTTTAGAAATAATCAAAACATATTTATTGTATAACTTTTGTCTACTGAAGTAAAAAATAAAATGAAAATGTTAATCCCTTAATTACGAAACAAAGAAAATAGAGAAGGAAAGAAAAAAGAAACAACTATAAAATTATACATAACTAAAATGGTTCACATTTCACTGCAATGGTGACCATTCAGTCCCTTAATTATTAATTGAAAAAGAAAAAAAGTATTTACATTAATATGTTATTTTAGTAGCAAATGAGGTAAATTTTAATTAAGATAATTAAGTGTAATAGTAATGTGTAACGTAAAACTAAATACATGGAAGTGCGTTGGGATCGTAATACTGCAAATTATGGATGCGTTAAAATATCAAATAATACTTTCGATAAAGTGAATAATTTCAAATACCTAGGATCAATATTTACATACCAAAACCATGTTCACGAAGAAATTAAATGTCGACTTAAAACAGGGAATTCGTGTTATTATTCAATTCAAATTCTCTTGTCGTTGCGAATCCTGACGAGGAATTTGAAGCTTAAAATATATAAAACGATCATTATGCCTGTTGTTCTGCATTGTTGCGAAACATGGTCGCTTACTCTGAGGGAAGAACATAGACTAAAAGTATTTGAGAACAAGATCCTGAGACAAATATTCGTAGCCAAGAGAGACGGGAATAGGGAATTTCGGAAACTTCATAACGAGGGACTGCATAATTTATACGGTTTACCAAACATTGTTTGTATCATCAAGTCTAGGAGGCTGAGGTGGGCAAGTCATGTAGCCAGGATGGAAGAAAGTAGAAACGCTTTCAAAGTCTTAACTGAAAGATCGATCGGAAAACGACCATTAGGAAGACTTAGGCGCAGATGGAAGGACTATATTGAGATGGATCTCGCAGAAATTTGAATACAAAGTAGAAACTGGGTCCAGTTGGCAAAGGATAGAAGTCAGTGGAGAGCTTTCGTGAACGCGGCATTGAACCTCCGGGTTCCATAGGCCATAGAGTGGTTAGTTAAGTGTAATAGACCTTCTGACAGCTTGGCCTGCAGCATTCGCTTCTGGCTGAAAGGCATATTAGTTGATATAATTTAAATCCACATCATCAGAGTGAAACACATATCTAACTTCAATTCCGAAGTTGAGCAGAACTGCAGCAGCCACAATAACATTTCCACACTTGTTTTGTTTATATCGGATTGTTTTAGCGAAAATTTGAAAATGTTTTTTCCAAACACCGAATGTACGTTCTATCACATATCTTGCAGCATGGGCTCTATTGTAACGCCTTCAGTTTCTGTGTGGGATCGAAACACAGGAATCATAAGATGTTTGCAGAGAATATATCCATTATCTCCAACAAGCAACCCATCATATTGTCCAGTTTCAAACTGTAGTAACTCTACTATTGTCCCAAGTCCGTACATCATATATGGTACTCAGCCAACGGTTTACCACGTTCAAAATCTTTAATTCAGTTTCATATGCATTTTACATAGGTGAAACATTTAATCCCTGAACTTCATATTTCTACAGCTATGATAGGCAGAAAAAGGCCAATATTTTAATAAGAGAAAGGGGTGGGGGATTTCTATCTTTTTCTCAAAATATGAAATGATTTTTATGTTGTCAGTGTCGTCATCAGGGGAAACGGGTAAACCATTTGAAATGAACTTTTGAACACGGTTAGCACTTGAGCCGACATGGATTATTTTTATTTTAGTTTAATTGAAATGCTTATTCTAACATAAGTGGGAAAGGGTCTGAATTTTTTATTGCAAAATATAATGCCATAAACGTATTCTTCGCGTGCGATGAACGAAAACAAAGGCTGAAATATGAGATGCGAGGCCCTAGGGTGTGCAATTGTGTGTGTGTGTGTCTGGGGTCGAAGTCCTCAGGTAGCCGAAGGCTAGTTTGAATTAAATTAAGTAAAATAAATAAAACGTAATGTATTGTTTTCGTAATCAGCAATTTTATTATTTTTAATATTTTAAAGCTGGTTAGAACTAATATTTTCTGCATGGTACTTACGCAAAATTATTCCGTTACGTTCTAAAAATATGGATGGTGAAGAAGGAATCAAACATTAAGATTCTTATGGTAATGTAACTAACAGTACTTTGTTTTATTAGTTTTTAAATGAAGAAATAGTACTATGAAATGTTAACAGCCAAATTTTTGTGTATGCGTAAATCTGAGAAGATCGAAATAAAAGTCGATGTAAATTTAGCACAGGATGTGTTCATTTTATTGGCTTTTAAAGCTTTTATATACATTAAGACCATGTTTTATGCAAGCAGTAACTTCTACCAATAGATATGCCATCTAGAGATTACTAAGATAGACAAGTATATATAACAGATAGACAAATAAACAGTTGAATTTTTTAAACAAGGTTTTGTGTACTACTGTTGTTATACCATGTAATTATTAGTGTAAAATTACAGAAGATTTTCATCCTTATGAGTAATAAAATTTAACAATAATAACAGCGTGTCTTAACGTTTTGTTTTATAAACAGAAGGCAAAAGCAGGAATATATAGGTCTAACGGGTTGTTTAAAAATATTTCCTTTCAAAATAAAAGGAGATAAAATGATCCTTTGTCAATTTCTGGAAGTCTATAAAAGCATCAAGATTGACTTTTACAACCGTCAGATTAAAAAATAATAATTACTTCCATAGGAATTTATATTTTCTTTCTTTAAACGATATATGTTTTCATTTGCTCTTAATGTGGCTAACAACTTTAACACGAAATTCATCCTAATTTATCATGATTTTTATAGAGTCATCCCTACTTTTCAGGTACAGTTATTGCAGAAATGGAGAATTGTGTTGGAAGATAGAGGCATGAGAATTAGTAGAACAAAGGCAGAATATATGTAGGGTGACCATAAAATTTTCAGCTGAAAAGGTTACAAGTTCCGGCTTTTTAAAAATCATGAGAAATGAGTAACAGGTCAGTGTTTAAAATAGTTTATGTTTACCTTAGAAACACCTCATCATAGGTATTCTGCCTTTATTGGCAGGTCACTTGCCGCAGGTGAGAAGCTTTCATGCTCCACGGTCCTCCGCTAACCTCTTCGTCTTCGCAACACCTAATACATTTATATTGTAATATAACATAATATATGTAAGCTATAAAATATAAGCACCATTTAACTTACAATATAGTAGGACATGATGCTTCCCGCATTTGCTCCTTCGTCCGGTTCGAATCTTTAATATTACATTGGGGGACAAGTTAACTCTTGAGCTGAAGAATGCCAGAAGTATTTTTCAGAAGAACCTATCTTGTTGAGAATAGCTTTATTCTTCACTAGTCTTTCATAAAGTTCACTGCAGTTCTCTGTAAAGTTAAGAGATTTCATTGTTGCTACATGTAAGGAAGACTTTTCACTTGTCCAACGTCCATATGTTATTCATGGTTTAAAAAAACACATTCGACAGGAGTGGATGTACTAAGCAGGCACATTATCATTTATACTGTTTTCAATAGATCATGACTCTTACCGTTCTTCATTTGTTGAGGCTAACATCGAAACAGGAAATTGTAGATTATTTCCATGTGTAGTTGGAATAGAATGGAAAAGATGTTGAGAGTCCGTATCAGGAAACCTTCTTATAATCTCTTACCATTCCTTTCTACAGACAGACGTACATAGCAGCCGTTTTAAAAGACTTTCCATACAGATATTAAAAAAAAAAAAAAAAAAAAAATAGGAACATTCTTAAATGATGGTAAGTGTGTGTTGTGACCATACGTTATTGAAGCAGAAGTCAGTGGCTCAGTGGTAGAGTGCTTACCTCTGGTGCGTGCGGTCCTTAGTTTGATCTCCGTCCGAGTATGTTTGTACTGGACAACATTGTGTCCTTGGCTTTTCTTGGGGTACTCTCTTTTTATCCCACATTCTCATTCCATCATCATTTTCTTGCTCTAATGATTGGTCTTCCTTAGCTTTAAAGGCATAATCGTGGGACGTTAAACGGAAAGATTTCAATTTTCATTTCCAAGCAGAGTCGTTTCGTATATCACACTCCTTTTAATGTCATACTACAGGGTTTTTCAAGCTGCTGGTCGGATCCCCTAAAAGGGTCGCGAGAGAAATACATGGTGGTGCGAAAGTAAGTAATAAAAAAAAAGATAAATATAATTTGGATCTAGTAGTGGATGAATTCCTTACTTTGAAATACATTTTTATTTCCTTACTTATTAACAAAAGCAGCAAAGAAGATTAAAAAGATATATTAGTTTCGTTTGGAACCCTTCCTTATTCTTGCAGAGTTGTATGTATGTGTAAGCTTACACACATACACAACTGTAAGCGATAAGCAGCTACGATAAAAAAAAAAATACTTATTCCAAACAGGAAATTACTAACGGAAGTTGGAACCAACAGGATGTGATAAGAGCTAGGTCGTGATATGAAATAGGTTGAGGAAATCTTCATAATGGTTAGTTTACTCACAGTGCCAAAAAAAAAAAAAAAATTAAACAAAGCACATGCTATTTACGATATTCATTTGCCTCATACATACATTTTCTACCCTGCAATAAAATTCAGGTGTAACCACTAGTAACAGCTGACGCCCGCCGTGAACACGCCTCCAATATGAATGTTCCCTTAGATTATGTAAACGGCGGCAGCATGGTTGCAACTGTACATCATAAAAAACAAACACAAAGTGCATTTCTAATGCATAAAACATACAGTACGTAAATAACGCTGCAAGCTGAAAAATCACCGTCACACTATTGTGAATCACCCATCCATTGTTGATTTACTTCGCAAGAAGAAGGTCAGTGGAAAATCCGAAAAGACTGTAAACAGTGGAAAAATGTGGGTTGTTGGGGTAGTGAAGAATATAGAGAACATTCTTGAGTGTTTTTTTGGTTGCCCATATATTATGAAAGTGTCCTTAATGCGGGTTTAACCTCAAAAGCCACGCCTGCCATTTGTCACAGCAACGCACCGCGAAAATCCTGTCGCATCGTTTCAATACAAAAGCTGCACACTACATGATGACATTCGTTACCAACTCTGTTGAGTGCGTAGCTGCGTAAAAGAGGAGCAATATCTTCTTTACTGTCTATTTTTCTTATTTTTTTTTACTCTCTTACGACATACTGTATATATACAACATAAAAAAAATATCATTTTATCCATATATCAGAAGATTTTCTTCTAAGTTTTCTCACCCCCTATGAACAGGGAAGTCGTAAACACATACTTCCAGACTCAAAGAGAAAGAAAGAAGTGGTAGTTTTAAGTTCTAATATTGTAGAAAATATACAGGAGACTAAGAGATAGAAATTATAAATGGATAACGTTCAGAAATGTATTTACATTAAAATTACAGACAATTCTACTTACTTATTGATGTGCTCCTGTTTGCTTCTTTATTTGTTCATTGAAGTTTCGTATTCATTAAAGTTGAGCAACGAGAGTATATGAGACATGCATCTACAATTTAAGATAGAATCCAAAGCACTCTAATATGCTTGATGATGCTCTGCCAGTTGCAATCGAACTCGGGACCACGTGCACCAAAGGCGCTCGCACTAGCCACTAGACCAGCAGGCATGGTTTAGCCAATTGGTTGGTGTGCACGCCAGTGCTGAACATGGTCACGGGTTCAAGTCCGAAGGCCTATAAAATTTTCGGTGTTGACTATGGTTGCCACGAGATAAGAGTTGATCCTGCCTCGTCTCGGAAAGGGAAGTTCTGAGAGGAACGTCAGATACAGATCTTAAAGATGAGATCTGTACAAAATGACCAACAGTGAACTTGATTTTCTTGTACACTGAACGAACCATAAGTTAAGGTCCATTGTAACACATGAGATTAATACATTATGTTGTTGCACGAAAAAAAAATATTAAGGTACAATTTAATTGTAGCATACAAGAGCAGAATAACAATCTAAGACCACTATAGTCGATTAAATGGAACATGTTTGATTCTACCACGGAAAACTACGTTTGATTCTATTCTAATACGTTAGGTTAATCACCCATATCCTATTCAATCGCGTGAAAAAAATAATAAAATCGTAGTCCACACAAGGAAAATTAAAACCATATTCTGTTCAACTATGTATCTAACAATTGTAAAACATCTTCTGTACAAAATTGATAAGCCATCTATTGTATTATATCATGTAAAAATAATAAACCACATTCTATTCGCGGATGAAAGATTAATAAATCCTATTTTATTTAGTCGTGTATAAATTATAAACTATATTCTACTCAAAGAAGATTGATATCATTTTCTGTTCAATCATGTAGTAATTATAACCCATAATCTATTCTGGCACGCAATATTAGTAAATGGTATTTATTCTTCCATGCGTAAGTTATAAACCATTCTATTTAACATGCACTAACTAAACTGCTTAATTCAAACAATTAATGTTAATAAACAATATTCAACACAAAAGAACAATATACTATTTTCTTTCCAACCACGTACTATTGATGAACTATATGTTATTCATCATTTTACAATTTTAAATAAAATTCTATTCAAGTATAAAAGTTTAATAAACCATATTTTATTCAATCATGTAACAATCATAAATCATATTTCGTTCAAGCATACAAGACTAATAAAACATATTTTATTCAACTATGTAACAAATATATAAAAGTCATATTCTATTCAAGCATAGAAGACTAATAAATAATAGTCTATTCAATCATGTAATAGATTACGCAATTATAATTCTATTAAACGCTCAAGATTGATTGATTGTCTGTTGTAGATAGGCTCTCTTTGCAATACCGAAGCTATTTGAAACGTAGATTATATATATATACTTTAATCATCATCATCATCATAGGTATTCTGTCATTATTGGTAGGTCACTTGCCGCAACTGAGAAGTTTCCATGCTCCACGGTCTTCGCTAACCTCTTCGTCTTCACTTGCGATTTTTCTGTTTGATATCGTCCATTAATTGTTCTCTCCTTTGCCCTCTTCCTCTCTTTCCTGCCACCATACCCTCTAGCATTCCCTCATGATACAGTTTCTTCTTAGCTAATGTCCCAACCAGTTTCTCTTCCTATTCTTAATACTAACTAACTTTGTTATTTTCTCCCCCACCATTTCTAACATCCTTCCATTCGTTTTCCGCTCGACCCAACTAATTCTCTCTATTCTTCTCCACACATACATTTCGAAAGCTTCCAGTCGTTTTCATCATTTTTGCATAATGTTCATGTTTCTGACTCATACAGTACAATACTTCACACGAAGCATTTTATGAGTCTTTTTCCCAACTCTTTATTCAAGATCCCACAAAATAGTATTTTCTTCTTCCTAAAGGCTTCTTTCGCCATTCCTATCCTTCCTTTTATTTCACCTTCACACTTCATATCATTACTAATAATACTACTCAGATATCGAAAATTAGACACTTGTTCTATTTTCTCCTCTCCTACTTCAATATTTGACACCGACAGCTTTGTTCCAATCACCATGGCTTTTGTGTTTTACACATTTATTTTAACCCCATATTCTTCACAGCCCTTTCTCAAGTTTTCTAATATCTTATTGGGCTTTATCTTCAGATTTTGTGACAAAAGCCATATCATCCGCAAACCGTTATAGTTTAAAGTTGAATCACCGTGATATTTTCAACGTTCTCTCACAAAAAAATCGGACCCAGAACCACTTGCATTGAAGGTGCATGCGCTAAGCACGAGACCAGCGGAAAGCCTGTAAGGTTAAATAAACGTATGTTATTCAATGATGCAAGAATCATGAATCATTTACTATTCAAGCACTCCAGGATAATTAGGATCATTCTATACTAGAACTCCCGATTAATTAAACATTCTATTCTATAATGCAACGTATTCTATTAGTGAAATCTATTATTTTATTCTATTTTCTCTAACCGCGTTATTCAGGAAAGGACAAAATGGTACACTGAAATGATCCATAGATTGAATTAAAGTAATTCATATATTAACACAAAATGAATTTGATGCAAATGATAAAAGTAAAAAAAAAAATAGTACAAGGAGGAAATGCATATTCAGTATTAGCACATTCTCACATATGAACGAAAACTCTACTAAAAATTAAAAAAAAAAAAAAAAATCCCGCTGTTCACGAAATTCTGTTCTCTGTTAGTACTTGCTCTACAGTTTTTTTAGTGGTCATATCTGTCTCTTTTTACCTTTTTCATCTTTCTCCACCGTGCCTGATACATAAAGAGGGAAAAAGAATGTGACGTCCTGAATTCTCCATATACATGACTTTCCTTCTTTCTCTCTCTGAATTAATTTCCCATTAGCAGGCAGTTTCCTTACAAGCTGTCTGTAAAGACCCTTTACATCACATTTGTCTAGTTCCATTCTGCTGAAGATTTTGCTTTTGTTTCATCCTTTTCTCTTTTTCCTTCAGGTTACACGTCTCTCCTTTTACACACATAAACACATATATTTGTATGAACATACAGAATGGTTAGGTGATTTGCTTTTTTCTTATTTTTTTCTCCCTTTCCTCAGAAATATCTTTCAACATTAAAGGTAGTAGCACGTTCGGTGTGGTTGTCAGATATTTTCTGTCTATGTGTACGTACAAGTAGTACTATCTTCATATGTGTATGACAGCGGTACGTACGACTTTGTGAAGCACGAACTAATGGAATTTTTCGAAGATGGTTCCGACAGGAATATTTATGAAAATGTTCACGAGGCGTAATCGAAACTTTTTTTTTAAGTCTTCACATTCGCGTATTTTTGTGTTGTTGAAATCGCCCGAACTTCAAGCTTTATTAGTTCTCTTGTGTGAAAAATAAATATACTCTATGTTGACTTAAGAAAACAGAAATAGATATGGTTTCTATAAATCAGTCATTTCCTACTGACCTGCATATGACATCGAAATAGGATTATAGTTTGGAAAAAAGCTGAGAAAAGTACAATGGGGGAAAAGGAGGAAAGGCCCATGAGGTACTAGAATAAAATAAGAAAAACAGAGAAAACACGCATGTGGTGTATGTAAAAACGTAGGTTACATGCGTAAATTCTGTAGTTTTTGGACTTAACATACGATTATAGGTAACGTCAATCCTGCAGCAAGTGTATTACTGAAAACGTATGTTTTATAATGCTGTTTATAAGTGTTCCATGTATACGTACTTCCCGTATGAAACAAAGAAATGTATATAGGCGGTCATGATCTCATATACAAATGGACGCATATAACATATAGCTGATGTATGTATCATACGTATACGTATATAATATACAGAAGACTGTTAGATGTCAGACATACTGCAAAGGTATGATGTAACATCTAAGCGAGAAAAAAGGCAACACGTATGCAGCATATGGATAACGTATGCTCTGTACACATTTCCGTAGTAAAAGCTTATGGATTCCATATATTTGTACAATATATTTGTACCGCTGTCCGGATAACGGATTATTCTCAGTGAAATGTTGGCAGAATGCGCAAAACCATGGATTCACGAGCATAGCATGCCGTCAAAATCACCGACTACGCAATCGATGTTCTCGAGTCGCAAAAATTATAATAACGCATTATGCACAACGACTTCCCTTATTAAGTAAATCAGCGTTTAGCCCTCATAACTGGCTCAGTGGCAAGTTTGCATGCCTTTAATGCACGGAGTCTGTCGTTCGATTTCCGCTGGGAGTAATATTTTCCACGAGACGAGGTGACAAATGAGGTTTTCTTGTAGCGTCTTGAAAAAAAAGAATGTAGTAGTCTTGAAAGTGATTGTCCCGATGTTAGGGTCGAAAAGTTGAGAGCCACTCTGATGTAAATTAATTTAAAGATTGATTGGTTTATTTAGTTTTATCGCAATAGCTTACGTGAATATCATACAGCGTCAATTTTAGGTTTATAGAAAATAATAGTTCTCGTTAACCACGCATGAGAATTTACATTTACCATATTACATATTCAGCTAATGAGATTTAATGATTGGTGCAAGTCTTATCTTCGGGTATTTTTCATTAAATATTAACAATAGTATAGAATATCTGTTTAAGAAATAATCAAGGGTTGTTCAAAAAATAGTTTTAAAACTCGTCGTAAAATAGTTCTTAATATGTAAAGTAATATTTTTTATTGAATATTCTTTTCAGTATCATAGTTTTACTGTATTCTTTATATGTTCTTCTTACATCCCTTTTCTCTTGTTATGATTGTTTCTTTACTTCTTCCTATTCCCACGGTTATTTTCTATCTCTGTGTGAATGTGTTTGTTTCTTTTTCCTCTCTCTTTATCTCGACCAGATCGATTTAACTGGACGCGCGTGCTTGCCGTCGACAATGGCCACTTCTGGTCCCATTCCAATCACATTTGTCAATTTTTATAGCGCGTAAAAGGGAGTACCAAAAGAAGGAAGACACAGGAAAACCCCACTAAGAATGGAACAACAAATAAAATAATAAAAAAAGAAACACTACGAAGACGCAAAAGAATAAGAAAAAATCAGTAAATATAGTAAAAAAAACTAAGTAAAAGAAAGTAATGAAAAACTTTCTTTCCGTCCCAACTCCCTTTCCCAAAAATATACGCACATTTCTTGGCTCCTTGTTCAGCATTTTTTTTTTTTTTTTTTTTTTTGTAGTGGCAGTAGTATGAATGCACGAGCGACCACTAGACAAATAAAATATGACGAAAACGTGTTCAGAAAGAGGCGTAAACCATCTATTTATATGACTAATATTCTAATATGTTGTGAGCAGCCATGAATCCAGACATTGTTTGGGGAAGGAGGAACTAACCGAAAATTCTAAATTCCTTCCGGTGTATAATGTCTCATTACTGTATGTAGCCTATATTACATAAAAAGAAATATGAAAAAATTGTACACTTGAATCTAAAGTAGTATAGTCTTAGCTTATAGCCAGCCAATGAAGTTCGATATGATTTCGTTAGTACAGATGATTTAAGCGGAAAGCAGAAACTGTTATAATTCATGATTTCACCATATGCTAAAACGGTAAATCTTAGAAAATCAAAGACTTTTTTCTTCAAAATATTCCCAACAACCACAAAGCTCAAGGTATCAGTGAAGATAAAAAATATACGTAAGATGGGTAAAAGCTGTCGTTTGCGGGACACATTATTATCTCTATAATCTTTCAATACACTCTGAATAATTAGCCAGATTTTTCCCTCAGCGAGTCACTATGGTACTTCACATCTCAAAAGAACTTGTAGTTCATTATATTTTCATGTACTTATTATTATTATTATTATTATTATTATTATTATTATTATTATTATTATTCAGATTTGGACGATGGCATTGTGATGGAGTTTGTTCGTAATGTGCTGAAAACGAGCTATGGATACGGGGAGAAATTGTTTACAGTGGCCACATAGTAAATGCAGCGGGATCCTAATAATGATGAGTGTTTATGAATTTTTTTAATTTGTGTACTTTATAAACATTTCTTATTTCTATAAGGTTAATTAGCATGTAACCTTGAGCTAAATGTCCGTAAGATTCTCAGAGTTCGAACGAATGGGAAAGTCTTTGCTTTGGTGAGATAGATATTGAAAGCAGAACTTGTAGTGAGTTTCTACCACTTCTGGTTTTAGTAAAGTGATAAAGGATGGAAGCAGACTCTATTCTTGGGACTCTGAATGGATTGCAGAAAATCGAATTTAGATATATATCTACAAATCGTTTAAGCTCTATAACGATAAAAGTTAAAACCGGAAATGGTTGATTTCTACCAGTTCCTCTTTAAGTAGAGACTCAATAAAGCAGATGAATCGTATTCTTGTAACGCTGAATTCGTATGGAAAAGTCATTTCACACGATCTCTTTTCTTTTCTGTTATATGGAAATAAATGTTGAAACCGAAAGTTCTATTGGATTTTTAGCCCTTCTCCAGCCGATTCTCGTTATCTATAATCGTTTTTACTCTCTGACGATGAAAATAATACCAAGAATTGTCTATTTCTATCACTTCCTATTTGAATAGAGGGTTAATAGAGGAAATGAAATGTATTTTTGTGACGCTGAACCGATTCCACGAAACTGTTTCTTGAGACCTCTTACTATTTTTGCCCTGATACCTTTCAATAAACGGGCAGATGAACCAAACTGTTCTATAAAAGCTCCCACAGTAATGAATAGCATAGTTTTGAAGTCTAAGAACAAACTGAGACGCTGGAATAGTAGAGTAATAAATTCGTAACTGTGTGAATTCAATTACGCAAATGAAAGTAACAAACTGAATCAGTTATTTAAATTACAGTATTTTAATATGTTGACGTAGTGTAAAATATTTTTTTCCTTCCATTTTCTATTATTAACACTCTTCACTTTCTGCAAGTATTTCAGGAGAACCTTGTTTGGAGGCAGAAATTCTTTTGGTACGACAGGCATCCAGTTACCACCAGCGTGATTACAAACCTGGATGTAGGCACATGGGCCAAGTAAGGTGATGAAACAATTCTTTTGAGCAACTTTATTCCTATGAGACCATTACTAACCTACTAGCAAAATTACAATTTCATTTTAATCAGAAAGGTTTTCTCTTCTAAAAATTTCTATGTATGACACTGATCGTTACATTTTTAACATAAATGTCTTATCTGTACCATTAAAATATAATATAAAAGAGTAGAAGTGTTTCACTCATCATCGTCCAGTACAGTGGTTCTCAACCGATGTGTCGTGACAGTCCCATAAGGTGTGTCGCGAAATTCTAAAACTTAAAAATCATGAAGTATTTAATACTTAGTTAAAAATCAATTTTAATCCAGGCTGTACTAGTCAATACTGCTCTAGCGGCAGCAACACTGCTCAGTACTATAGAGTCATTGCTTTGTAGCATATAAGCTTACACTAGGATAATTTATATTATTATTAAGAGTCTTCATCCCGGCGAAATTAAAATACCGCTAATTTTACAGTAATTATGTAATATCTTCAAATAGATAAAAGATAACTGAAATATGGAACAAGAGCGCCCTAGACAATATTATTTTGCGCGAGGTACCGTTATCACAAGTCACCTAGCGGCTTTATGTTTTCAACTGTTTAGAAACGCGAAAATAAATGCCGATTTTCAAAATGGCTCGAAATCGAAAGCAGATAAGTGAGTTGTGATAACGGTTTCTCATGTAAAATGATATTGTCTAGGGCGCTCTTGTTCCACATTTCGATTATCTTTCATCTATTTGAAGATATCACATAATTAATGTAAAATTAGCGGTATTTTAATTTCGCCGGGATGAAGACTCTCAATAAAAATATCGAAGAAGTTGTTACGATGTTGTAAGCCTTTAAAAAAGTTTGTCGTCAGTCAAAAAAGGTTGCGAACCAATGGCCCAGGCCATATTGCTCTAGATATGAGACTTTGACAGTAAACTCCCTTTGTCACAGAAGCAATACAGACGAAAGATGTTTTGAAATACCTTTCTTATGGAGGGATAAAGGGGAAAATGTAAATTCTCTACCAAGAATTTAGTATCTCGTATGAATCCCTGAAGTTAGAAAGATGAAATTCAGAATACAAACTCTACATTAAAAATAAGGGAGCACGTGCTTTTAGCGTTTTGGAAAATTTCGCTCCTAAAGGGAGGGGGAAGCGAACATTTCTAAAATAATTTAAAAAAAACTCAATTTACCTTTCTTTATTTAGAATGTGTTGTATGTAAAGATTCTCTTACGTTAGAGGTGAGTAATTCGGTATATAGACTTCCAATTAAAAATAAAGGAAAACATTTTTAAACATTTTTGAAAATTTCGCTTCTAAAGGGGAACACTTGTATAATATTCAAATTTCTTTATTCAAAAAGTGAACATTGTGGGAATTCCATTAATTTGAAGGTCTGAAATTCGGAGCACAATCTCTTCACTAAAAATGAGATGACATATATATACGAAATATGAGAGAACTTCAGCGTTTTCAAAAATTTCACTTCTGAAGGGGCAAGGGGGTGGTAATTTCTACAATATTAAAATTTCTTGTTTTACAGATATTACACCTTATAATTTCTCGTTCACAGAACGAGTACTTCTTCTAGTATACAACAAATTTAATATCGTTAAATCGATTAAGCGTAATGACCTTATCAATAGGCAGCTACGCTAAAAGTTCTACTTTTATGGTACGAAATGTGTAATAACTGTGTGTAAAGGGCTGTGCGAAGTGTGTGAAACTATGATTAAGGGCTGTATTTATTTGGTTCAGGCTGAGATGGCCTATAGGCGAAGCGAATGTGGAGCTCCACATTTTCTTGCTGCGGCACGTACTCGTACATGAGATTGTAGTCAGCACCACACACACTGACTGCCTTTATCTTGAGATTTGCAGAAGTGCGCATTTTACAGAGGCTGGGTGAATCTCGTAGCGGCTTGGGACGAGGTAGAAGAAAAGTAAATCCGAACTTACCAGAGATCCAATCCGGACAATGTGGTTGGTAGGTAAACTCCTACTGAGAAAGTCATCACGACCAGCTAATAAAGACAGCGAAAAAAAATTGCTCCAAACATCACTCTTTCCAACTCAGTTTTTGTTTAATTTCTACTCTGCATCGTTTTTATTCCATTTAAAGACACATACGAGATGCTACCGGATCTAGCATTTCTGTAATACTTTTGACGCTAATAAAGATATAGCTACGATATTTGAAGTGGTCTTATCGCATCTTAGGAAATATGCTGAGTTTACTGAAAGTGGCTACAGTTTGCGTTCAGACAACATTGAACCGACGTATCAAAAATTAAAAAAAAAAAAAAATCCTTACCAGTATTTCCGCTATTACTGCCTGACTTGCCTTGTTGATGTTTGCTTTCAAAGTAAATATGGTTCACGGTTTCCCCCGCCAATCAATAAAGAAATCAGATGGCGATATATCGGGTGAGAGAGGTGGCCAAAGTTCCTTCCAACTCACCAATAATAATAATAATAATAATAATAATAATAATAATAATAATAATAATAATAATAATAATAATAACAATAATAATAATAATAATAATAATTCAATTTTAGAGATGTTCACATGTGATATTGCTCCATTCTAGTAGAAATATCTAATGGATAGTTCCTCGTCGTCCAACTGACTTAGCAAAGATGTTGTAAATATTCATACAAGCTGCTGTTGTGGAGGTTGTATCGAAGAAGGCAGGATATCTTATGAACTTCTGGAACATCACACAACGGACGCCATATTCTGGAAATGGAGAGATTCTTTACCTATTGCGTTGAGCTTTCCCATGCACAAATACGAGACTCTTGAAAATTAACATATCCAGAAAGGCAAAATCCACTTCTTCTTCGAGAAACAAACGTGTAAAATACTAGGGTTTTCTTAAAAGAATGTGTTAAAACCATCAACAGTATGTTCTTCTTCCAACTTATCCAGGCTCCTCTAATGAGTTAACTACAAAGAAATGGTACACATGAAGTTTTTTTTTTTTTTTTTTTTTTTTTTTTTTTTTTTTTAGTATGAGAAGAAATGCTTATGAACGACGTTGGGTGATGCTTTCTTCGGAGATGCCAGTGGTCTGTCATTCATATCTTGGATCGTTTCCTCTGTCATTTTTAGACACCCTTCCATTGGAAGCTGCATGCTACTCAAATGAAGTCTACTTGATTTCCAGTTTCTTCTATAAGTCTCATATTGACGCATTTAACTTGGTGAATGTCTGCCTCTAAATTTCTCCAGGAACTGCTGTTGGTCTGACCTTATCAATTATCTTTTTTAATGACTGAGAGGAAAAAATCTATAGTTCGAGCTGCTCTACATTCCACGATATATTTTTCAACCGTTCGGTGTGCACGTGCTTGTATACTAACAGCCAACAATTACGAAAAAATAAAATAAAATAAAATAAAATAAAATAAAATAAGACCAGTAGAGTCGAGTCAAGCAGGAGACCGGCTGGCTGGCAGACCTCTACTCTGTGTCATAACAAGTAGATTAAGTAGGTTACACACTACAGATAGTTTCTCGCACACGAACGTATTTCTGTTCAAATTTCGTTGCAATATTTTCATTAGTGTTAAAACCATTTATGAAATCCCGAGTTCTGTAGCAAGTGGAATACCCTGTATAATTTTCCTTAAATAGTCTCCTAGCCTCCACTTTCCCCCTATTTAATCAATTCAGAAGCCATGAATAATAGGATATTTTAAAACATTAATCTGTGTAATAGTACTGACGAAATCCAGGATACAGACCTGATCGATGTTTTCATAAAAGAAAAGGTAAAATTTCCGTAACTTTGATAGCAATTTTGAAACCAATAACCTTCCTTAATGTAATCAAGATACCATCATTCTTACCATCATAAACAATGTACTATATTACCAAACTTTTTTTTCTTAATGTATTAATTCGTCACCAAAAATCTCATATTATGCTCCATGGATAGGAATCTCATCACTCCTTGGAGACATTTTATAGAGAGTACTTTAAGAACCTTTTATTACCTTGTCAAGAAGCAATTAAAAAGTTTTCAGAAAAGAAAGAGATTCTAGCTACTTCTTGTAGGATAAATAGTTTCCTTGCTTCGTTTTATTAGCAGGGATAGGACATAGGTCTTAAATATATACTGAAATAAAGTATTTATTAATTAGTTCTTGAAAGGTAATATGCTATAATACATATATCATAATATACTTATCTTTTAAAAAATGTTAAATTACCACATACAAATATAAATTATAGGCTACCATACAAAATATAGCAGCGAGTCATCTTAATAACCCCAAAAGTCAGAGACACCCACAATATTTCTTCCAAAGGGTAGCGTGGACCAATATAAAGTCACGCATACGTACATACCGTACTAGGGATGGAGAATTCCAGAATAATCGAAAAAATCCGAAATTCGGAAAAAATCCGGACGGAAAAATTTCAGAATTCGGAAAAATTCCGGAATTTAAAAATCCGATTTTGGACAAAATCAGAAATTTTCTCAATTCCGGATTTTTTCCGAATTTCGGAAATTTAATAAATTCCAGATTTTTTCGAATTCCGGAATTTTTCCGAAACTGATTTTTTCCGAGTTCCACAATTTTTCCGAAATCCAGAAAATGAATATTCCCATTCCGTAAAATTTTGGCCATCCCTAGTACACACCTTGATGCGCGCACATAAGATTTCATGTAAGACAACTATTAACGAACATTCCGTTATTTTATTAATTACAGTAAATTTTCTATAGTACCGTATTTAAAATAAATGTATTAAATACTTTAGTGTACTGTAAAGCAAGTCTGTTTTGACATGTATTTCGAAGAACTGAAGGGCTAATAGCCCTGGACTATAGGTGGAACAAGTACACTCTCCCTGAGTTTGAGACATACAGGGTCGTATCCAGAAGTAGTAGGAGAGATTTTTTTTTAATTATTGAACATTTTGGTACATCAACTTAATACTCTTCAAAATAGGCCCCTTGGGCATTCACACACATCTGGTAGCGAGCCTTTCAGGTCGCGAAGGCCTTTTGGAAGTCGTCCTCCGGGATGTCGTTCAGCGCCCTCGTCGTCGCCGCTTGGACTGCTTCCACCGAGTCGAAACGATGCCCCTTGAGCTGCCTCTTGATATGGGGAACAGGAAGAAGTCCGGCGGTGCCACATCAGGGCTGTAGGAGGGTGAGGCAACGTGGAAACGCCGAATTTGGTCGGGAGATCCCTCATCATCCACGCGCAGTGGCACGGCGCGTTGTCATGTTGGAGCTTCCATTTCCCCACCAGGTCTTGTCGCACGCATGGGATCCGATTTTGTAGTTGTGTGAGCACTTCCACGTAAATTCTTGCATTTACACTCTATCCAGGAGGTACAAACTCCTTATGGACAATGCCGCGACGGTCAAAAAATGCAATCAACATTGATTTCACTTTCGATTTCGACATTCTGGCCTTCAGTTTACGGGGTGATTGTGCGGCTCATGGTATTCTCCTTGTAGGTCTGTGTAAGCATGTCCTTGGTTTCGGTCTCTGATTTTCCCAGTTTGACGCAAAACTCGATGGCGTACCGCTGCTCCAAATTTCGCTCCATCGCAACTGACGACGAGGTGTCACAACAGGAGGTCACTAACAGACTGGTCCACACTCAACTTACGCACGCAGGCGACTGCCGCCGGTCGACACCTGTTCCCAAGGCTCCCCTCCATAACATCCGGCCTTTCAGCCCTCCCTACATTGCTCCACGCGCGCGGGAAAAAATCAATCCTACTACTTCTCGATACGACCCTGTATGTACAATCTTGTTTTACATACAGCTCGAATTAAATCAAATAAATGTTTTTATTTGGCCAATTGAAATGTTCATTTAGATCAAAGTATTAGTACGGGTGCCACAATACGGACTTCTAAAGTAAAGTGGGTGGCCAATTTTCTTTCAACAAGACTGTTCCTTTTAATTACTAGTATAATATACAAGTGAAGAATATGAAACACTACTTATATCGAAGAAACTTATCTCCTGAAGAAAGTCTGAAATGACGCTTTATCGAAATTTCAGTGGTGGAAGGGAATTGCTTCCTCATGCTTCATCATCACAGCAGTTATGCTTAGAGTGTCTCAGAAAAGACGTGCAGTGGCGTTATCGGTAAAGGAATCTAAAAATCAGAAAAGAGGTGCAGTGACGCTATCGGTAAAGGAATCTAAAAATCAGAAAAGAGGTGCAGTGGCGTTATCGGTAAAGGAATCTAAAAATCAGAAAAGAGGTGCAGTGGCGTTATCGGTAAAGGAATCTAAAAATCAGAAAAGAAGTGCAGTGACGTTATCGGTAAAGGAATCTAAAAATCAGAAAAGAGGTGCAGTGGCGTTATCGGTAAAGGAATCTAAAAATCAGAAAAGAGGTGCAGTGGCGTTATCGGTAAAGGAATCTAAAAATCAGAAAAGAAGTGCAGTGGCGCTATCGGTAAAGGAATCTAAAAATCAGAAAAGAAGTGCAGTGGCGCTATCGGTAAAGGAATCTAAAAATCAGAAAAGAGGTGCAGTGGAGCTATCGGTAAAGGAATCTAAAAATCAGAAAAGAAGTGCAGTGGCGTTATCGGTAAAAGAATCTAAAAATCAGAAAAGAGGTGCAGTGGCGTTATCGGTAAAGGAATCTAAAAACAACTGCAGCCCAGATTAGATGACCAATGAAAGCGAGATTTATTCTCATTCCAAAATGTTTGGGAATTCACTCACCGTCACGAAAACTCTGGTGGGTAACCTTAGTTTCAACAATAAACTAAAGCCCCCTGTCTCACGAAGCCACAACTAGAACCAGCTAATCAGCTTGCGATTTGAAAGGGAAGAAGTGCGAACGATTAAGTAGATGAAATAGGCCTATAATAATATATACCAAATGCTGAAACAATGTCGATCACGGGGATAGCCACCTTCTAACAACCTCGAAAAAAGCTATTCAATAAACACAGGATGTAAAATTCGCCAAACTTATAAGCTGCCGAAAACGACGTAAAATAAACTTTAAAGCTACATAACACAGGAACTATGGAACCTATTATAAGAGGGTCAAGGAATTACACAGGTACTAGTATACGTTCTATGTCAATGTCCATGCTTCAGAATCACTCTGTAATGGCATAACGAATTGTATAAAGGAAATTAGGGTATAGGGAGACATGTTTAGTACTAATTAAGAATAAATGGCAATAATTGTGTAGATGCCTTTAAAAACAATTTCATTTCACTGCTAGTAACAGAAAATTACTAATTTCACTTTACCCTTCCATGTATCGGCTAATATTATCTTCAGGAGTTATGCAACCACACACGACAGATTTTACCTTACGCACTTGTTTCTGTTTAAAAATTAAAAAAAATATACATCAGATTTTAAATTTTGACAATAACTTCTATCTGAAATACTAATAATCATAATAGCTTGATAAGAACGAATCTAATTGGTTGTTAGAAAGTAAAAATGTATGAAAAAAACATTATCGTTCAACTGGGAGAAAATTACAGCCAGGCCTCTCGTTTGATGAAGGTTCCATTGCCACTCAACTACCAGAAAAAATATATTTTTCTGACAGCGCTTCGTGGCAGTGGGTGAAAATTAAATAATTCAAATAAAATATTCTCCCCGCGTTTACACCAGGACAAATCTTGTTAATTATGCCTCCAAAATAGTTTACTGTGTTGTAAAAATGAACCCAAGTGCTATTACGTTAGCGGAAGCTTATGAACCAGTAAGAACAAGAAAATGACCATATCAGTGGTAGTTCAGCAATGGAACACTACGCGAAATGTAAAAGCCTATGATTCTGTTTTAACGGTTTACATGTCTTGCACGCTGTGAATTTACCATCATATGTATGAGGATAAATTCTAAGACTTCAATATGGAATATCCTATTGCAAATGCTACCAGGCAAGAAAGTGTCACAATTGAATTGGCTCATAGAGATTTCTTACGTATAGCGTTCCTTATAAAATAGAACCTCGTTTTTTAAAAATACTTATTGGAAAGCACGTCGTTGAAGCTGTTACCGATAATCAATATCCTTGAAAGGCTCTAGTTATACACTTCATTCTTGGACCGAATTCACGTTCAGCCATTCACTACCGAAACCATTTCTTTGAAGATGAAATATGTTGTGTGTGGTTGCATAACTTCCGAAGATAATATTAGTTGTTAAATGGAAGAGAAAAGAGGTATTATCATTTGCTATTACTAACAGAGAAATAAAATTATTTTTAAATGTTAGCTACATGATTATTGTCGTTTATGCTTAACTAGTATTAACAGTGTTTCCCCGTATCCCAAATTCCTTCATACAATTCGTTATGTCGTATTGGCTTGATCCTGAAATATGGAAATTTAGGCTGAGCGTAAGTAAAGTAGTTACTTAATAATTACAAGTAGTTCACTCGATTACGATAGGTCTCATAGTTCCCGAGTTATGTAGCTTGAAAATTTATTTTACGTCTTTCGACGTTACAACCTTGGAAGAACACATTTTAGGCCCTATATGTAATTAGATAGTTTTTTTTTTTTTTTTTTTGTTGTTTCGAGGTTCCCGACAATATGGCTATTTCCACCGTTGTCACTATTTACCACCCTGCATATACATGACTGCAACGAATGTGGGGTATGGGAAGAGGGAATTGTCCAACCGTACATTTTTTGAACTTGGACCCTCGATGGATTACGTCAAAACATCAAAATTGCACACTTATACAATATAGTACTTTAGTATTTATATTACATATTATATGTAGTATAAAAAATAAATAAAATCTTTCAGTTTTACGTCCCACGGTTATGCCGGCTAGGCTAAAGGAGACGGTGATGATGAGAAATGAATGAAATGGTGGAATGAAGAAACTGGGAGGAAACGGAAGAACCGCGAGAAAACCCCCGCACACGGTGTTTGTCCACCACTTGGCGCGAACTGGAATCGAACCAGGGACCCCAAGTACCAGAGGTGAACGCTCTACCAATGAGCCACCGCGGTCCATCTTCTGTAGTATAATTAGTATAGTTAATAATAATTACACTAGTAGTATAATTACACTACACTACACTAGCAGTGTAGGAATAAAAATTACTGTTGGATATCAAGTATTATGTGAATACGTGGATCAAGGCTTTATGCATCCTTGACTGCATTTGTCTCTATATCCCCCCTCCTCGCGAGCCACCACTACTCTTTTCAAATAATATTATATTATGGTATCCTTGTATTTACAGCACAGGATCCAGTACGTAATTAACATTACGGAATAATTGTTAATCATTCCTTGAAATTCATGTAATTATGGTGATGCTATTGCAGAATAAATGTAAATTATTCGTCATAATGCATGCTGTGATAATGATGATATATCAGAAAAAATACCAATCTTTCGTCAATATTAGTGCTAGTTTAACACGATGATATGCCAAAATATTTACCAATTCTTCGTTGAAATCTGAACGAATTTAACATCAATGTTACATGGTAGAAAATTCGTCAATTGTTATTGAAATCAGAGCAAATTTAAGATTTATTGCTATACTATACAAATTAATATATGCCGGTCATCCGTCGAAATCAGAATTAGTTCTACTACGATTATATGGCAAAGAATATGCCAACTGTTCATGTGAATCAAAGAAAATTTAAGAGAACGATACGACAGAGCATTTGACAGTGTTTCTTTATAGTTTTTCTTAGAAATCTTACAGTGTGTACATAATATAACAATAAATAGTAAAAAACTTTGAAATGTATGGTACTCATCAGAAATGCTGTAATAATAATACAAAACATACTTACACGTTACGATCTTCGGATTTACGATGTAGTAATTGTTATTTTCATTGTGGATCAAATCTATAATACTAACAGCAATCCTTTCATTAGCTACTCACCTGAAAGAATAAGAACAAATTTGTTTGAAAAAATGAAAATTCGAACAATTGATCGAGTATTATAAACAGCACAGTTATTGATATAATACAACATGCAGCAACATAATAATTTCAGATCATAATAATATTGTGTGGATCAGGGACGTACGCAGGGGATGCGTCCTGGGGGTCCGGACCCCCCTCCCCGAAATTTCGACTTTTGTATAAATTGAGCCTAATTTTAGGGGCAATTTTAGTAATTTTAATATAAAATACCCCCATATTGAGTTTAGACCCCCCGAAATAAATTTCTGCGTACGCTACTGGTGTGTATGATAAAGGACACCACAAGTGGGGATTTAGAAATACAAGCTGATAAAATGAGTTGGAAAAGTCACCTTCGGGCTGACTAAGGTGAAGGTGAGTGGTTAAAAAAAGGAGAATATTAGGGAGATATGTGATAAAAACTTTTGATTGGTTTCACTTGGAACCACTAGCGGATGTAGAAGGGTCGATATACGCAGTACAAGTTTTACATCAAAACAGAATAAGGTTTTGCGATATACCATTAATTAAATATGCTGACTGTATGTATAAAGAATAATATACAATGGAGTCACGGATTACGAAATTAGTCTGTTTGGTAGCGCTGTTTCGTCCAACGAAACTTTCGTGACTGAAATTATTTTTGCCACTGAAATATCTTCAAATGTAATTAACTTGTTTTAGCCACAGAAACATGGTACTGTATATATTTTTCAGTGTTTTTCTATGATGAAAAATATAAAATGAAAATAACAATATCCTTTTTATTTAAAGACAAATAAGAATCTTTAAAATTGAACAAAATTGTATGAGAGTTATAAAACACAAATAAATGTACTTAAAAAATTAAGGAAAAAAATACATTTTATACGTACAAATGTTGACAGAAAATGTTCATTTCATGGCAAGCGCCCAAAGCACAACTAGTAGCATGGAATTCTCTGTACAGGCATGTGTATGCATGTTGGTATCCTTACATATTATTTGTAAGCCGAGGGAAAAGTTGTTAACAAAACTTGTTCGTAAACCAAATTTTTTGCGAACAGAGGGGTTTGTAAATGGTTGGTCCACTGTATTTTTTCTTTTAAAAAGAAAGAATATAACAAATTATACACGAATATAGAATTTTTGATGTAGTTTTGTTGGTAGTTTTGATATATTGAACTGTAGATCTGATCTAATAGTAGTACAGTCAATACATTTGTTTACTGGTACTGAGAATATAGGCAACCAGAAGAACACATGGTTGATATGCTCGACGTGAACGTCCACACACACACACACGCAGACAATTACACAGACCCACACTGACTTTCAAATTAGTTCAAGTCATTTTCTCTTTTGACCAGTCTTGTCTCTTGTTTTTGCGTTTTAGAGATTATGGTGATTTTCTGGTGGCTGCGTGTCTCGTTAGTTGTGGATCGTAGAGGAGGCACCATGTTTCATCTCCTGTTCTTATCCGGTTCAGGAACGTTCCAACAACGTCAGCACTTCTGATCGTTGGTCTTGTGTCAGAATGTGTGAGAAATAGTGCTGGGTAACATGTGACATGTTCAAGTCATCCGCCAGAATGTTGTAACACGTACCATGGGTGATCTGTACTGCTGCTGCGATGTCATCTACCAACTGGGAACGGTTAGCGCGCACAACCATTGCTACCTCTTCGATCTTGCGTTCTGTTCGGGCTGTTGTTGACCGACCTACTGGTTCATAAACTTCTAAACTTTTTCTCTCTCCGAAAACCGTTGGTGTTACTTAAATACTGCGCTGCGGCCCAGAGTGTTGTCACTCTGTACTTGCCTGATCATCTGCAACATTCCTGCAACGGATTTGACTAGATTTTGACAGAACTTGATGTTTGTCCATTGATCAAACTGCGACAATCTTCAAGTCCGCCGCGGCACAATCCAACTTCTTTCACAACAGAAACAGTACGTCTGTTTACACTCTGTGCACAGACCTGTCTCTTGCTGGGTCGAGAGATGAATTTCCATTCCACTACTTCTTCCAGGATATCAGTTATCAGCTGTAGTATACTACTAGCGCCGCACTGCGTCCAGTCCACGAACTTATTGACTGTAGTAGTAATAGTATAACCATCCTGCTGACAAGGAAGATAAACACGAATTAATTAATTAGGAAGTCAATTAAAAGTCCTAGATTCGGTGAGGATTTTGGTAAAAAGCGATGAAGATTCTATTTCCGTTTTTCTCTCTTCGATTAGCGTGCGCGCCTTTGGCGTGGGAGACCCGGGTTCGATTCTCGGCAGGAGTTTATGTGGTCCTGATTCCACGCTAAGCTGTAGGTCCACGTCTCATATAGCCTCGGTGCTGAAAGGGACACTAAGCTGAAAATGCAATCCAACCTTTTCTTTCTTTTCAATTAAGGCGATAGAAATTACAAACCTCATCCCTATTCTTTTTCTGTGAAAAATAAATGAAATAAAATAAAATAAAAATTTGAGAAAACAAAACTGGCCCCTCGTAGAGTAGTCGCTAACGCTCTCACCCTTGATGCGAGAGGTCCTGGGTTCGATTCCTGATGAGGATTTTTGGTTGAAAAATGTAAAAATATTTTCAGGCCAGCCATCGTGAGTGAGGCACACTAGGCACATGTCAGGGTGTTATCTAACGTAATGATCTCAAGCCGCTTAATTTCTTCCCCATTTCTTTCTTGCTCTCCAATTTCCCGGACAGTAGATCGCTTAAAGATGTTATCCGTCATACGTGACAAGCCTACATGATTATGGATGTCGAAAGCCCAAAAATCTAATTCCTAATGCTAAAGAGGACAAAACATAAACTGGCTCAAGGGACGAGAAATTTGAGGGATTTGAAAGATATGTTTGCATAGGTATCATACCATATATTTTGGTTCGACTCTGTCGGCCTTATGCCACTCACACACACACACACACACACTGAGTCAATCTAAAAAGACTATATTTCTGTTTCCTAACGAATTAATGTTCTTTTTTTTTTTTTTTTGTTAGAAAAAGAGAACCAAAGCAGGAGCGGTTGCTCCAACCGCCCTCTTCGTGGATCCGTCAGAGTTTGCCAGAGAATAGTTTCCAATGCTGAGTTTTCGATTCTACTGCGATTAACCTTAAGATAGTTTACACAATTTATTGAAGTCCTATCTATCAGAGAGAAAGATTTACCGAAAAGTGAACAACGCGTATGTAAAGTATGAAAATTACAATGATACCAACTAGGAATTCCTAACTTGTCAACTGCTCAAACAATCAATAACTATGGTGAGATAATCTTTCCCTCTCGTTCTGCCTTTTGTATTAGCCTTCGGAATACCATGATAAAGGATAACAAACATCCACACCAATAATACGGTAAAATTTTGAAATAACGACCATACACCGATCTTCTGTTCACGAACTATGCTAATACGCTTTTGGTTTGCGTATTGCACTTGATGCATATTTTTTTAAATCTTTGTACTATGTAGAATTGAGGAAAATTAAATTACGAATTTGATTTCGAATAGAATGATTTAAAAAAAAAAAACACCCACTTTTTGATTAATTCCAGCAGGGAAGAGAAAAATAAGCTTTTGTGCATACATTCATTGTTTCAGATGTTCTATTATTTATCTGAAACAAAACGCTTTTGGGATCATATTTAGATACGTATTAAAAGATATGTAGATACGTATTATGATTGAAATCAAACAGTGTCTTTTTTTTTTCTTTCATTGCTGCCAAACATGAATACCAAAAGTTTGCCAGATATATTTGATATCTTTCAGTTCTCCTAAGTTTTTCTTTGAATAGCTTTACATCTTTCTTTTCTTTCTTTCTTTTTTTTTTTTTTAAAAAAAATACAATTCCATTGAAAAATTTAACTTTTTAATTATTTGTATGGTAAAGTCATTGTATTTATATATTATGTATGCCTCAGGTAACATTTTAAATAGTAAAATTCCTTCATGTGCTATATAAAACAGAGCAAAGTACGTATTACAGAACTTAAAAGTATTTTAGGGAAAAGAAAAATTGGAGATGGAATTGAATGTTTCTGACAGGTGCACAAATTTACAAACATACCTTTTTCCTTCTACAAACGATTCTTTTTTTAAAAAAAAAATAAAAGTACGTATGAGGAAAATTATCAAAGAAAATAATTAATTAAAGATACACGAGGAAAATTAATTGATAATTTTCTTCTAGTTTGAAAAATAACGATTTTGTAAATATATCATGCTAATAAAGCAAAAACAGTGAATTATTTTCAAACTAGTGATTGTTAAAAGAACATAATCATAACTTCATTACTTAGGTAGATAGACAGATAGATATAGATATATATTAACTTTTCATAGATTTTCCCATATTGATTAGATATTTTGTTATTATGAATGTTGAATTATAGTTTTAAGATGTTTCAATAATACTTAATTCCAAATCTCAACGTAACCTTTCAATTCAATGTGTTATTACAAAAGATGTTTTCCAACAGCAAACACAAAGACATCTTTATTTGAAGTGGGTGAGTGTTATACAGGGTATCTGAGAAGTCCCAGTACCGCTAGGTTTGAGTATCACAGAAAGTAATGTCATTGTATAGTTCAGTGCTCACATATACGAACTACGTATCTAGTGGATCTGTATGTGCTTTATCGTGCTGTAAACTTAGATGTATGTTCGTCTTCATATGTTGCGGAATATCTGAAGAGCTATTGTTTCTTCCAATCAAGCAAGGTTGCTTTACGAGTTGAGTCTTTGCCAAAGCGATTTCTAAACGTAGCCATTATTTATGTCATTGTTTGGCCTGTGTGTGTGGTTGTTCGTAAATCCTGCTAATCGTTCCTCAGCTGTACAGCTGTAATAGTTATGACTACAAAAGTGAAATGCACCACATGACTTTGAACGCAGGAATAACAGATACGCTTGGAAGTAGGGATACTAGACAGAGGTGGCTGTGAGTAGTTGGCCAAGTGGAGTAGAACCTATGTGTGGGGTAAAGTATGCAGACAGACAGTGGTGATGCAAAAACCAGGAGAACTATGAGTTTCAAATAGAATTGCCTATAAGACAGTAGTGGAGACTGACTCCTATCGAAAATGTGTTGGGAAAGTGATTTTCTCATCTTGGGATATGTAATATGTCTCTGTTGAAATAATTCTATTTCGTCAGGAAAATTTTATTTCGTCTCGTAAGCACTAGCACTTTCAAAGGGATTAAATTGAGGGTTAGGTACGAGGTTAGTTGACAAAAGTGCATCTAAGAGGTCCAGTGTTAAAAGTGCGTCGCAGGAGAAGAGTACCCAAGGTGATAACTGCCTACAGAACTTAGCCTACGCCAAAATAATATCGGCAAAGAGTAATAGTAAACGGAAGAGAAGCCTCACCGACAGAGATCACCAAGCGTTGGAGACGGTGAGAGGACAGCTGAATGAACGGGATTCAATCAGCATCTCGAACACTCTATTGCGATAATCACAATCGACGCGAGTTTGGTTGCGCATCCGCGGTCGGGTTGCAATTTCCAAACCGCATTTCACCAATAACAACATTTCAGAAAAAATGTACCAAGAACATCCGAAGTGGACCATAGAGGGCTGGAAGCGCGCAATGTGGTCCCACAATTCCTGTCTTTCATCTTACTTTCAACAACATGCCATGTTTATGTATTGCGAATGTCCAAAGAAACTTCGAACTATCTTCTCTCTACTGTGAAACATAACGATGGATCTGTGATGCTGTGAGCCTGAGTTTCTTAATGTTCCGTGAGTTGCGTAATTAAATGTCTTAACACGCATTACTGTCAGTGATTTTGTGGGTACTTTAGGTGCCCAGTGCCCATGTGTATCCTATGGCCCAAATATTGTTTGCAGCCAATGATACAATTTTCCAAGATGACAATGCGGCTACTGGAGCTGTTGATGAGTTTCATGAACATCGAAATAAACTACCTTTCTTGGCCCACCCTATCTCCAGATCTCAACATTATTGAACAACTGTCGTCAGTTCTTGAGCTCAGACTTCAGAGTACATTTCCTTCTATTCCATCCTCACTAATGGGACTGAGTACTACAGTGCATGAGAAATGGTATGTATAATATACGGTACTTTTGAAAACCACTATTCCACGATGAATCAGAGTTGTTCTGAAGGAAAACGCTGGTTTCTTGCTGTATTAAATAAGCTTGAATTATATTCAATGTGCTTAATATTATACGAGGGGGACCCCAAAACGCGGGAATTGTGCTGCAGTGGGAAAGGAGAGTGGGGGAACCCATTGTTGTACCAGTTGCCCGTTACAATCATGCCACCTGCGTCAGTGTGCGAAGTTGTGTCGCTGTGAGTGCATCGCTTCGCTCTTGAGAGTTTGTTTAGTAAAACATTTTTTTCCAGTTCGGCGAAAACGTGATGGCAGATTATCGAGAGCAACGGGCGGATGTGAAATTTTTTTTTTCTGTTGGGGAAATCTGCCGCGGAAACTACTGTAATGCTGAAGACTGCTTATGGGGATGTTGCCCTAAGTAAAACCAGAGTATACGAGTGGTTTGCACGTTTTAAAAATGGAGAAATGTCAATTGAAGACCAACCCCGTTCAGAACGCCCCTCAACGGCAAGAACTGACGAAAACGTCGAAAAAATCAATGCCCTCGTTCGTGAAGACCGTCGCCAAACCATTGATCAACTCTGTGAGATGTCTGAAATATCGTGGAGTTCAATTCAGAAGATTTGCACATGAGAAGGGTTGCAGCCAAATTTGTCCCTCGCCTTCTTATAGACGAGCAAAAGGAGCGTCGACTTGAGGCATGTGTTGAACTTCAAAATCAGCTCAAAGAGGACAATGACTTTTTTGCCAAGGTGATTACTGGTGATGAATCGTGGTGCTATGGCTACGACCCCGAATCAAAGCAGCAATCAAGCCTGTGGAAGACAAGTGGCTCTCCTCATCCCAAGAAAGCTCGCCAAGCGAAGTCACACATCAAGACAATGCTCATTTGTTTCTTCGATTGCAGAGGTGTTGTGCACGCAGAGTTCGTTCCCCCGGGTCAAACTGTTAACCAGGGGTTCTACTTGGAGGTTTTGAAAAGATTGAGGGAGAGTATCCGGAAGAAAAGGGCAGATCTTTGGCGCACAGGCGAATGGTTCTTCCATCATGACAACGCTCCGGTCCACACGCCCTCTCCGTAAAGCAGTTCTTGACCAAAAACGGCATGACACCGATTGTGCACCCCCTACTCACCGGATCTAGCCCCCTGTGATTTCTTTTTGTTCCCCAGACTCAAACGTGACATGAAAGGAAAGTGTTTTGCCACTGTGGAGGAGGTAAAACAAAAATCGCTGCAGGTCATAAAGAAGATCCCGATAAGGGATTTTCAAAAATGTTTGAACAATGGAAGGATCGTTTGCAGAAATGCGTTGCGGTCCATGGACAATACTTTGAAGGTGATGAAAATTTGGTGTAAAAATATTAAGAAATAAAGAAGTTATGACGATTTTGCTGTTTTTTTTGGGTCCCCCCTCGTATCTGTCACAAACTTAGATCAACTATCGTTGTTTTGTCTGTCGAGCCCGTTCATGAATCGTTTCTTACCGTATAAATCACCTGATTCTCTTTCTACCGCCTAATAGAAGTTTCGGTTCCTATTTTTGAATCACATGGTAAGACTATTTTGTTTACCCAACTTAGCGATGTCCATATATTACAGTTTGTTTCCTAATTAATGGAATGTTTTTAATGAAGAAATTGTGTGTGCGTTTCTTTGTAGGCGACAGTTCGCATGATCAACCTGCAGCACCAATGAATGACAATGATTTACTATAAAATTTAAACTGAGAATATTTTACGTACCACCCTAAATATAATGTACGAATAAATATAAATCTGTGACAGATTTTCTTTTAGCATTTTAGAGTCAAGTCACAGTTTCTTCAGATATTTGTATTATTTTGATAATTACCTGCATTTGTGTTGAATAAATTAAAAAAATAAAATTAATTAATTTACCATAAAGTTCGATCCTCACCCCATGACATAATCACTTGAATGAAATTCCCAGCTTTCTTTTATTATTTTATCCATTCGTTAACTCATACTTTCCGCTTTTTTTCTTTGTTTATATCTGCTAACATAATTTCATACTTGACCGAGTCACGAATAACCGACATTGTCGAGTGAACTAAAGGTATTTGACACAGCCAAAAATATCCACACTACTCAGAAAGACTGATTCATGGAACACTCACAGTAATGTACTATTGATTAAGTAAAATACCGTCTGAAAGCAGTCCTAAACTTCACTTGGTGGAAACCCGACTTAATAAATATCAAACATAGGTAGAAAAAGGTCACCTTTTAGACTTGTAAGGTATCAGAAGTGTGAAAAGTGAAAATTTAATTGCTTCATAGTAAAAATCATGTGGAAGGAGGGACTAAAACAAAACTAGCGATCAATCATGTTAGTTGCCTTTGTCATGCCTTCAAAAATTTCGACTTCTTCTGCCAGTAAAAGTAATTTGAATTGTAGCATTAAAATTACCAAAACGTTATACTTACTTGTAACTCAATTTTGAAGAATTCGCTAAGCCAAAATAAGGGCTCAGCTTACATTAATGCTTAAGATCTATTAATTAACAAGTGCATTAAGGAAGTTAAATCACTGGTGAAATACTTTTCTTCACTCTAGATATTTTCCTAAATTGATTTATTTAATATATTTTCTTCAGCAAATTTAGTTCAATATTTCTTTTTAAGCTTTATTAATTTCACTTCAGTTGTCAAACATACTGGTACCGTTTTTCTGATGATATTAACACAATTACTATCTTCCGGAACAAAAATTAGGCACTACCGGCTTCCATTTGCAATCACCTTCAACTATTTAACCTCAACCCCAGACGTTTCTCAAATCAAAAGTTCACACACCTATTTCCATGGCAACGTATATGAAAATGTAAACATATGAATATAATCCGTTTATTTTCAACAATCATCAGATTTACTTATTGAATGATTTTGAAATTCTTTATCCCAATTTGGAGGCGCGGTGGTTCAGTGGTAGAGCGTTCACCTCTGATGCTTGTGGTCCCTGGTTCGGTCCAAGCTAACACCGTGTGAGCTTTGTGGTGGACAAACACAGTGCTTGTGGGTTTTCTCGGGGTTCTTACGTTTTCTCCTACTTTTTTCATTCCAACCTTTCATATATTTCTCATCATCACCATCTCCTATAGCCTAACCGGCATAACCGTGGGATGTAAAACTCAAAGATTTCATTTCATTTTCTTTATCCCAATTTAATGGAATATTGAGAATACTATTATAGAACTAAAATAATATAAATTTACATAATTTAGAAAGGAATTCCTAAATATATGAATTTCAATGGATAACAAAATTGGTCCTTTAGTATCACTATGTCCACATATAAACTAGTCAAATCAAAACATGACTAACTAATTGACATTAACAAATAATTGGAAAGATTGAATAATTACTTTTAAAATATGAAGTTTGCAATTAATGGTAAAAAATATATTATGAAAAACAATTAACATTTTAGGCAAAATTGTATATTATATAATCGATGGTTGTAGGTACCCATTTTCAATTTTGCCTAAAATGTTAATTGTTTTTCATAATATATTTTTTACCATTAATTGCAAACTTCATATTTTAAAAGTAATTATTCAATCTTTCCAATTATTTGTTAATGTCAATTAGTTAGTCATGTTTTGATTTGACTAGTTTATATGTGGACATAGTGATACTAAAGGACCAATTTTGTTATCCATATATATTATATATATATTATATATATATTCTTGTCTATCCCCACTGTCGTTTACGAACGTTAGATTACTTCCGTGTTCCTTCTCCGCTCAATGAGGTTTACTGCGAAGGAGAGCAGAAACCTCTGACGTCATAGAGTATGCAGTTAGAAATGACTAATCTATAGCATACAAACTGTGGCTCTTCAAAAAGGGACGCCCTTCACTCTCAGAATCTGCTTTTTGGTCCCATGTAGATTAGAACTTTTGTCTTCTGTTTAATATAAAATTAGTCTTCCAAATTTGTTGATGTTTTTTAAACTACCTACAGTATATACATATACAAACAAACCATACGTTGGGTTTGCAAGACTAGCACACAAATAAAAGCGAAACACAAAGAAACTGCAGAATCCCATTATTTCAATTGATCATAAATAACAAAAATAAGACAGAAACTTTAAAAAAAGAACGAAACTAAGAAAATTACATGTTTAAAGAACTACTGAGTGGTATTCTTTGTAGCTATTTGTTCAAACTTGTCAAGACAAGAAAGAGATGGAAGGAAAAGTAAATAAGTAAGTGCTGATTGAAACAAACGAGAAGCTAACAATCTTCGAAATCTACTTTGGCATAATTCACGAAACAAAAACTTCAGAAAAAATAATGAAGAGGGAAGAAGAGAGAGAGAGAGAGTGAAAGAAAAAAACATGTTAACGATATACGGTACATCCAAACTCAAATCTAGATTTATTTATTTGAAGGAAAAAAAAAAAGTAGACGAAAAGGAATTTAGAAGAAAACTCGAAGCAATTTAACTTTTCTTGAACTGGTGTTTCTGATTTATTTCCCCGTCTTCTTATATTTATTTTTTTTTAAATGAAGTATTCCTCTTTTGATATCAGTTTTTCAGCAATTCTTTTATTTCTTTAGGTTAAATACAAAAAGGAAAGAAGCAACACTTTGACAGTGGCAGCGATAAGGATCCTGCAAACCCATCGGAGGGACCCACAGAAAGTAAAAGTCACCAGAGATGAATCTAGTGTACATTCTAGGAGTTCCATCTTCGCAAGATATATGACACATTTCTCAGTCCGTGCAAAAGCAACACAAACTTTCTCAATGATTCTGATTTGCAACTCCCTGTTAGCACAGTCGCTAAGTGGAAGAGTGCTAACTTCTGTTGCAAGCAGGGCCTGCCTTACCATCTATGCAACACGTGCATTTGCACGGGGTAGTAAGTTCCGAGGGGCGGCAAAATCTGTCATAAACTATATTACTTAAAATAAATAATTCTTGTTGGAAACAGACTTCATGATGATGATAGTTAAAATTTACTAAGCTAACCTTCCATTTGAATACTACATTCACAAATAATGTTTAGGTCGCATTAGTTTAAGGTCACACAGACAGTGCTAAAGCAAATAGTCAAACAAATCCCAGCATGAATTCCTTGATTGTTATCAAATAATGAAGAAGTCAATTCTTGGACAGTAGTAAACACATGTTCCATTTAGCTAGTTTTCAGAGTTTTGATATGAAAACTAGTCTAGTCTTTGCACAAACAAGTTCCTGATCATTGAAAGTGGACACAAGTTTTTTTTAAAAAAAAAAACAGATATAGAATTAAAATCAATAAATAAATATAAAAGAACTAGTTGCACTGGAATTACAAATTGATATATTGAGATTGAGCTTGATATTGAATTCTGTAAGAGAGATTACCATCTTTCTTCTGCAGGAGTGTTTGCTTTATCTTTCACTAACATAATAGACTATTATTTAAAGAAAAACGGACACAACGAGAGTGTATTTGTAGTGGTTAGGCATTTCTGAGTGCGAGTGCCCTTTCCCTGCTCTTCGTTGTTCATAATGGGGTACCATATTTAAAATAGTGGCTTTTAAGATTTGTTCTTTCTGAGAAAGTGGAAGGGTGGCAAATGGTGCCATTGCCTAGGACCTGTACTAGTTGCAAGGAGTTCCTGGATCGATTCCAGGGTACGTAAATTTGTGGTGGATACCATAATATCTGTGGAACCCCCCTTAATTGTCCTGCTTCTTCCCAGATTTTGCTTCCATCAGCTCTTTCATAATCATTCAATTTCATTAATCATCTGTCTCCTTTCGCCTACAGATTATAACTGGGACGAAAAACTGGAAGACCTAATTTTTTTCGAACACCCTTCTCTCTCAAGGAGGAGCCTTGATTAAAACCATTGTTATTGTGTAAATTATACAAATATACGACAATTGCGACCAGCAGCAACTGTGACTGTGTGAAAAATTGCGACAATTGCGATCACTTTCTTTTGAAGGTCATTTCGAAAATATAAGTTGCGACAATTGCGACTACGCTGTTGAATATGGCCATTTTGTACACCGAAAAATATTGTTGTGAATATATTGACTTGCTACAAGTAGAGATACAGGACTAATGTAATAGAAGGATGGAATAATAAGATGTAATAATAGACCCCGACCGAAGGTTTAAGATTTATCAGAAGCAAAAAATACGGGTCTGGGGCTTGGGTAGGCCAAGTTCGATTGCGATGAGAGATCCGAAATTCATAAATAATAATAATAACAATAATCACATTTCATTTTTAATAAATTAAGATAGAAAGTTATTTTTACTTTCTCAGCAAATCCAACTAACATGCTCAGCATTTTTTTTTAAATAGAGCATATTTAACTATTTAACTCTGATCATTTAAATCATTTAGAGTGTAATAGCAATGGGAGGAAGTTTTAGTAAATTGACGACTTAAATTGTCTACGCAAGTAGTATAATTTAGTAGGAAAGGGAAGGGTGAATTGCATGCTGCGTTGATAGATAGGTTGGTAATTCGCGTGTCTGAGACACCAAGTTAAGAAATGAGGAGCCATTTCCTGTTCCTTGGTCTGCAGTGACATTTTACCATTAGCAGTTTATCTTATATTCAAGGCGAATATATTGATTTAATGTTTCTAAAGATAGATAATTTCGTTATTGTCGTCGTCATGCATGCACGTACCCTCACGTGACAGATGTCATCTACATGTTCTTTTGTTTTGTTTTCTTCATTAAACAAGGCCAACATAAGTTCTGATTGGCACGATAAAACTATTGCCATATCTATACAATAGGATATAGCACTCTTAATCATCTTTTTATAGTACTAGAAACATAATTGGGTACTGAGAGGTGGACCTTAACATACTAAAGAAAAGACAAAGGTTTAGGTACTACATCAGGAGCGTACATACAAGGCGGTCCTTCAAAATAAACTTCGACACTTAAATTCCTTTGGTACTTCTTTAAGAAAACTATACTTATAACTATTCTATCAGGCCTTGTTTCCATGTTGTACTAATACACAATAACACACTGAGCAATTCTATGTGATAATATGTAAAAAAAAAAAAAAAAAAAAAAAAAAAGAGAGAAGGAGTGGAAGTCTGATGAAGACACAGTTATTGTGTTGAAACTGTTACGTGATAGTGTTTTTTTTTTTTTTTTTACATATTATCACATAGCCTTGTTCAGTGTGTTATTGTGTATTAAAACTATACTTGTTTAGCAGGGATATGATTGATGTGGCAGAAATATTTGATCGCACATTTCATGTGTATTTTCTTTTCTTATAAAAGCAACCTTGATTTAACATTTTATTTTTGGAGGTTGGCACGGTAGCTCAGTGGTAGAGCATTCTGGTGTGTGGGGTTCCTTGTTCCATCCCCGGCCAAGTAAGTTTGTAGTAGACAACAATGTGTCCGTGGGTTTTATCGGGGTACTTCCGTTTCCTTCCACTTTTTCCTTCGACCAATTCTTCCATCATCATTCACAAGCCTTAATCATCGTCCCCCTTAACCTAAAGAGCATAATTCTCTGACCTTAAACTGAAATATTTAATTTTATTTCATTTTTTACAATTTTTCTGAGAATATAGGTAACAATACTTAACAATTACTTATTGTCTTTTCGGACCCAGATTAATATCCTTTCAATGCTACATAGACGTAACGTCTTTTAGTCCTACACTCCTCCAAACTCTGGATCCTTCTCAACAAAAATCTCTGGGTGCGTGCCTGTATTATGTACTACTGTAGCTAATAGGTGGTTAAAATAAAATATTTTAAATGACAATTTAAAATAAATGTTGAATGATTAATTTCATTAATTTAGGATGACTTCGGCGAAAGAGTTCCAGCACCATGTCACATCGAAACCATCAACCTCATATCATCGACTGCACAAACATCGCTGGTGCTTTAATATCCCGGCCAAACTATCGACGGTACAAAATATCAATAGTCAAATATCAACTCATGAAAGATCGACTACAAAAATGTCCATGGTTCGTAACACAAACAGTACAAAACACTGATTGTATGTAACATCGTGATGACTTTGAAACAGCTGAGTTGAGTTGATTTTGAGTTTAACGTCCCGTTCAGCAGCGAGTATATATGAGACGTGGGCCTACTGATTAACGTGGAATCCGAACCACATGAGCTCCCTCCGGGAATCGTACCCGGGTCTCCAACGCCAAAGGCGCGTACGCTAACCGCTTAACCACAGAGGAGCTCGCAAACTTTGAAACAGCGTCAACGACATACTGCAGGTAGAGAACACAGCATTGTATATACTTAAAATAGTTTCTTTTACCAAAAAAGAATAGGTATGTAACAAAAAGAAAAAGAAAGAAAAAAGAAAGAAATATTCAGTTGTTTATTTACATATATACGAAGTCAGACGATTAGCAGTGAAAGAAAAAAAACTTGCGTTATATAGTCGTGAAGTGGTCGTAGCCAATGTTTTCAAGACAGTATTGTAACTGTCCCAACAATTGACAGTATAAGATCAGCATTTGACAAATTGCAAGTTTTTTCACCCTTTAGATGGGCCTCACGTACTGATCTCTCGTATAGGTACGAAGGCATCTTTCCTTCATCCATGCACACCACCAGAAAAATAATAGACAGATAATTATTATTTTTTAAAATATGTATACAAAGGGTTGATCATTGTACCAGAAATTGATACTATAATTTGAGATAATCACCAGTAATTGACATATCGTGACCCAGTAATTGACATCTCTTAATATTTTATTCCAATGAACCATATAATTTTCTACCAACTTACCAAGCTGATTTATAAGTTTTTACTTACACCAACATATGTTTATTAATTTCTCTAATAGAGCTATTACAGTATTTTTGTATACAACTGATGTTAATATTGAAATAATACAAATATTCATACCACAGAAAAAGAAAATTCACTGGAAAATTCACTTTATGACTAAGAAGCCATGGGTAAAATACAGGGTGAGACAAAAGTCTGGATACATCCTTGTAAAAGTCAAACGGTGTGAGGAATCATAATGTCGTTTGGTATGGGGTGTCTATAGGTGGGGTCGCAACTTATAGAGGCTATGGCGACAGCAGCGGCCATCTTCGATTTGGATCACGTTTTTGAAATGGGAAGGGGGTCATAACGCATACCATTTTACACTGCCTTTTTCTGGGGATTACACCTGTGCAATCCGTTTTGCGACATCTTTATTTGTGTACAAGTTATGACCTGTTAAAGTTTGGGACACTTGTCAAGAGTCGGCATTACAGGATATGCTCAATATGACCTCCATTGGATACACAACTAGTCTATTTTGCCAGTCGTGCTGCACACGTCGCAGGGTCTGTGGGTTAACAGAGGCACATTGGTTATATATTCATAAAAGGGTTCTACAGTCATTCATCGCGACGAAGTTTTTCTTATTGGCAACTCGACAGAAACATTCTGCACAACTTCACCTGGAATGCGAGCATACGGGAGCACTATAAATGGCAGGACAGTACCATTGGCACACACAGTCAAAGGTATGGTGATGGATTCTTTATCTGAACCTTAAATTATGTTATACATTTTTTTTTCTCCTCGTGGCCCAATCACTTTATTAGATTTTGGATTTAAATGGAGTGCGGTTTTGTCGTAGTTGAAAACACGAGAGGGACCCTGAAGAACTTCAAACAGCTTTTTGTCTTCCATTTATGGTTGTATTTCGTTAAACCAGTTACGAATTTGCTGTTCGGAGACATTCGCACGATGGCTTTTGAGCTGCTCAGGTATTCATTCAGCTAATTCGGGGTGACGCCCCATGAGTGATTCATACCAATGGTGGCCAGGTTTCGGTGAATGGATTTTGACGGTTAGAGTTCAAGACATTTTTCTGAACTGTTACTAGTACATCATCTTTCATTAACGGGAAACCACGCTTTGCAATCGAAAGCACCCAATCAACAATACGGTTTTCTTCGGCCTCAATAAGTACTGTCTGTTGCCCGTTTTCCTACCCTCTGGAGTCCTTCCTGAACACTTATATTAGTAAGGTTGTTCTAGGAACCTCGAACTGTTTGGTTGCAGATGCACATAACATTCTATCTCACTGCTGCGATTGCCTTCGACACTGCACCTTGAGTACTCGAAGAAAGGTTTCGATTTACCTGAATTACATTTGATGGTTATGTCTTTCTTCTAGGCTTATCCATGGTTGGCAATTGTAAAGAAACAAAGTAGAAACTTTCCTTGGTTTAATCAGTGTAAAGCATTTACAGTATGCATAAACATGTCTTTGTCTTTTTTTTTTTTTAAAAAAAAAAACAACAATTGGCTAATGTAGGCTACTCTACCCGTGGCAACGTGACAAGTAAGAGTACTGCAGATTAAGGGAAGGCACTTGCTTAAAAGTCACACTTAACGCTCAAACAGACAAAGAAAAATAAAGAAAAAGGCGCAGGAGTACTATACCCCGTACCAAGAGATACTTACTACTTTAAGAAAAAAATTAAAAAGCTAGGTCGGTTCTCTGTTAATCACAAAGGTGTCAACCCAGGACCTTTCGAATTATAACAAATCACACTAACAACTCAGTTGTGCCTTGGAAAACTGTTTCTACAATTCTTCTGGAGTAGCCTAGTAATTGACACTCCTTGAACTAGTAATTGACACCCCCTGTCAACTACTAGGATTTTATAGGAAATAATGTTTTTAACTTTATCAGTCAACGTAACTCCAAGAAAATACACGATATACAAATTTCTACTGATATTTATTGAGTTCAGGCAAATCACCAGTAACTGACAGGGGATGTCAATTACTGGTTATTGCAGATAACCTGTGACCAATAATTGACACCCCCCTGGAAACTTGGTTTTACTTTCAAAAAGCTATATTTATCGGTTTAACCTGATCTATTAGTCTTTCAATTACCTCAAAACATCTTCAACTCGTCAGTTTTTATTATGACCTATTTGATATGCACCGGATACAAAAACAGCCTGCCTTAAGAAAAACCATGACTAGAAGTCTGAAAAAACAGTTCACTTCTCACTGTCCATCGATGTTCTGCTATCTTTGAAGCACTACTACCGAGCAGCAAATATTAGCAGTAGTGTAGGATTGACAACACTACAAAGGAATAAAATATGACAGCATTTGCTCGTACCTAGCCCCGCAGTCTTGTTGTGACGAAAAAAAGACGACAGTGTCAATTACTGGTACACTGTCAATTACTGGGTCAGTTACCCTATGTACGGTTGCACTGCATGCTGGTAATAGTTCGCCTAAGACACTCTCATTCCCCTTAGACTCTCCCGCCTAAGCAAAATGGAACATTCAATATCAGGAATCATTTACACTTCTGTTTCAAAGAATTATGCTTTGCCTATATCCTCAATGTATTCCCGTCCTAGAATCAATATTTGACCTTGGATACATATAGAGAATGGTTCTCAGAATAAATGCAAAAGCAATATATTGGATCTTGTGTAGTTCAGATACTTCACAAATTGTGAGGATATTTCTCAGGATCAAATCCTTTTTCTAAATATTTATGAGGACAAATGCTAATCTCAGCTCCTTCCATAAAAGTATCGATTTTAGTTATATCAAGATATTTAGAAACCTGCATCTTCGAATATTCTTACATAGATACATATCTGAAAGGTTTTAATCTTTTGAAAATAACCTGTCTTTCTTTCTTGCTTACACAAAAAAAAAAAGACTGTACAACAAAGGCACTGTGGTGATGCCAAAATGTAAGATGAATTACATGTACAGTAGATATGTGTATATTATGTCTTATATTAGTACGTATTATGTAATATGTACCCTCACTAGAACTTGTTTGTTTGACCTATTCACTACCTCTATCTACTTGACTGTAGTCTCGACACATCACACATTGGACCATAATCTATGAAATACGTAGACATCACAATATTTTACAACTTTTTGCAGGAGTTAACAAGTAATAAATTAAGGTAAACTTTACGGTGACATAATATTGTGCATAAGAACATAATTAAGATCTTAGAACAGTATCTTATACATAGAGCTAAATATTTATCCCTTGTACAGTACAAATTCACCTGTTGGCTTGCCATACTACTTCGTAGTTTTCGGGAAGAGACCGTAGCTTATTTAGAGATTTTCTTTGGTACGCTTGGTACTTGGTGCATATTAATAACACTGTTCTGCAGGGATTTCCTTTCTGTGATAACAATAGTAGTTTCTAACGTTTTCAAGGATGCTGAGTTCAAATATGACAGACAAATTTCTCCATCACCCACCAATTTGCAACAAGAGTACATTTTAGGATATCTTTATTTCGACCAGTTTTTATGGGAACTCAAATATTGTCAATAGATAACGCTGCAGATAAACGTTTAAATTATTTCGTTTTATTTCGTCTCATATCATAAGGAATGAAAGCTTGCATTGCATTTAAAATAATGCATTACGTAGTAAAACGCAGGCATTGCAATTTTGTAAAACTAATGAAAAGAGAAGATAAATAAGAGTAATTTCAGTATTTCTTGCTAATTTCAATCACATATAGATTTATATAATAGATGTTACAAATTTTATTATTGTTAATGTGAATGATGAGAATTGTTGGAGTCAGTGAGTGTTCTGTTTCTTAGTTTCAATCATGCCTCGTACGTGTCATAACAAACCAAACAGTTTTTGTTACATCTGTGGCGAATTGACTCAAAACTCAACGGAAGCCATTGTCACCACTCGTGAAGAATGCATATGAGCTTTACTTTGGCTGTAAAATGGGTGATCAGGACAAAGTTTGGTCACCTAAAATTAGCTGTAGTTCCCGTTCAAGGACCTTGTTAGACTGGTTAAAGGGTACGCATAAAGCAATGCCTTTTGCTGTTCCTATGGTATGGAGGGAACCCCGCAATCATCTGGACGATTGTTATTTTTGTTTAGTGAACGTAAGTGGTTTTTCTGGTAAATCAAAGAAGAAATTGAAGTACCCAAACATACCTTCAGCGCTGAGACCTGTCCCTCACGACGACTCGATGCCTATGCCAGTGCCTCCAGAGCAGTACACCGGGGATTCAGAGCTGGAAGAAAAAGATGATGGCGAAGAGAAGGAAGATGATGATGATGATGACTTTCCTTCACCCGAGACTTCCACACCAGACCTAATAACACAAGCTAAGTTGAACGACCTAGTTCGGGACTTGGATCTACCTAAAACGAAGGCGCAACTGCTCGGTTCAAGACTTTCAACAATGGAACCTTCTGGAAAGTGAGGTAAAAGTGTCGCAGTACAGAAATAGGGAATCGGCCATTGCAAAGTGGTATGAAATGGACGGTGATTTAGTGTGTACTAACAGTGTTCGAGGATTGTTTAACGAACTGAAACTAATATATGAACCTGCTCAGTAGAGATTTTTATTGATGCATCTAAAGTTAGTTTAAAGGCCGTTTTACTTCACAACGAGAACAAGCTGCCATCGGTACCAATTGCCTACGGATTTCACATGATGGACACATATGACAATCTTCAGAGAATTATGCAAAAAATATGTTATGTTAAAAATCAGTGGAGCATATGTGCGGATCTAAAAGTTGTGGCGTTATTGACAGGATTGCAAACAGGTTACACACAACTTGGTTGTTTCATTTGCGAATGGGTCAGTCGAGCGAAAGACAAGCACTACGTTGTAAAAGAATGGCCAGTTCGTGGAGAAAACATTCCTGGACAGAAGAATATAGCACAGGCAGCCTTAGTTGAGAAATCTAAACTCATATTACCTCCCCTGCATATCAAGATTCGTTTCATGAAATTGTTAAAGCAATCGATAAAGAAGGACAGGGTTTTGCTTACCTGAAAGAAAAGTTTCCAAGCATTACTGACGCGAAAATAAAGGAAGGTATCTTTGTTGGTCCTTAGACAAAGCAGCTACTTAAAGATCCTAATTTCAAGCAGATATTAAATGGTGTGAAACGAAGAGCATGGAATGCGTTTGAAAATGTATGCAAGAATTTTCTGGGAAACAAGAAATCGGAAAACTATGTAGAAACAGTGGAAGAACTTATTTCCTCTTACAGGATTTTGGGGTGCAACATGTTAAAGCTTCATTTCCTGCATTCCCATTTGGATTTTTTCCAGAAAATATGGGAGCTGTATCGGACGAACATGGTGAGAGATTCCATCAAGATGTAGTCGAAATTTAGAAGCGATACAGTGGTAAATGTACTCAAAATATGTTAGCTGACTACTGTTGGACTATCCTGCGTGACACACCTCCCAGCAACACAAGAGACAGAAGATGACAAAATAAGAACTCAGTATTACTTTCTAAAAGTTTTGGACATGCCTATTTGTGAAACCAAAAACACTGAACCACTGCATTTCAATTGATAAATATGATGCTAATTGAGACATGTCATATACTATAGAATATTTTATTTTTGTGTATAATTTTCATATTAAAGTGTATCTTTTTTCCTTCTAGAGATGTAGACTTATTAAAATTTAACTTTCAGAACGAAATGGAGTTCTAAATTTCCTTGATTTTTCCTAGTTCTGATACAGATACATCTATTGAACGTATTTAAATACTATGGAAAATTGGTTCTCGAAATTGGTGGGTGATGAAGGAAAACTGTTTTCGGATTCTGCATGAGGAGCTCGAAATCTATAGGAATCAGGGGAAAAATTTGCAGGGAGGAACAAAAAGTTCAAATTTGCAGAACAGTGTAATAGGTGTATCAATACAGTCATTACATAGCTATACTCTGACTTTTTGATAAAATCGACTCTTAGTACCCTGAAAAATATTTTATAAACGGTGTTGTATTCCTCAGTGCGCAGGTTCACTTTAGGAGGGCATTCATTTAGATTTTTTGTGCGCAACACCGGGCCTTAGAACAGACTAAGAACAGGTCGAACCAGGCGGGCACCCAGAAAACTTTGTTGGGAGGGTAAAGTACTATAAGACTTACATTTATGTAGTACTGAACCGATGTTATCCTGCGCCTGAAAAGACGATAAATATACTACTTGTTAAATACTGTCACCTATAGGCTACATTAATCATTTCTCTGCTAAACAAATACAGGGTGTTTCAAAACAACACCGACAACGTTTGGGAGGTTATTCCTGACACCAAGGTACGACAAAAAAAAAAAAAGACCATCTTGGGTGCACAAATGCTTCTTTTCGGAGTTATAGGCTGCTGAAAACATGAATAAATGAACTTTAAAAGTTTACAGCTCCAATACTATGGGACCTACCGTAGTCGGGTTAAGACTTCACTTAGGAACTAGTATGTGCCCTAGCCAAATATCCAAGTTTCAGAATCCTGTGGTACTTCCACAACAATTTTTAGGGCTAGTTGGAGAGTACTTCAAATTTTATCCCGTAGCCAAACTCCTATAAAAATTGCTTCGTGTGTACCTTAGGATTCTGAAACACGTATTAGTTTATAAGTGAAGTCTTTATCCGTCTACGGTAGGCCTCATAGTTTGGGAGCTATGGACCTTTAAAGTTCATTTTTTCCGCAGCCTATAACACCGAAAGGAAATATTTGTACACTCAAGTTGGTCTATACTTTTTGTCTTATCTTGGTGTCAGGAATTACCTTCCAAACATTGTCGGTGTTGTTTTGAAACAGCCTGTATATCTTTATTGACAAAGTGTACAAATGCATACCTAATTAGCAAAAATTGGAAGGGGTTCCAGCCTTGGTGGACTCCCACATGGATGAACCCCAGGGTTAACTAATGCAAAATTATTATATACACCCTACCTATTCCATTATCTTAAAAAATGTATTTTACAGATGGTGTTACATTCCTCGGTGTGAGTTTATTTTAGGAGGGCATAATAATAATTGTTTTCTATCCAAACTTTGAGAATCCATAAGCTATCTAGAACTTTACACGAACAATATCGAATACTTCAACTGCTAATAAGAGATAAAACTGAAGTATGTAATTCTTTTAACAAGATATTTTGGAACTGAGCCAATGTGATAATTTACAGCAAATAATGATGATAAAATTTAAAAAATCATAAAAGCAAAAATCAATAGTTAACTTAATTTTCCACAAACCAAACTGTGGAAGCTGAGATAACTAAAAATCCATGAAAACGAAAGCAAAGAAATAGATAATGCAAAAAGGCACGTGGAATGTAGTGAAAAAGTAAGGAAAGATTTGTGGCTGGGTCAGTCTTTTCTTCTCATAAACTTTCGACGAGTTTTCCTAAGCGAAGTCTATTGTAGGTGTACCTCACGGTCACATACTGTCTCCACTTCTACCTTTATCAAAGACATTCTTTCTCTCTTTGCTATCTCTAAAATAAAAGGGAGGGCAGAGAAAAAAAATAAACGGAAAAGACGAAAGATGAGGTAGCCCACGGAAACGTACAGCCGTGACAAACGATGTGTCTTTGGGTGCAATTCATCTTGTCATGGGTGAAACTATCACAAGATTTCTTCCTCGACTATACTGCCATCTACGGGAGAGGAATGAGAATAGGTCAAAAGAATGGAAAGACACAATTTCTTTTGCTGTTCTTTCTTTCCTGCTCTTTCTCTCCGTTTGTCTTCTATATTATTTTCTGGACACTGTCTTTCCCACCGTTGTTTTCAAGCTTTTTTCTCTCTTTTGTTTCTTTACCTGGAAGTAAAGAAAACTAATTTCTTTCACGAGACAAGCATCGAAGTCAATTTTGATAAATTGCTCAGATGACATGTAAAAAAAGTTTTCTATATTACGCCACAATGAAATAAACTAAACCAATTACATACAGGTCCCATGTAATTATTAATATGTCGGTACAGGACTTTGTAAGATTGTAAAATAAGTATGTCAGCTACTCCAAACGATAACTCTTGAACGAAAGTGAATTTTTGGATTTTTTCCTAAAAGCTAGCTTGAGTTATTGTCTAAGCTGAATTCATTAATGGAGTTAATCTATTAAAATATTTACTGGCAACGATATCTTTAACCAAGGGATTCTCGATTCAGCCATCCTGCTCTCATTTTTCCCAGGATACTTTGCGGTTGGTGACGTCATGTGGAGGTATCGCCAAGGATATTATAAAATAGAGGATCTGCTCATACCACAAAATCGTGAAGTCATACGTCACAGCCATGCGCTTATATGATTGGTGATTTTCTTACCTGTGAAAGGTTATTTCGGGTAATTTCTTCTCACTTCTATTTGTACAGCCATACATGCAGCATGTAATCATTGTATAATATAAATCTGAAGCAACAACTTAAATAAAAATAAACGAGACACACACTACATGTCTACATATGAAGACCACAATGTATTGAGCAACATATATGGCAGTCATTCATTTACCTAATAGGATGAAGATACATATGGACAGATCCTCTATTTTAAAACATCCTTGGATATCGTGATGTATCGTTGAAGAGAACAAGTAAAATCCTGAATATGCAATTACGCTAGTTGGTATACTGTTTCAAGATGGGCAAAAGTTCCTCCACAAGACCAGTCCTCCACGCGAACTGGGGCTACCTGTTATTTTATATACCTTGATCCTTAACGGTGGCTAACCGTATCCCATTCTTCTACCATTGTAACGAAAGTGTGTAATAAATTATAGAATGTTATAGAAATTCCACATCACGCCGTTAGGTGACAGCAAACATCCTGCAGCGGTTGACATCTAGCGGGCGAAATTTGAACTTTTAGGTATGCCTTACGTTAGCAGAATGTATTTAGTTTCAAAACCAAAGCAATAACATCTTAACATCATAATGAACAGATAAAAAGTCCGTCGTCACTGGCAAACATGCTCCCTTGTCAGTTTCATATTTTATCATCCCTGACCATCTTCACTTGAGTCACCAAAGATGGGAGTTTATCGATGTAATTCTACTCTAAAGTCCTTAACCCGCAAAATAATTAAAATAGCCTAATATCTTAAGTGAACACCAAGGGGTAGAATATGACACTTTATTGTCCTCATCTTGCGTATAACGTCCATTTGCAATTAGGGCGTGGAGATATGACCCTAAGGAAAGGAACATGCGTTACAACATTTTTGTACTATCATAAATTAGCAATGTCAGATTATAGTCTCTCCCGGTACGTGGAACTGGCATTAACATCAATCTGCAGTTCGATAGATACTCAAGAGTACCTACCACTTAATGTTTGTGGATGGGGAGGTTGATTAGCTGTTCCTCTTTCTTCTGGAAAATATCGTTACCAATTATATATAGGTATTTATTGTGTGGTATTAAGTGTTATGAAGCGACGTTAATGAGCAGTTGTGTCTGAAGAATATATATACAATGTTGTCTTAAGTCTTGCAATATTCTGGTACACAACATAATTGTATTTATTACAGAACAATGATAGCAGATAAACATACAAAGTATAGCTTCTAGTGTTGGACTCTCTGCAACCACCTTCCATTCTTTCCTTGCTTCCGCGTCGATACTACGTCTTGTCCTTAGAGATACAGAAGTGAGTCACTGTTGTTTCCACCTCCTGCTGGTTGGTGAAGCATGTGATTTCAGGAAGTGAGCCATGGATCGAAACAGGTAATACAGTGAAACCTCCCTTAACGGACACCTCTCAATAACGGACACCTCTATAATACGGACAGAGTTTTTCGTCCCGGCAAATTTATATGTTCTCTTATGGAACAAAACCCTCCCTTTAACGGACACTCTCAGATACGGACGCGGACAGTCCTTTTTTCCCCCAGACTTTCAATAACCTCTTCATAACGGACAGGAATTATTCTCGGTTCCGTGATATATTACAGTAGACAGAAAAGTTTTTTCCCTACAAGTGTATCTATCATGAGTCTAGACCTGGTGAACCATCAAACAGAACAACTTCAAGCTGAACTTGAAATTCTTCTTTGTTTATGCCCGCAATAAACTGCTTTCTGATGGAAATCCTAGAAAACCTTCAATAAGCAATAACACTCATGCAGGTCAGTCGTAAGGCCAAGAATTCTACGCGAAAGATCTTCCCTTCCCTAACAAATTTAGCCGTTTTTCATCTGGGCCTTGCATCTTTCTCGACAATTTCTTAAATAACAAAATAATGTTTGTTTTACAATAACATTTTCAACGAGCAATGTTTCCTCTCTTACTTTTTTGGAAAAGTAACATTTTTCTTTTACTTATGACACTGGAACAAGTCTGGGTTTGGGGTTTTCCCGGCTTTCTTTTCATTTTCACTAAGAGGATATTCTTTGTGATTGGGACTGGGTCAATAAACATATGCACTTCCAATAACTTGCCTTTTCATCCAAAGAACGAACATATTAACACATTCCATAGTAATAATATTATTTAACAGAAATGAATTTCTCCTTCATCCCTCCCAGTAATTTAAATGCGTACTAAATATTTTCATATTGAATTTTACGTATCTACGCTCATACATAATGCAGTTACTGTATATTACTGCATACAATTAGCATTGTGAAAAATTACATTTCTGTAACCTCTCTGTAACGGACACCTCTCAATAGCGGACAAAAATTCATGTCCCATTAGTGTCCGTTATTCAGAGGTTTCACTGTAATCCTAAGGGACAAGGTCGGGACTATATGTCGAGTATGGTATCTGTTTCATATAATTAAGTTCTTGAATTTTTTGTTGCATAGTTGACGATGCACATTCACTTTCCTCTGGATCTGAGTTGATGTTAAATTATGTGGCATATCGCGGCAGCTTCTGATGGTTTTCCCGAGTTCGTGAAAGTGACGCAGCATAGTAGACTGGCACATATTGAGTTGGTTTGACAATCATTGTGTACTGGTAGATGGATTTTCCTGAATAGAGTTTCGTTTGATCTCGGAATATGCTACCCTGGGGCAAACGGACCTTGAACAAATTTACAACCTTCACCAAATTTATAGAACCAACTAGTTGCGTGCTGTGGCTCATTGCAGCTTCCCTTTCGCATTACAAATGTTTTGGGTTGCTGCCACAGCATTATGCTCTAGTTCAAAGTCATACAGTAACAGTTCACGTATCACATGTTGTTGACCACTCATCGTCACTGCCACTGAAAACAAACTGAAGATATTTACGGAGTGCCAGCCTCCGTGTAAAATAGTCTACTGTCTTTTGAGCCAGTTTCACCTTGTACTTATGGTATATCACGGAATATACATTTATCAACTGTTTAAGGTTTGGAAATACCGGATGAGTCGAAATGATTTTCCCTATTTCGTTAATTTATCATTCGAACAGTAATGAGTATTTCTTGACAATATATTTTTTTTCTGGACTATAATCTTAAAAAGTTTTCTCTTTTTCTACTCCAGAGGCGTAGTTACATAGACGTCCACCAGGAGGCAGTTTAGTCGAAGTAAGCAATATAGCTTCTACAGGCCACAGATCGTTCTGCGTGCTTGATTTTAATGCAACTAAGTTCAACGGCATTTCTGTGGAAAATTTAGGGTATTTGTGCCACCACTTGCCACAACTGTGGTTGAACAGCGTGAGCGCACCACTGCAGCTGTGGCTGATATCGACCCTGGCATGCTAGGAAGAGTTTGGCAGCAGTGTCGTGTAACACGTGGATCGCATATTTAACATTTATAATATGTTAGAAAAATTTTTTTTTTTGAGTTGATCGCTCAGTGCGTGTAATCTCTGTTTACATATCACGTGTTATTAAAATAATAATAATAATAATAATAATAATAATAATAATAATAATAATAATAATAATAATAATAATAATAATAATAATAATAATAATAATATAATGTTTATTTCTGTGCCATGAACAGCCTAACGGCAAAAATACAGCACTTCATCAGACAAGATAAATACATATTACATATAATGTAAGCTGCATACTAAAACAATAAAACATAATGATAAAATAAAGTAAAATAATATCGGATTAATAATTCCTTGTCAAATTAACACCATTTTTTTTAGTATCAAAATAGTCGTCATAAATAGTAAAAATAATATTTGTCAAGCTCTAAAATTCATGCGTTTATACTGATAAAAATAAATTAAACTAAATTAAAAGAATTGGTCAGTCTTCTTAAAATTACAGATTTCGGATTCAACGGAACTAATGTTGATATATTTCTTGTATTATACATTGGTACCCTTATACCTATATTATGCAAGCAATATTCACTACGATAGCTATTGTCTAGTAATTTCTTAATAAAATCTATTTCAATAACTTTTCTCCTGTCGCTCAATGCCTGCAATCCCCAAAATTGACACCAGTATTCATAACTACGTGAGTAGTAATCTCTATTCATTTTATAGCAGAGTAACCTAATAAAACATTTTTGTACTGATTCAATTTTGTTTGCCAATGTTATACCTATACTATTCCAAATAACTACACCGAACTCTAATTTTGATCTTGCCAGCATCTTGTATAAATATACATATGAACTGGCATTTCTAAACTCAGGCCATTGTTTGAAAATAAACCCTATTATTCTTCTAGTCCCCTGGATTGTATCATTTATATGATAGGTAAATTTCATGTTTCTGTCAAACACTATACCCAAATCTTTAATCTGTTCGGCTTTATGCAATGTTACTCCATTAATTACATATTTGCTCACGTAGTATTGGGTTTTGTTAGTATATGATATGTATTTAGTTTTGTCACAATTTATTTTCAATAAGTTACTTTTACACCATGTACTAACAGTATCTAGATCTTCCTGTAGTAAGTAGTTATCATACTCACTATTTACTATTCTAAATAATTTTAAATCATCGGCATACAACAAAATATTTGAGTATTTAATTTTCTCCGGCAAATCATTAATAAATATTGAAAACAGAAGGGGTCCCAGAGGAGATCCCTGAGGTATGCCATTCTTTATATAACCGTAACTAGAGGTTATTTGACCAATTTTTACTTTAAACGTTCTGTTTGCTAGATAGCTTACAAACCAGCGAATGTACAATGGAGATAGACCTATGTTTCTTAATTTATCAATAAGAAGTTCATGCTCTATGGAATCAAAGGCTTTTGACATATCTATATATATATAGTGACTACTTGTAATCTATTCTTAAGTCCTAAATGTGTAAAATCAGTAAAATGTACAAGATTTGTTACAATCGATTTCCCTTTATAAAATCCATGCTGAAATTCACTTAATTTGTTTTTTACATTAAAATATAAATGTTTGTGGATTATAATTTCAAAAATCTTGCAAAATGCATTGACTAGTGTTATTGGTCTATAATTTTTTACAATTCTACGATCACCTGCTTTGTGTACTGGTACAATGTATACTTGTTTCCACATTGAAGGAAATTCACCATTTCTCAGGGATGAATTAAATATATTTGTTAAAACAGTTGACAATTCGGTACTACAGGCTTTAATTATATAATAGGGGATATTGTCAGGACCAGGCGCTGTGCTCGCCTTAATAACTTTGATTGCATGAATTACATCAGACTCAGTGATATTAGGTATATCTATGACGTCATGGTTGCTAATGAGCGAAGGAGAATTCATAACCTGCCTATCTGGGTAATGTCCTAATTCTAAATTAAAATTTTCACTAAAACATCTTTAAATAATTCCACAACATTATTTAATTCTGTAACTGATTTATCATTATGTTTCATTTCAGTTGGTATATGCTTGCCATCAGAACTTTTAAATATTTTCCAGAAAAACATATTGTTATTGACAACACTATTTTCCAAACTCATATAATATGATTTTCTCGCCTCTAAGTATTTCTTTTTGACAATTTTCCGTAAATCTGAGTATCTTTGATACCATGTATTACTATTTGTTTGTCTTGCTTTAACAAAATATTTGGTTTTCTTATTAATTAATGATTTCAGCTCTTTGTTCATCCAAGGGTCTTTGTATTTAGGTCTATTGCTAATTGTTTTCTTAGGTACACAATTATCTAGCACATCATATATATTGTTATACAATATATTGGTCAATTCATTAATATTACTACTCTTTGTATCTATCCGATCCATTTCCTTAATTCCATTATATACACCTAGAAAATCAGCATTTTTAAAATCATAAATTCTGGCTTGATTTGAGGTGTTCCCAAAGACATTACTATCATTTTTTGTTATTTTCCATTGAAATAGAAAAGGTGGATGTAAATGATCAATTTTTGTTAACGGTGGAATTTCAAATATTATTGAATTATTTTCTATATTGGTTAACAGTAGGTCTAATACTTTATCCTTCTTAAATGGGTCATATGATCTATTCAATTGATTTAACTGGAGAACATTACATAGTTCAACTATTTTTTCAGCTTTTTTCTTAATATAATAATTACTTATATTTATATTTCCGGTAACCCAATCTATACCACCTACGTTAAAATCACCTAAAATTATAAAATTATAGTTTTTTGTGAGTAAAAACGTACATAGCCAGTCACAATAATTAGTAAAATTCGTCAACGGTAAATCTGGTGGGAAGAAGTGCAAGCACAACAATAATGGTTTATTTCCAGGGATTAAAACTTTAATTATAATAACATCAAGTATTTCATCTGAAGGATTTATTACTTCATACGAGTATTCGTTTCTTATTATGATCATACAGCCTCCACCCTTTGTTTTATTTACTAATGTCAAGTTTCTATCTTTTTGTACGACATTATAATTTTTTGAGAGCTGTACAAAATGTTGGTTTGTTTCCTTTAACCACGTTTCAGTTATGCAATAAAAATCATAGTTAGAGCAGTTTATTTCATCTATAAATAACTTTTCTTTTGTATTTAAACCGTTCACATTTTGATAGAATAGCTGTAAGTACGCCATTTTTGTTGTGTACTAATTTATTCTAGTTTATTTACCTGAATTATTCTTTCCAGCCGGGTCAGTTTCAGCCTCATGACATACAATTTCGTCTTTCAATCGTCCAATAAATCTAGTAAATAGCACTCCATCAGGCCATACATTTGGGTTACAAATAGCGTTAAACTCACTTTCTTCTACACTAACATAAAACGAAGAGTAACTGCTATGTTTAGCTCTTAATTGAACACATTTTTTAACACTAATATTAACACTGTCCTTCACAAATGCAATAATAATAATAATAATTGAAAAAGGGAACATTAACCTGTAATTACAAGACATGACTTTTGTATGTAAATACTAAAAACAAAGCTTCACACAATAACAAAATATACTTGCAAATAAGTTTTTCATGATTGACTTTTAATCTCAGAAATATAAGAATACTCTGATTGATATTTTTTACTTGATTATAATATATATCAAATGTACGCAAAGGGAAACATAAATTACGGAAATGAACATCAACTCAAACATACGAATAAATTTTAATAAAATGTATATGAAAATTGTAAAATATAATATACAACAAGAATATACAGTATATATAATATAATATTGTGCAATTCGTATTTCTTTTATTATTAGAATAACTGTATTGCACTAGAAATTTTTTTAAAAAAAATCAATGAAATTTCGGTATATTTTCAGTGTGTCCTAAGATACATCTTGTTTACTAGATTCATTCAGTGTCCATTAATTTTTTTCACGTATCATAGTCAAGGGCGCCGATTTCTCTGTAAATTTGGGGAGGAGGGCACTCAGAGGCAGAAGGTATGTATGAGGATGTTAAGACAAATTGCATTCAAATTATACCAAATATTGTATATTCATAAATACAGTAGGGGCCCACATGAGCTTTGGGGAGGGGCGGCCCCCAGGATCGGCGCCCTTGATCTTAGTGTAGAAAAAGAAGCGAAAACTATATAGAGTGACATCTAACTGAAGGATTTTAATGTCTACACTCTTTAAGTAGTTCACTATAACACAAAATTTTACGGTAGATGTGTTATTGATTAAGGAAGCAAATTAGCTATAAATCTCAATGAAATGAGGCAAAAAAAATCCAAGTCCTAATATAGACGTTAATTAAAATCTGTTTAGAAATGTGTCAAAAATAGTAAATTAATTTCAAACGTAAATCAATAATGATATTGAGAAAGAAAATAATGACTGCCGAAAATTTAATGATGTTTTCAAGTAACATACAACATTACTTTTATGAGTACGTTTTGCAAACTATTTCTTCAGTATAGATTTCACTTTTTGAAAATTTATTGACACTATAAATTATCATTTCCAATTTTATTCTTACTATTTTAACTTAATTTTTGTACCAATTTATACTCATGACATGTAGTATATGGAAGTCTAAGAATATATTTAAGATAGCTTCTGTAATTCCACACCTTTCCCCCCATCTGTTATCATTCTGCAAACAAATTTGGTGGAAAATATTGGCCAGCCAATGTAAAATAATTGTGTAAATATGACTTAAAACTATTCCCTGAGCAAAACAATGTGTTTACGCGTATTATAAAAATTATTAAAGTGTGATAGTTTCGCCAGCTATCCACTTTGGCTTCATCAGATACCATGGGCGCCCCCCTCTGGCTCACGAAAATGTATTAAATTTCTTAAGATCTTCTTAATACAAATAAAAAAAAATACGAAACGTAGTATAGCAACCAGAGATTTGAGCTCCCCCCTAGAAAATTTTCTTCGGGCGCCCATGTCAGACACTAACTGATGATAGTGTCTGATGAAGCCAAAGTGGATAGTTGACGAAACTATTACACGCTAATTATTTTTACAATAAACGTCTTGCTTTGTTCAGCGAATAGTTTAATTCAAATTTGCGTATTCTAAATGCAAAGTTTAAACAATGAAAAACAAATAACTGCTCCTATTTTTTGAGTCTGAAGAGATTAACACGATCCAAACATAATGATATACAGGTTGTTTAAAAAAAACAAGGTGAGAATTAAGGGGAATGTTTAATTCGGATCATTTACCTCTGGTGCGTTGGGTCCCTGTTTCGATCCTCGGCCAAGTAAGTTTGTGGCGGACAACATCATGTCCGTGGGTTCTCTTGGATACTTCCTTTTCCTCCCACTTTCTCATTCCAATAATTATTCCATCATCATTCACTTGAGTTATTCATCGTCTCCCTTGGACTATAGAGCATATACATAGGACGTTAAACTGAAAAATGATATTTCATTTTTTTAAAAAACAATTCGGATCACTACTATATTTCATACATTTATGTTTTCCCTGAACAGTAGGAAAGATATTACAATTAATACGGAAAAACCTTTCATAAAAATCTCGATTGAAAATGAACCCCCTCAAAAAATCTTTCAGAATAAGTTACACATTATTTGTGCAGTCACTTTCTCTTCATTTGATCACATTACACAGATACTTTCCACTTCAGTGCTCATTTGATTGAACGCAACATACGCGATTACTAGCATTACGTAATGTTATAAACGTCAAATAAATTCTCGAATCTGTCAGCCATACTATATAGGGATTTAGCAGTGGCAACATCTGCATATTTCACGATCCATAAAAAAAAAAATCTAGAATTAAACACTCGGAATGGATTTTCCATGCATAGAAAATGGCTCAGAGACAAGCTCTGGATATTTGCAGACGGAATTTTATCAGATGACGTGAAAGCTAGGAAGGCTGCTAGTGTGCTTTTCATCAGTGAAATTGGCTATCCGCTTGTACAGTCAGCGACTGTAAAAAGTGGAGGTTGGATACATAAGAAATGATAGCTTTTTCCAGTAGCAGGATAGTTTCACTCTATGTCTGATAGTTGGACAACCAACATGACAGCAAATACGTGCCCGAAAACATAACATGCCAGGATATTCCTCCACTTGGAGGAAAAAGTATTACTATCTGAGAGCATCACTTAGAGAAACAACCACGAGATAAATCTGCAGAAATTCCATTCACTTTAAGATCAAACATATAGAAATTAATGCAAAGGAAACGAAAACAATAATACGCATCATGCAGAGACCGAAAAAGTATGGAAAGCTAAACAAAATAAGAAAAGAAGGAAAGGAAAAAGCAAAAGACATGGGAATAAATTAAATTTTAACACTTAAGGATAAACAGTGTCCGTCTTTCCCCCTGCCCCCATCGTGGGTTTTCTCCCTTCATAGGATAAATCTCTTTCAGTATCAAACGCGAACATCATTTATAGTGTTGGAAAAAATTTAACTCAGTCTAGGCCGAGACTCGAACCCCACACCCTTAGAATGACAGTCTCACGCGGTATCCACTTACCTACACAGGCTCTATCTATAAGTCAGCTATTACCCGCGCTGTTATCAAACGTGTTAACTCAGCCATTGTCGGTGAGCCACCCCAGTTCCATTTGAAGTTTAAATTTTATTTACCTCACTTAGCCATCTATGTGTGTGTGCGTGTGTGTCGAATTGATTTTGGATTAAAAGAGCGACTTCGTAAATTTACGGAACGCGTGTTAACACGACAGTAAGGACATCTCGTAACGTCGTTGTTACGTAACACACGCAATGTAAATAAAGTTTCAAAACCAGAAGTCGGAAGATATGCCGTGGGTAAGTCGGTAAGACGTCTGCTTGCTGAGTGGAGAAAGCCGGGTTCAAATCTGGGCTGTTACGTTTTTTTTTTTTTTGTTCCGTTGAAAATACATTTCTATATTTTTGCGTTTGAAATTGCTTTCTTTCATTTTTTGTAGATTATCTTAAATTAGTGAAGGCCAAGTAAGATCAGATTACATATATGTCTGCTTTATCTGTGTGTACAGTCCAGAGATGGAGTGAGTCAATTGGGTCAAGATTTGTGAGTAGGTCAGTGGATCGTGGGTCAACAGGACGTGATTCACTGTGACACACCACCCACCGTGACCTCTCTGACTCACACTGACCCTACGTTTTAAATTTTAAGGTCTCCCTCTTTATTCGGCCTCCCTCCTTATTATTAAATTCAATGTATAGATAATTATTCAGTTGAGTTGATTTTGAGTTTAGCGCCCTTTTCAGCAGCGAGTCTATATGAGACGGGACCTACTGATTAACATAGAAACCGAAAAACATGAGCTCCCGTTGGGAATCAAACCAGGGTCTTCCACGCCACAGGTATATAATAGTGTCTTATATAGCAGTTAATATTTTTGCTATAAAGTATCAAATAACTAAACATTTGATGTAAATAAATGAGAAACCTAAAATATTGCAGATTACTGCAATTGCGATTTAATTCAATTTTAAGCATTATACATCCATATGATTGTTAAAGTTGCTTTATAAAGATGCAGATTATGAATTATAGTAATTTTTTCAATGAAATGAAATTAAATTAAGTTTGACGTCCCATGCTTATGTCGGCGAGGTAAAGGAGACGGTGATGATGAGAAGTGAACGAAAATTGTGCAACGATGTAGGTAGGAGGAAACAGGAGAATCCTGAGGAAACGAACGCACACGGTGTTTCTTCACCACAAATCTGACTTTGTGCAAGCTGGGATCGAACCAAGGACCCCATGCACCAGAGGTGAACGCTCTACCACTAAGCCACTTTGGCCCTATGAAAAATACAACCATATTTATTCTCTCTCTCTCTCTCTCCATTTTTATATAGGTATCAGAAGCATGAATAATTTTCATTTTGGGGGGTGCGGTGGCTCAGTGGTAGAGCGTTCACCTCCGGTGCTTCGGGTCCCTAATTCGATCCCAGCTCGCGCCGTTTGGACTTTGTGGTGGACAAACGCCGTGCTGGTGGGTTTTCTCGGGGTTCTCCCGTTTCCTCCCCCTTTCTTCATTCCACCATTTCACTCCTTTCTCATTATCACCGTCTCCTTTAGCCTAACCGGCATAACCATGGGACGTTAAACATAAAGATTTCATTTTATTTCAATTTTTGTTTTGAACGTATGGTTTCAAGCTGGTATTAAACTCAGAACTCTGATCTTAATGAGTTGAATTGATTTGGAGTTTAACGTCTCTTTCAACAGCAAGACCATATGACGTGGACATATTGATTAACGTAAAACCCGAACCATGTAAACTCCCGCCGTGTGGTGGTGATTGTGATTTTGAGTTTAACTGCCCGGTCAGCAGCGTGGCTATAGGAGACGTGGACCTACTGATTAAAATGGAATACGAAACACATGAGCTCCCACCGGGAATCGAACCCGGGTCTCCCACGATAAAGTCGTGCGTACGCTAACTCCCACCGGGAATTGAAATCTGTTCTCATTGTAAGAATGTTAACGTTCCTTATTTTACCGGTTTTTGTATAACTTCATGGACCAAATTTCACAGAAGTAAATCCCCACGGTAAGCAGGTTTGCATATCCAGACTCCTAAGTATGAAAACATTTACGCTCACTTCAACCTCAAACAATTCATGAATTGAAGAATAAAGGATAATATTCCCGATAAAGTATATGGTTTGAAAAATACCATATAGGAGAGGGACATATCAGTCCTTTCTGCTCATGGAGTTATTAAAACAGGATCATCGGGCAGTGGTCTTTACCATTGAAAGATATTGCTTCTAAAATATTTCCAAGTAACTTCCAATTTTCTTGTTCTTGTTGTGGGGCTCAATGGTAAACCGCTTACCCTGGTGCGTGTGGTCTTTATTGTTTCGATCCCCGGCCAAGTAAGTTTGCGTTGGACAAGATCGTATCCGTAGGTTTTCTCAGGGTACTCCCGCTTTTTGCCACTTTTCATTCAACCAATTCTTCTATCATCATTGACTTCCTTTAAACATTGGAGAGGTCTTGGTCCCTTGAGCATTGCGGTGATGTAAGAAATCAGATTCGATCCCAAGCATTTGGGTTGTGATGTAAACCTTTGCTATGGTTCAGTCTCAGTATTTTATTACGCGAGGTAAAACCATCCATACAGCTATAAATGTTGTTCTATCTTACGCAACCAGGTATTGATATTGAGCCAATGCGGAACCACATTTTTGGCGCTTTGAGGCCAGGAACTGACTTCGAACATTACGCTGTTTTCAAACGACTAGGATCTTTCCAATGTTACCATCCGCGTCCAACAACCCCATGTTTAAAAGGGGAATAGAAAGAACCCGTGTCTAAAACTTCCGGACCCAGTTTCTTGACGTTCAAGTTTAGGGATCGACTTCTGACATCACAATTGTGCTCAACGGATCAAAACCTTTCAAATGCCGCCAACGCCGTCCAACAACTTCATCTTTAATAGGTGAATAGAAGGGACCCGAATCCATAACGTCAGGACGCCATTCCTTGAGTTGCGTGGCCTGGGCCAGACTTCTGACATTACTACTGCACTCAGGGGACCCGGACCTTTCCAACGCTACCACTCGCGTCCAGCAACTCCATGTCTAACATGGTCGTCCTGACGTAGGAGGATCGACTCCATGCTTTTTTCATAATTATTCTCCAAATGGATTTGTATACAAGGTAGTTTGGCAAGTTTAGCAGCAGGTCTAAAATAAGCCTCTTCAGAGTGGCTCTTATTTGTTAAAGAATACATAACGATCGCTTTTGGCTGTTGCAATGGTCTGTCTAAGCGGCTTGATAAAAAAGAAAAAACAGCGTAGCATAACAACAAAAAGGTGTTTCTCTTATATGTTAAAAATAAAAGCACAGAAAGCAAAAGTCAAAGTTTGGTAAGGTGAGTGTTGGGGGACGCCGAATTCTACTTCGCCCCGGGCAACGAAATTTCTAGCTACGGCTCTGAACTCCAACACTTATCGGTCATTCAGAGTCTCATCCCTTACCTACAACAGCGTAGTTTGATTAACCTGTTATACCAAAACGTTTGGAAAGAACCTTTGAGTGTGACTTATTGATAGCTATGCAATATGTTGACAGAGTGCTAGTCTTCAGTTTAGCAACGAAGGTGCCCTTAGGCGAAATTTCACGTTGCTCTCTACTTTTGTCTGTGCCTTGTAAATCGTAACATTATGTTTAAAGGCAAGCAGAAACAACGTCAGTTGCAGAGCCACTGATAAGGCGTTTGTGTCTTTTACACAAATAATTTTTGCCTGATTGCTGTTTGAAGCCTTTTTGCATTATACACTATAAAACAACATATCCAGATTCAGAGAAATACACAGAAAGTTTAAAGAAGAGGGTTAAAAATATCATTATTATTCAGATGCTTCATTATTATTATTATTATTATTATTATTATTATTATTATTATTATTATTATTATTATTATTATTATTATTATTATTATTATTATTATTATTATTATTTTCTTGAGTACAGAGATACAAAGAACAAGAACTCCGTCACTATTAACATGGAAGCGAAAATGACTTCGAATTGGAAATAATAGATCAATGCATTTAATTTCGAGGAGAGGCTATAGGGCAGACACGGATCCAGGGAGCGATCGGGGCAATTGCCCCCCTCCCACGGAAGAGGAAGCTTTCTTATTTTATATATAAATAAAACCCATCCCAAAATTTGGAGCTCTTAAAACTAGCTAAGTAGCAGTACTACAATCCACTTCCCCCCCCCCAGAAGTCCGTTCTGGATCCGCCCCTGCTACAGGGGTACTTTAGAGTTCACTGCTTTTCCTTGCAATCCACGCTCATTGCTGGATAAGTATTATATTTTATTATATTATTTGTCAAATTGAGCGAAATAGTTTTACAGCAGCGGCAAATTCAACAATTAGGTTTTGGAAAAACAACTCATTGGTTCAAACACACACAGAAAGAGAGAGTCCATTTGTTCGGGATGTTTTTTGAGGTTCGCGGCGTCTCCCAAGAAGAAATCTTGCTAAAACATATGTTGTTTTTAACAAGGAACGTAAATGGGTATCAGGTATATCAGTACTTCAAATGAAAAGCAAAAAGAAAAGAGAGATAAAGACGAGTAATTTCCTATACTGTATTTTTGGCATTGAAGAATACCGTTACTGTTTTATTGATCTACTGTACGCACTTCTGCGTTTTACTAACCAACCCACAATCATGCTATATATACCATATATCGGCTAGGTCCAATCTGCTGCCAATGCGCCTTTTCTTCAAGGAACATTTTTTTTATTATTATTATTACACGCTCAGAAACAAGGATAATCACCCGAAACCTGAGAAGATCTGGAGAATGACCCAGTAACAATAAACTGACAAAGGGAAGGAAATACAAAAGTGGAAAACTATTGTAATCCAAAGTCGAGGCATTTTTTCTTGCAATAACCGACCCTTCAAGTCGGGGGAAGTTTCTTGAAATAATAGTAATATATTTTTAACTTGCTCCTTATTTTAGCTTATGTAGTAATTTAAGACACAAAGATGTATCGCAATTTGCAATACATTTTTCAACTTGCAGTGCAAACATGTAAATGCAATGTTGCATTTCCATGTTTGCGCTGCATTGCATTCCCATTTGCACTGCAAACTGCGATGCGATACTCCATTTAAAAAATGCAAGGAGATTCCTGACCAGTTGTTCTTTCAGAAAAAATGTTCAGGGTGAGGGGAGCACTGCTGGTACTATTCTATTTATTATTGTATTATAGACGTAATATTTGGGTCTCCTCCGGGGGGCACTCTCAGAGCTCCGGGAGGGGGGCAGTGCCCCAAAAACATATCTGGAAGAAATACTGTTCCTGACACCAAGATAAGACAAAAGATAATAACAAACCTGGGCGCACAAATGCTTAATTTCGGAGTTATAGGCTGCCAAAAACATGAAGAAATGAACTTTAAAGGTCCATAGCTACAAAACTAGGCGACCTACCGTAGTAGGGTCAAGACCTTATTTAGGAACTAGTACGTGCGCTATCCAAATATCCATGTTTCAGAATTCTAACATACTTCTGCAACAATTTTTATACAGGTATTTGGTGAGTACTTCAAATTATATGCACATAGCCAAAGTTCCTCTATAAAAATTGTCGCATGTGTACTCTAGATTCTGAAACATTGTATTTTTGGATAGCGCACATATTAGTTTCTAAGTGAAGTCTTAACCCGACTACGATAGGTAGGGATGCGCACGAGACAAGATTTGAGGCTTTTTCGTCTCGAAAATGTACTGTAAAAGTGATGTCTCGACTCGAAAAATGTATTCTTTTTTATTGCAAGAGCTGTGTCTCGACTCGAAATTTGTCAGGAAAATTCTGTCTCGACTCGTCTCGTGCGCATCCCTAACGATAGGTCCCATAGTTTTACAGCTATGAACCCTTAAAGCCCCGGATCCAGGATATGATCAAGGGAGCGACTAAATCACTGTTTGCCGCTTTATCCAGTGTAAAGCAGGATTGAAGCCTATTTTATCCAGTGTATACCTGAGTGTCAAGAGGGCTGTAGCTCCCCTTGGATCCGCACCTGTATAATATATATATATATATATATATATATATATATATATATATATATATATATATATATATATATAACTGTTTCTGAGTGATTAGTTTCTTCAAAACTATTTTTAAAAATATGTGAAGAGTTTTGAGACATTCGAGTCGAATCAAGATTTTTACGAGCAGTCTCGATTCGACTCGAATTTTACAAATTGTGTCTCGACTCGTGCACATCCGGTTCGGTTCTCGGTTCGGTTCGATATTGAATAAGCTGTGAGCCAAGCCGCACAAGTCGTTGACAACCGTAGACCCAGGCAGAACAGTTTTAAACATGTTTGCCTGGCACGCTATAACTTTTAACAAATTTTGGCCCAAGCACGAATACTTGATCCTCCGGAACTCAAACCTAGAACCTCGTGAACGATGTCCTTGTGTCCTAGATTTCACGACTACCGAAATCGGCAGTTAACTAGTTTTTACTATTCAGATGGAAACCGTCTATCTTTCAAGCTTAATTACAGAATTTAATAATAATAATAATAATAATAATAATAATAATAATAATAATAATAATAATAATAATAATAATAATAATAATAAGTTGTAGTGGAAGTAGCAACATTGATAATAATTATATTGTTTATGCAGAATAAGTGAAAAAGGAACTTGAAACTACACACAAGATTTGGCTCGACTCGACTCGAAACTCGATCCAAATTCGAGTCGAGTCGGAAGAAATTTTTCGAGTCGAGTTCCCGAGTCGAGCTAGAAGATGTCTGTTTCGAGTTGAAGTTTAAAACAACTCACTCGAACTCGCTCGTGCCCATCCCTAACCACTGCCCCTGAGTGCAGTAGTAATGTCAGAAATCAGGCTCAGACCACGAAGCTCAAGGAATGGGGTCCTGGCGTTATGGGCTCAGGTCCCTTCTATTCACCTATTAAAGATGAAGTTGTTGGACGGCGTTGGCGACATTTCAAAGGTTTTGATCCGTTGAGCACAATGGTGATATCAGAAATCGATCCCTACTCTTGAACCTCAAGAAACTGGGTCCGGAAGTTTTAGACACGAGTCCTTTCTATTTCCCTTTTAAACATGGGGTTGTTGGACGCGGATGGTAACATTGAAAAGATCCTAGTAGTTTGAGAACAGCGTAATGTCCGAAATCGGTTTCTGGCCTCAAAGCGCCAAAAATGTGGTTCCGAATTGGCTCAAAATCAATACCTGCTTGCGCAAGTTAGAACAACATTTATAGCTGTATGGATGGCTTTATCTCGCGTAATAAAATACTGAGACTGAACCACAGCAAAGGTTTACATCACAACCCAAATGCTTGGGATCGAATCTGATTTCTGACATCACCGCAATCCTCATGGGACCAAGGCATCTCCAATGATTAAAGCAAGTCAATGATGATAGAAGAATTGGTTGAATGAAATGTGGGAGGAAGCGAGAGTACCTGGAAAAACTCACGAATACGACCTTGTCCACCACAAACTTACTAGACCGGGAATCGAAACAACAAAGATCCCATGCACCAGAGATAGAGCTCTACCACTGAGCTATCGCGCCCAACGATTAAAGCGTCAATGCTAATATAGAAGTTGCTGGAATGGAAAGTGTGAAGAAGCGGGAGTACCCTGAGAAAAACCACGAAGACGATCTTGTCAACAACAAACTTACTTGACTGGAGATCGAAACAATAAGGACCCCACGCACCAGAGGAAGCGCTCTACCACTGAGCCACCGCTCCCAATGATTAAAGCAAGTAAATGATAATACAGGAGTTGGTGGAATGAAGAGTAGGAAGAATCGGGAGTACCCTGAGAAAACCCACGGATACGATCTTGTCCATTACAAACTTACTTGGCCCACCAGAGGAAGCGCTCTACCACTGAGCCACTGCGCCCAATGATTGAACCAAGTCAATGATAATAAAGAATTAGTGGAATGAAATGTGGGAGGAAGCGGGAGTACCCTGACAAAACCCACAGATACGATCTCATCCACCTCAATGTTAATTGGTCCACCAGAGGAAGCGCTATACTACTGAGCCACCGCGCGCAATGATTAAAGCCAGTCAATAATAATAGAGGAATTTGTGGAATGAAAAGTGGGAAGAAGTAGGAGTACCCTGAGAAAAACCACGGATATGATATTGTCCACTACAAATTTCCTTGGGTGGTGATCAAAACAATAAGGACCCCACGCAAAAGAGGAAGCGCTCTACCATTGAGCTGCCGTGTCGAATGATTAAAGCAAGTCAATGATAATAGAAGAATTGATGGAGTGAAAAGTGGCAAGAAGCGGGAGTACCCTGAGAGAAGCTACGGATACGATCTTGTCCACCGCAAACTTATTTGGCCGGGGATCGAAACAATAAGGACCCCACGCGCCAAAGTAAGCGGTCTACCATTAGCCACCGCGCTCAACAAGAACAAGAAAATTGGAAGTTACTAGGAAACATTTTAAGAAGCAATATCTTTCAATGGTAAAGACCACTGCCCAATGATCGTCTTTTAATAACTCCATGAGGAGAAAGCATTGATAAGTCTCTCTCCTATATTGTCTTTTTCAAACCACATACTTTATCCGGATATTATCCTTTATTCGTCATCCGGATGTAATCAGTTATCCGAATGTTCTATTATCCAGATGTTATCCGTTATCTTAATTTTATAAATTATCCGGATAAATCCATTATCCGGATATTATCCGACATCCGTTATCCATCATGCGGATAGTATCCGTTACCTCTATATTATCCGTCATTCGCTATCCGGATATTATCAGTCATCCATTATCCTGATATTATCCGTTATCCGTCATCCATTTTGTTGTCCGTCAACCGGATATTGCAAATCCGGATAAGTTTCTATCCGATATCAGTATAAAAATTATCCAGATGTTACAATCCTTAATCACCATCGCAGGAGCTAAATATCTTCAAAGTCTGCTACACAAGAGCGGGGGCGGATCCAGTGGGCGATCATGGCGATAGCCTCCCAGAAAGGGAATATTTGTTATTTTATATATAAATAAAACCCATTCCAGAGTTTGGAGCTCTTAAAAGTAGCTCTAAATAGGAGTATTACCAACCACCGAGCCCCCAGAAGTCCATCGTAGATCCACCTCTGGACAAGAGAATGGGAAACACTTATTATTCACATTCAGTTTGCGCATCTCAACAATATTTTCTTTCACTTCTGCATTCTACTACTGCATTCTAGTGAACTGTAATGTCTTTTATGTTTAAAAATAATTATTAATTTTTCAATAATTGTCAATGTTTATAAGTTCAGTAATTCACCATGAATAGAGTCAACTAGAAGTGTTTTTGTAACGAAGAAATAACAACATGAACTGTGAAATATCTTCTTACAAACTGTCGAGAGTTGAGAGTCGAAAAACTTTGCTCTTTCGTTTACCGATTACCTCGAAACCGCGGTAGCCAGAATTAGCCCAGGATAGGGGACTTATATTAAGAAAATGAAAATCTTAGGAAAATGCAGAAGTCTTTTAGTCTGAGAGAAAAAAGGAATGAAATCTTTAATTTTTAGTTCTGTTAGTCTTGTAGCTCTTAGTCCGTACCAAAGTTCTGATAGAAATATAGCCAATGAATTATGACTATTTTGTAGAATATTCCACTTTAATATTACAGGAAATTCATCTTCCGGCTTGCTTGGTTGTGAAAAGTTATAGAGTGTATTGGTATACTATGTAAAGTATGTGTACTGTCGCTGATTTGTGATAACAATCAGAAACAGAAGTAAAAGGTAAATTGCAGTAATAGTTTTCTGTTAATTTTTATATTCAAGGGGACACGGAAAACCTACTTTTATCTTAACATTTGTTTTTCTTAAAATTTCTATTCGGGTTCACATTCTTCCCCCTCAACATTGAATACGGAAATGGAGAACTTATTTAGAATTTGATTGTTGATTCCAGTATATTTCAAGCATCACTTCTCGGACCTGGGCCTGTGATATGTCGATAAATCGCTATCGTTGATATATAAATATATATTATCATATATCAACATTCGATATCGCGAATATATGGACATGAATATATCATTCGAAATTTTCGATATCGATATTCGGGGGGCGGCGAGGTATAAGGGGCCCCTAAGACTTGCGATGGATGAAGAAATTAAACTTACTTATTACAGTATTGTTTTCTAATCATAATATCTTTATTACCACAAATTGCAATGTAAATACATCCACTTGCAAATTTGCAATATTATATGGTATAATCTCTTAGGCGCCAGAACTTTTCTGTTCCCTGAAAAAAGAAACAAAAAATCACGTGCAAAAGCAAGTGCTTCGAACTTTGAACTAGAATTTACCATAACAAAGTTTTTTTTATTTCTCTCTCTTGGAGATTGATTGATTGATTTTGAGTTTTACGTCCCGTTCAGCAGCGAGGCTATATGAGACGTGGACCTACTGATTAAGGTGGAATCCGAACCACATGAACTCCCTCCGGGAATCGAACCCGGGTCTCGTTACAAATCTGAGGATAATAATGGGAAAACATACTTTATATTTTGTTTTCAGCAATGGATTTTAGATTTGCAATTGATATTTTGTTCCGTCTTAGCCGAATTTGAAACAAAAGAAGTTTCCAATGGGTTATTCAAAGAAATGTTTTCCGCCTCCAAATGAAAATAGGAAGACACTTAGAAAAACTTATTATCGGGTTTTAACACACAAACATATGATTGATAGAGTATCGACCTAAACCACTCGACCATTTTGCATGCTTTTGCAGGCTTTCTTTTAACCTTTGTGAAAGCAGTTTACTGTTCCATACTCGCTTTTGTTTATTGCGATACGACTATGAGTTCTCAGTGAATATTTAGACGTCACAGCTCTTGCAATGTATAAAAGTGTTTGTAGAATAAATCACATTCAATTTTACGTCCTAATAACATATGTAAATCAGGTTGAATTCATGAAATGATTGAGGTTGGAGTGAACGTAAATGTTTTCATACTTACAAGGAAGGGTCACGCAGTGGCTCCGCAGAGATCGGAACGAGACCATTGTGTTTGCATTTTATATGTTATAACTAGATGGATCCCAAAGTTATACGTGCCACCGGGGGAATATCGTGAGTTACAACATATTTTGTAATGTAAGAACTACAAAAAATTACCATGCAGAATAGTTTGAACCGTCATTTGTTCGGAAATGGTTGAGTAAGTGAAAAACTCTGCCAACACTTATCCCACCATTTTCAACGAGAAACTTTTTGTGGTAAGAAAAAATGCCCCAGGGTCCCCCGCGGGGTCCCAGATGGGGTCCAACTCAAAATTTTCAAATGGCAAGGGGGGTTAAGTGGCACATCATTTGAAATCTGTTGTAAAATGAAAGAAAATGCAGCAAGTCTCGACTCTCTACAACAACCGTGTGCAAAAGGGCGACGGGTCAAAGTGTAAATAAAATCTTAATTGGAAAGTCCATGACTACCCCTATAAATCGGAAACGGTAAAACAAATGTGGAAACAGGAAAGAAAGCGTGGCATTATTTTCAAAGCACAACGTGAAAATGTCTTGTTCCAGGGTCCCCACATGGTCCCAGGTGGAGTTCAACTAAAAAGTTTCAAATGGCAAGAGAGGTAGGACATCGTTTTAAAGCTCTTGTTAAGTGAAAGAAGATGGAGCACGTCTCGACTTTCTTCGACAACCCTGTCCAAAATTGCGGCGGGTCAAAATATAAGCAAAAGCTTAATTGAAAATCTATGGCCACCTTGAATCCAAAAGACAGCTTAAAACCTATATCGAAAGGATAGGCATACCAAACTGCTGAAGCTAGGAAAACCAAATTTGGCATGAATGTTGATCAGTGGATGACGAAAAGATGCGAAATGTTCAAAAAACGAAACGTCTTGAGTTCAAAATGCCATAGTATGTATCGAACGCATGTCCAGCTCAAACCACTGGTGTTGGAGGTAATCCAATATGGCTGCCAGCGTGAAAAATGAGTTTGTATATAAATATGTTATTTCTTGGAATACTGTAATTAAACCAACAAAGTTTGGCGCAACTCGAAGTACTGAAATGACTTACACATGGTTTGGTACTACTCGCCAATCTTGCAAATGATTTTTTTTTTTTTTTTTTTGTATATTTGGTATTGCTTGGAGTATTATGATCAAACCAACGAATGACATACAAATGTAACCGCCACGAATACGCAGTTACGAATTACAATAGAGCCACCCACCTACTGGTGCAGCAAGTCCTTTATGCATGAACTACGTATGACAAAATTAGTGGAAGTCAGAGTTGTGTGTTCATCGCATATTCGTTATATTAAAGTAAATGATGGCGAGGGAACCAAACAAAACATATATGTGTTGTTACCGAATGAAATTATAGTTGAGGTGAATCGAAATTCAATTGTTCTTTAATCTTCCTGTTGTTTCTAAATGTATAATAGAGAAAAATAGAGATTTAAATTTGTACTGTTATGAACGACATAAGTTTTAACCGGCCATCTTGGATTCGAGGTGGCCATAGTTTATCAAATAAGCTTTTGATTACTTTTTGACCCGCCGCAATTTTGGACAGAGTTGTCGTAGAGAGTAGAGACTTGCTCCATCTACTTTCATTTAAGAAGATCTTGCAAACGATGAGCTACTTAACCCCTCTTGCTATTTGAAACTTTTTAGTTGGACCCCACCTGGGACCATGTGGGGACCCTGGGACAAGACGTTTTACCTTAAATTGTTGTACTTTGAAAATAATGCCACACTTCCTTTCCTATTTTCACATTTTTCACCGTTTCCGATTTATAGGGGTGACCATTGACTTTTCAATTAAGTTTCTGTTTACATTTTGACCCTCCGCCATTTTGCACAGGGTTGTCGTAGAGAGTCGAGACTTGCTGCATCTTCTTTCATTTTGCAACAGCTTTCAAACGATGTGCTACTTAATCCCTCTTGTCATTTGAAAATTTTGAGTTGGACCCCATGTGGGACCCTGCGAGGATCCTGGGCAAACTTTTTTATCCGAAAAAGTGTGTTCTTGAAAATGACGGGATACATATTATCCGAGTTTTCCATTTACCCAACCGTTTCCGAACAAATGATTCGGTCAAAATATTCTGCCAGCTTTGTAGTTCTTACATTACAAAATATATTGTAACTCACGATATTCCGCTCGGTGGCACGTATAACTTTGGGATCTATCTAGTTATAATATATCAAATGAAAACACATTTGTCTCGTTCGGATCTCAACGGAGCCACTGCGTGACCCTTCCTTGTTAGGAGTCTGGATATGTAAACCCGCTTAACGTAGGGATTTATTTCTGTGAAATTTGGGACATGGCGAATAAATACGAGTGAGCTTGGAAATGTGAAAGTTCATCTGAATTTGTTTTACAATCACTTCAAAATACAACTTCATATATACTTTTAAAAAGCCAAACCTATTTTGAAAAAAAAAATACTGTACTCAGGCTCGAACCGCCGCCCTCCGGTTCTAGAAATTTAACAGCGCTATTAAGCACGCTTGACCACAGAGGCAACTCACGAAAATGCGTTGTGATATAGCTAATAGAATCGCTCCAAGCGCAGGTTTACACTTGGAATTTTAAATAGCCAGTTTCTGTCTTTTTCAGTAATTCCAACTGAAGATATTGACTGATTTCCCATATTGGAACTTTGCGTGAAGTGTGAATTGTATGCTTATTTCAAAAATGCACTATTTTCTGTTCTTTCAATTTTACGTATTTGTGAGTGTTCCTAAGACCTGTTGTGTGCAGCGATTTTCACACAGTTCAGCGTTTTACTAACCCCCGGAGGCATAATATGTTAAACGTAGGCAGCATTCTGTTGTTATCATAGTAGTCACTTGTAAAGACACACCTAGTATTAGTTTTTTTTTTTTGTTTTTGTGTTGACCTTGAAGGACCAACAAATGCCTTTCGTGAAGCTACAAGTTTCTTTAACTTTATACTTTATAGCAAGAATATTAACTGCTATATAAGACACAATTATATACCTGTGGCGTGGGAGACCGTGGTTTGATTCCAACGGGAGCTCATGTGTTTCGGATTACATGTTAATCAGTAGGTCCCGTCTCATATAGCCTCGCTGCTGAAAAGGGCGCTAAACTCAAAATCAATTCAACTCAATAATTATCTATACATTGAATTTAATAATAAGGAGGGAGACCTTGAAGGAGGGAGGCCGAATAAAGAGGGACACCTTAAAATTTAAAACGTAGGGTCAGCGTGAGTCAGAGAGGTCACGGTGGGTGGTGTGTCACAATGAGTCACGTCCTGTTGACCCACGATCCACTGACCTACTCACAAATCTTGACACAATTGACCCACTCCATATCTGGACTGTACACACAGATAAAGCAGACATATATGTAATCTGATCTTACTTGGCCTTCACTAATTTAAGATAATCTACAAAAAATGAAAGAAAGCAATTTCAAACGCAAAAATATAGAAATGTATTTTCAACGGAACAAAAAAAAAAAAAAAGTAACAGCCCAGATTTGAACCCGTATTTCTCCACTCAGCAAGCAGACGTCTTACCGACTTACCCACGGCATATCTTCCGACTTCTGGTTTTGAAAGTTTATTTACACTCCGTGTGTTACGTAACAACGTTACGAGATGTCCTTACTGTTGTGTTAACACGCGTTCCGTAAATTTACGAAGTCGCTCTTTTAATACAAAATCAATTCGACACACACACACACACACACACACACACACACACACACATATATATACACACACACACACACAAGATAGATAGATATGTTGGTGCACCAGTAAGCTCCCAAGAGTACAGATTAATTCATTCTTGATTTTAATCTACAGAACAAATGTTTTTTTATGAAAGCAAGGGGACTGCTACCCATAGATGGCTAAGTGAGGTAAATAAAATTTAAACCTCAAATGGAACTGGGGTGGCTCACCGACAATGGCTGAGTTAACACGTTTGATAACAGCGCGGGTAATAGCTGACTTATAGATAGAGCCTGTGTAGGTAAGTGGATAACGCGTGAGACTGTCATTCTAAGGGTGTGGGGTTCGAGTCTCGGCCTAGACTGAGTTAAATTTTTTCCAACACTATAAATGATGTTCGCGTTTGATACTGAAAGAGATTTATCCTATGAAGGGAGAAAACCCACGATGGGGGCAGGGGGAAAGACGGACACTGTTTATCCTTAAGTGTTAAAATTTAATTTATTCCCATGTCTTTTGCTCTTTCCTTTCCTTCTTTTCTCATTTTGTTTAGCTTTCCATACTTTTTCGGTCTCTGCATGATGCGTATTATTGTTTTCGTTTCCTTTGCATTAATTCCTATCTCTTTGATCTTAAGGTAAATGGAATTTCTGTAGATTTATCTCGTGGTTGTTTCTCTAAGTGATGCTCTCAGATAGTAATACTTTTTCCTCCAAATGGAGGAATATCCTGGCATGTTATGTTTTCGGGCATGTATTTGCTGTCATGTTGGTTGTCCAACTATCAGACATAGAGTGAAACTATCCTGCTACTGGAAAAAGCTATCATTTCTTATGTATCCAACCTCCACTTTTTACAGTCGCTGACTGTACCATTCGTACGTACATACAGACATTACACACGTTATACTCGTTTAGTCTCCCCTCCCCTCGTTCCCCCTCTTTAACCCCCATCTAGCAATAAAGCTTCCGAACTACGGTACTCTATCAAACTTTGTACACGGAGAAATGTCATACGCTTTTCCGGCTCGTAAAATAATTTGATTTAGTTCCGCTGTTTGGTACTAATTTGAAAAAGCATAGTTTATCTTGTTTATAATTCAAAAAAAAAAAAAAAAAAAAGTTAAATGTGTGTATTTCAAGGTTTTAATTTATTAATGTATTCATTAGCTCACTTCTGTTTTTAGTGTATTCCAAAACAGATATACTGAAAATAATATACTTTGACTGACAAGAACATGAGACACTGGGAATGACAATTAATAACAGGGAAAATAAAATTTAATTATTAATTAGTCATTTTTTAAATATGACTTACAGTAACTCAGTAGATGAATACACGTGAGGACAAACTGCTATCCTTGGAAGAGATTTTAGTTTATTGTAGAAGAGATTAATGGAGAGAATTTCATTACTAACCATTTCGGTTTTACTATACGAATATACTACAAAGTGTAGATAGACCTAATAAATCTTCAAAATCATAATCCTGTGAGGTATATGACACTTCCACATTACCGTTGTTATACCATTCATTTGCAACCACAAGTAACCACATCAAACTAAATAAACCAACTGTGTGGAAACGTTATTATTTCATATATTCAAGAAATGTTTTATGATTTATTTTCTTTCTTATACATGTTATCATGGAAATGTTATTTCTTCATATATTCAAGTAATGTTTTATAATTTATTTTTTCTTATGCATGTTATCATGGAAATGCTATTTCTTTATATATTCAAGTAATGTTTTATAATTTATTTTTTTCTTGTGCATGTTATCATGGAAATGTCATTTCTTCATATATTCAAGTAATGTTTTATAATTTTATTTTTGTATCGTACGCATATGATATCATCTATAAAATATTAATGTCACTCACACTGTTACAAAATGGGTATGGAAGGAGTCTCTACTCCCTTGAAACTTTCCATTGATTACTTAAATAATACGAGTATGAGGCAGTGTTTGTAGTTTAAGGGAAATTTCCCTAATTTAGGGAAATTTCGTAAGTAAATTTAGCAAGAAGGGAAAAAGGGAATTTTTCAATAAAACGTTCAAAATCCAGGGGAATTCTCGCTCTGACTGATTGATGACCAATATAAATGCTTGAATTTTTCTTTGTTCTTTAGAAATAAACCAATAAAATATCAATAGTTTGTGTTGAGAGGGAGGTTCAAGAATTCTGGTCCGCAAGTATAGGTGAAGGTGGGTTAGTAGCTAAGTTGGTTCCTTTCTGTATCAAAGCTCAATAATCAATTCACATAGGAATGACGAGCAAGCGATAGCTAGTTAAGACGAGTTAGCAGCCAAGTTCATTGCTTTGTTTAGTATAACTCAATTGGGATGCAGACCAGTGTACTAGAACTCTGCCGTATGTGTGTGTTCAAAGTAGCACAATTTGGACCCATTGCTGGCAGAGTGTATTTGTAATTTTTTGCTCAAAAGTGAAGGAAAAAGTAAAAAAAAAAAAAAGCAAAAAAGCAAATGAAGAAAACAAATGTGGTTGGTATTTCTTTTAATATAGCTAAATTAATTTTATAACTTAACTTCCGGCCTACCCACTAAAGCCGACACTGTCTCTACTATGTCCATATGAATTTCCTGCTGTGTTAAGAGTCTTCATCCCGGCGAAATTAAAATACCGCTAATTTTACAGTAATTATGTGATATCTTCAAATAGATAAAAGATAAGATCATAGGAACTTGACTCTCAATACAGTAGGGAAAATTTTGTGCCAGTCGAGGGAAATTTTCTTGAGAAAACCTGCGAACACTGGTGAAATTAAGTTCCCCAATTGAGCAGCAATGTTTCTCATTTTAGTGTTCTGCTAACGTGACTGAGGAGGGAGGATCTCGCGATGGACAAAAATGTTAAAATGAACGGAGAAAAAAAGTTGATCTAATTACCCACTCTCTTTATAAATAATATTCATTCAGGAATTGAAGAATATTCAGATATGAACAAGTAGGTTCTTTAAGACACTTGGAACCAAGTTTGCTTATAAGACTTACAAGCTATTAATGGTTTGACCGAGAATTGAACTTTTAGGCGTTGGCTTTAGATTTAATTTTATATATAGGTCGACAGAGCGGTGAGCTGGTCGTGGCCACAAGTTAAACTAACATAAAAAAAATCTGCGTTCCAAGAAACTATGGTACCATCCACGTATTTTTGTTTTATCGAATGTCTTGTGAAATGTACGAGAATTTTGAAATATTATTCATACATTATTAATTTAATAATGTTGTGCAATATTATTTAATACAGTGAAACCTGTCTTTAGCGGATTCGAGCGGGACTTGCAAAAATTTCCGTTAAAGTCAGGTTTCCGCTTAGTGGAGGTAGACCTTCCTTTCTTTTTTTAAAAAAATACTTGCTTAAAAGGGTCATACTGAGAAAATATATTGCTGTACGTACATTGTTCGATTACAGTACTTCTTTACGAATAAATACCCAAAAAATTAAAATGAATACAAAATATGCTATGCACACGTTTTCTTTATTTTTCTAATAGCCAAGCAGGGTCTTTTGTGTATATTGCTGCTTGGCTGCTTGACTTTCCGCATACACTTTAGCCTGAGAAATTAAACTAAGTGAATCAGAATCATTTTTTCGTAAGGCAAATTTTTGCAGTTCCTTTAAACTTCTGAGAGAATCTTGATATGTATTTATTCTACACTCTTCTTGGAACTCGGTATCGTATTCCTCTTCTTCCTCTATCTCGTTTTCTTCTTTCCGACATTCCGTAAAATTCTTGATGTAGTTGCGGGAATTAAAAACAATTTGTGGGGGTGAGTATGAGTAGTAATTGGGGAAGGTCAACACTGTCCAGAAATATTTAACAAAACAACGAACATTTTATCGCAGATAGTGTAATGTATATGTCTCACAGAATGTCTAAACATCTTCTAAACGCTGTAGTCCGAAACTCAGAATTTTCCGTTTAATGTTTATTTTTCTTTCCGTTGTCCGCGTAACACAGTTTCCGCTTAATGAAGGGAGTTTTACATGTTTTGTTCTCCAAAATTCATGGGACCGTAAAACATTTCCGTTTAAGACAGTTTTCCGTTTTATAAAGGGACCGTTGAAGACAGGTTTTACTGTACTATGTTTAGAGGGAATTTGAGAAATTTAGTCGGGTAAATAGACGGATCTAGAATTTGAAACCAGAATGCTAAATGCTAACTTTTATTTGGTCTACCAAGTACACATACCGAGTACATAAAAGACAACTCGATACCAATATTACGGACACTAATGAGAATGAGACATCTACGCAGAATTCACTAAGATCACACAACCGTTCCGTTTGATCAGTCATGCAGTTTCATGCTCTGTCACTAGTAAGACAATTGTGCGAACCGATTGATCGTACTAGAATTTTGAATATTTCCACGAAAAGTATGACAAGGAGTTGTCAGGTATTTCTAGTTCACCGAAATAAGCGGTGCGCGTGCATTAACCTCAACACCTAAACATTCCTTTTAACCTCTGCTTCATGTCTTATCTACCCCAGATATCACGTTTGTTTCCGGAAAAAGAACCTGAAAGAAAAATAAAATCAGTCGGCAGTCAAATCATAGTAAAATCTTGAGAGGTTTACAAAAATGATACCCTGCAGAATAACATTACACTTGCGTTGGACAGAAGGATTTTTCGAACGATGCTTATAATAATAATAATAATAATAATAATAATAATAATAATAATAATAATAATAATAATAATAATAATAATAATAATAATAATAATAATAATAATAATTTAATTTATTTTGGTAGCATTCAACTAGCGGTGCAGTAAATTCTTACGATGACCTTGGCGAGAAAGGTTCACGGATCCCTGGGCAACGAATCCGTTTTTTTTTCAAATAGCTAATAATAATAATAATAAATTTTCATATCAATCAATGGCAACGATGTTATTAGTGCTAAACAAATGAAAGATTTGTTTGCTTCATTATTAGAATGTTAAAGTAAGCTCACTACATATCAGTAATTCTTCCAGACATGTTTTTTGGGGAGTACTGGTCCCGGAGCTCTGAGAGTGCCTCCAGGAGAAAACTAAAATAGTACCGGTAGTCTATAACAGCGTTTCCCAACCGATGTCCCGCGAGGAAATCGAAACAAAATTATTAATTCTATAGCAACCAATTGCAAGACATAGGAAAAAATGAACATTTTTGTATTTCACATTACTATGAATTTCTACCATGGAAAAAATACTGTAATTGTAATATATTATTCTACATCTTTTACTGTGTAGCAGACAGTACTTCGGCTCGTACACATTTCCACGGTTAGCCGCTATGTTACGCTTCAATTGAGAGTCATACTAACACCGAGAAATGGAAGCACTTGTACGGTACGCGTCAAATGAACGTTCGTAGAACACTCATTCCCACGTGAATGACAGAACAACACTTTGTTCAATAGCTATGTCTTGACTTCCATGCATCGCAAGCTGTGTGATTGCAATAATTTTGGTTAAAACAGCAAAGTTAAAAGTACACAAGACATTTGTTTGTTTGTTCGTTCGTTATTTAGTAATCTTCGTTCTTAGTGAAAGGTTGGATACAGTTTTCGAAAAAGAAAGTGTATTTTCAAAAACCTGAGTCCTTTATTTTATTGCAATTGTTTTCTATTTTAAAATTAGAATAAAAAATAAGCATAATGAATTAGCATAGGGGAAAACCAGTGATCGAGCTTTCATCTCTGTGAGAAGGAGATCAGTAATCACAGAAAAAAAATACCACGGTATTTTATATTTGCAAATAATAATAAGGGCTAATAATAATAATAATAATATCTATAAGTGTGCCGCGAAAATTCAGGTTACACCCGTAGTGTGCCGCAAGTTGAAAAAAGTTGGGAAACGCTGGTCTATAATATAAAAATAAATAGAATAGTACTTGCAGTGCCGCTTCGAATACTAGGTATGCTCCCCGGAAGATTTTTTTTTGATAGAAACATTGCTGCCTGTCGCCTATGTTGGTGGCCTTATATTACAAGAATAGATGAAAAGATGAAATGATGAAAAGATGAAATCTTTTATGTAAAGAAATCCGAATTCATAATTGTTTGTATTTACATTATTAATTATTGAATCGGTGTGTCTTTATAAAATCAGTGTCAAATCGTATTCAGGTTCTTTGAATTTGTGAGGCCTCTAAAATCGTGAGGCCCTGCTTCATCACCCATCGCTTGCAACGCTACTAAGAATAAATGCATCATAACTATTAAATAATAATAATAATAATAATAATAATAATAATAATAATAATAATAATAATAATAATAATAATAATAATAATAATAATAATAATAATAATAATAAATTACTTTATTATTTTCAAATTGTCATGCCGTGTTGTTTAATATTAGAAGAAAGTACAAGTTTTTATTATTTCCGAAATAATAATTATTTCAGTTGTTCGTATGATAGTTGTTTAAGAAAGATAAGATACCGAGCACGAACAACATGTATTATCTGCTATTGATACTGTCTCCCCCCCCCCCCCCGATTACTTTCTGGTTTTGTCTCTAGCACTTTTAGTAGCCGTTGGCAACTCTGTAAAATCACTGTCTGCTACCATATAAACAAGCGATACTAGGGACCTCAGGAGAAGGTAGCTAGCGCTTGGACGCACTATCTATGAATCTATCTATCTATCTATCTATCTATCTATCTATCTATCTATCTATCTATCTATCTATCTATCTATCTATCTATCTATCTATCTATCTATCTATACAGGGCCGGATTCATGGTGAAAAGACTACAAGGTGGATGCAATGCAGTGCTACATTCTTGTCGCTCTGGCGCATGACGTCATCTTGGTCGCAGACGTGGCCAGCGAGAGTCAGATGAACTTTTAACAAGCGCTTGCTCGCTGGTATCTTACACGCAGACTTCTCTTCTATTTATAGTGATCTTTTAAATTTTAGTAAAAATTTTAGTACAAACAATAATTATATAAACATAATGTAATCAATGCTTAAGCTAAGTGAATTCAAAGGAAGATATTTACAATAGCAAAAGAAACAGCAATATCAGTTCATATCAAACAACTTTGAAGCTTGAATAAGCCAATATTACTCACTACATTTTCTGCTTTTTCTTTCTTTCTTTCTTTTCTTTTTTAAACATCTGAAGTAATACACTCGAGTATGTATAGGCCTGAATAATCTATAACACAATGTGTCGTTAATGCATTTCATTAATATATATTTATGTATGCTCAAGTATATTTTCGTAACACATTGATCGGTTTTGATTTACTATTATTATTATTTTGCTTGAAAGAGAATTCTTTACTGATGACCCCATATAAATTTTGAGAATATCTCAAGGGAGAATTCATGGTTTTCGTAAATAGAAATGCACGTACGTATATTTTCCTTATGCTTGGACAGTTTTTTTTAAAGAGGTTGCTCAAATGTAAGTTTCGTCAGAATCTCAGTGGAGGTTAAAAACTTTATTGAGCAGGGACGCACGTATTTAATATTTTAAACATAGTTTTTATTTTTGATTTATAAAAAAATCATCTTATTTGAAATCGCTGATCGCTTATTTATAGAATTGCTATCTGAACAAAAGGTTTGGTGAAACTGACAGTTCTCTGAATATTAGTGTCAAAATTTACGCCATAACAAACTGTATTATTAAACATTTGTACGAAACGTTACATATACTATTGTGTTCTAAAAATATATAGAAATAAATCTGTATATACAAAGCACCTCAAATAAAGAAATTGCAACATGACTATTTCAAGCAAGAAACAAAGTACTAGGCGTAGGTGAAGACGATGTAGGGGTGTTACAGCTAGACTAGAAAACATATAAACCATAAAATTACATAATTTTCTTAATTTTCTTGATAAGTTTTCTCTTTTCTGTCCCGTGGACTAAAGAAGACAAAAGATAAATGCAAATGAATGATTATGTGGAATTTGGTGGAATGAGAATGCAGGAGTGCCCCGAGAAACTCACGGACACGATGTTGTCCACCAGAAACTCACTTGACCGAGAAGCGGACCAGTATCCCTTGCACTAGAGGTGAGCCTTCTGCCACTGAGCCACTGTGCTTCCTTGATTAGTTGCGAATCTACCAAATTTTTAATTTACTGCAGTCATTCTTAATTTTGTAATTCTGGAGGGAACCCCTAAATATGTATCCAAAGTAAATTATCCAAAGTTATGATTAAAATGAACAAAAATTTCAAAATCTGAGTGTAAAAATGTCCCGACAATGTCGTCCTGACATGGTAGGTGGATACTTTATTCTCTTGATCTAATACATTGTTATATATATCTTTGTAACCGTTATTCGTTATTACGAACCTTCCCTTCGTTAGTTAATTTGAAGTGCAACGTCCCGTTTTAGCACCGAGGCTACAGGGAATGCAGACCTCCAGAATGAAATGGGACCTGAAATACTTTAACGCGTTCAATGCTCTCCATTTGCGTAACTCGAGGGAGGTAAGCCTCCTAGATCATCGTGCCTCCCTTCTCGAGTTACATGCCTGCCTCTGTGGGGAAAATTTTATCTCAATATCTTATGTAGAAGGAAATGATGATAGAAATGATCACCTCTGTCGGTTCCCCTCCCTCATGATTTCGAATCCGGGTCTTGCCCCAAAGTTCGTCTTTTTAAATCGTACTATTGGATTTTTGTATGCAGAATCAACACAAGCTACTGTAGCTCTATATACTATTATTACATACTATTAATACTAAAAAGAAACTACATAATGAAATCGCTTTTTTATAATTTCATTTAACATTGCATTTATTTATTACTTTTATGTACCATATTTTAGGTTTATTTTGTCATGTCGCCTGCAAGCTAAAATCCATTTCTGGAGACATTCCCCCTCTTTTTGAGGAAATCTAAAGTATTTTATATTAGTTCCCTTAGTTTTTATGTAATAATTACTACAGCCGTACACTGCACAGTTAGGCATTCTCGATATCATTTAAAAGAACAAAGTAACAAAGAGTTTCCACTTGTCACTTAAAGCCGCGCCGTTTCCCGTTGTCTCTTGCAAACCAGATGACGTCACAGCCACGACAGCGCTCCAGACGACATGCGCATGCAACCACCTTGTAGTCTTTCCACCATGGCCGGATTTAGGGGGTGCACCGGTGCACGTGCACCCCCCTTTCGTTATATATACGTATACAATATCTAAAATGAGAAGCTAGCAGTGAATTAGCAATACTTTCCGAAACTTTCTGCCGTCATGTTTTAGTTTGGGGCTTAGCAGAAAGAGGAGTTTTGCAAAAGCAAGAGTCGATTTTCAGAAGGTTCAAGGAAAAGGATTCACCGAGCAAAGCAATATAACATTTGTCAAGTATGAGAGAACAGAAGCCAGGAAGAAAGAAGAACAATTTTACCTGCATATCACTTGCGACTCTCTTTATAATACTCCCCCTTCCGTTCTATGTATCAGAGTTGTCAAGCTGTAAGGAATATTGTCACATGTCACTTTACGACGAGCTACTGTATTTAACGGTATGCTACACTTCAATGACCAACGCGGAATAAGAGTGACACGTTGGATAGAAGTGTAGCAGACGACACTAATTCAGGTCCGTCAACTTGGAGTGCGGAATCCGCAAATCACGTATTAAACATGTTCATAGTTTTGTACACATTTTGTACAATTTTGTACATCTTTTAAAAAAATTTGTACACCCACTGTGTTTCCAGAAATTTGCGGTGAAAATTCCGCACTCCAAGTTGACGTTCGAGTGCGGAATCACCAGATCCGAGATTTAAGTAACTAAAAATAATCTGCAAATTTTGTACAATTTTGTACACCTTTAAAATAATTTTGTACACCCCTGTGTTCCGAGAAAGTTACCATCAAAATTTCGAACTCGACCATCAATTTGGAGTGCGGGATCTTCATATCGAAAAATTAAGTAGCCAAATATACTCTACGAATTTTGTACACTTTTGTACACCTATTAAAAAATTTTGTACACCCCTTATTTCCAAAAAAATAGTCTTAAATTTACGGATCGTACCATAAGTAAACCATTAAGTTGAAGTGCCGATTAACAAAATATGACATATAATTAACGCATATGATTCAATATATGCCGTAAAATTTTGTACACCTTTAAAATAATTTTGTACACCCCTGTGATTCCAGGAAATTAGCTCAAAAATTTCGATCTCAACCATCAACTTGGAGTGCGGAATCATCATATCGAAAAATTAAGTAGCCAAATATAATCTACGAATTTTGTACACTTTTGTACACCTATTAAAAAATTTTGTACACCCCTGTATTTCGAAAAAATAGTCTTAAATTTACGGATCGTTCCATAAGCAAACAATTACGTTGGAGTGGAGATTACCAATATATGACATATAATTAGCGCATATGATTCAATATATGCCGTTAAATTTTGTACACCTTCCGTAGAATTTTGTACACCTTTAAAATAATTTTGTACACACCTGTGATTCCAGGAAATTAGCTCCAAAATTTCGAACTCAACCATCAACTTGGAGTGCGGAATCTTCATATTGAAAAATTAAGTAGCCAAGTATAATCTACGAATTTTGTACACTTTTGTACACCTTTAAAAAATTGTACACCCCTGAATTTCGAAAAAATGGCCAACTTACGGATGCCACCATAAGCAAACCAGTAGGTTGGAGTGCCGTTTAGTAATATATGACATATAATTAGCGCATACGATTGAATATATGCAGTAAAATTTTGTACACCTTCCGTAGAATTTTGTACATCATTCAAATAATTTTGTACACCCCTGTGTTTCCAGAAAATTAGCTGCAAAATTTCGAACTCAACCATCAACTTGGAGTGCGGAATCTTCATATCGAAAAATTAAGTAGCCAAAAATTATCTACGAATTTTGTACATTTTTGTACACCTTTTAAAAATTTTTGTAGAACCCTGAATTTCGAAAAAAAATGTCCTTTAACTTACGGATGCCACCATAAGCAAACAATTAAGTTGGAGTGTCGATTAGCAATATATGACATATAATTAACGCATATGATTCAATATATGCAGTAAAATTTCTTACACCTTACGTAGAATTTTGTACACCTTTAAAATAATTTTGTACACCCCTGTGTATCCAGAAAATTAGCTCCAAAATTTCGAACTCAACCATCAACTTGGAGTGCGGAATCTTCATATCGAAAAATTAAGTAGCCAAAAATTATCTACGAATTTTGTAAATTTTTGTACACCTTTTAAAAATTTTTGTACACCCCTGAATTAAAAAAAAATCTTCAAGTTACGGATGCCACCATAAGCAAACCATTATGTGTAGATTTACTACTTCCTGTTAATATTATTATTAGCAATAGGAAAACTAACAAAGTATAGTATTACTGATACTTGTTTTAGTGTTGTTCCTTATATTGTAACATACAGTGGAGTTTCGTTAATTCGAACTTGGATAATTCGAAATATTGGATAATTCGAACAGAAGTCCATTCCCCTTGAAAACTGTATTGAAAACAGTAAAAAATCGTGGATAAATCGAACTTTTGAACCTATGTTTTGAATAATTCGAAGTAAGTACAGTTGAAAATTTTTAATGTTGGACAGACGTAAACAGAGAAATACAGTTTTAACGTGCTTTCAGTTATCCAGATGCAGCCATAGGAAAGAGTAACACAAAAGATATATAGAAAATCTATGTAATGATAAAGATGAAGGTGAGTTGGGGAAGAAGTAAAGATAGAGAACGTGTGCCAATCTCATCTTGTTTCAGAATTGGTTGAAAATTTAAGATGAATTATTGATAAAGTCAATCAAATGTTATTAATATCGTATTCCAAGCAAAACATGAAATTCAAGATTAATTGACCGTACAAAAACAATCCAATTTAAGCAAATGAGGTTTACGACTTCTTAAAAGTGAGAACAGAATATTCAAATTATTACTGGTGTTTAATTGTTTGAGCTATTCAATGTATGTTGTAGTGTTGTACGTAAATATGTTTTCCATTGTGCACGTAGTTTGAATTATGTGGAGTCAATGTCGTTTCTTAGTTTGCGGTATTCGATCACGCAAATAATAAGCTGCTTTAAAGGTAAAATCTACACCATATGAATATGTTTTTGATGCACAGTACTTTGGTTTGTTTGTTGTTATATATGTGAAAATGAGTGTTGTTGGATAATTCGAATTTTGGATAATTCGAAGTTTTTTCGTGTCCCCTTGGACTTCGAATTAAAAAGAGTCCACTGTATATCTTTTCAATATTTTGCCTGTCATAATTTTGAAGATTTATTAGCTACTTACAAGTTTATACCACAAACCTAAGTATGTATTAGTTTAGAAGAAAAAATATTGAAGCAGATGAGGCAAATGCTCGTTAAAATGTTCATATTTTACATTTAATGATAATATGGTTCTACATTTCTTTAATTTTGTTTCTATTCTTACTTTATTTGCCCTACAGGTTTCCAAAGTTTTACGTAATGTTTACATGTAATGTTTCTATATTTTATTTATTCAAAATAATTTACAGTATTGTTAAAATACAATTCTGTTACCATTATTTGATTTGAAAACAAGGAATTCAAGTTGAATTCAATTCCGATTACAGTTACCTAAATTTTCGAAATGATGAATACAAAGTCCACGTTGATGGTTCAGTGCGTAATATTGAAGGTATTTTTTTTTCAAAATCCAGAGGTTTTCAAAATTATTTTGAAGATGTAAAAAAATCTACGGAATATGTGCAATAATATCTAATACCTATATATCCGATATAGCGATTAGGCACTCCAAGTTGATGGTTTGATATGCTTGATAGCGTAAGTTGAAGAGCAATTTTCTCCAAATATAAGGTTGCAAAATTTTTAAAGGATGTACATAACTGTAAAAAATTCGTTGATTATTTTTTCTACTTAAGTATTCAGCATGAAGATTCCACACACCAAGCTGATCGTTAACTTTGACATTTAGGAGCTAATTTTCTCGAAACACAGGGGTGTACAAAATTCTCCGAGAAGTGTACAAAATTCCACGGAACATGCACAACCATATCCGCTAATTATATGTCTGATACTGCTAATCGTCACTCCAACATGATCGTTTGCTTATGATAAAATCGGTAAGTATAATGCCAAAGTTTTCAAAATGCCAGGGTTAACCGAATTTTTTAAAATGTGTACAAAAGTGTACAAAATACGAAGATTATTTGTGTCTACATAATTCTTCTATATAAAGGTTCTGCACTCCAAGTTGATGGTTAAGTTCGAAATTTTGGAGCTAATTTTCTGGGAACACAGGGGTGTACAAAATTCTACGGAAGGTGAAAAAATTTTACGGCATATATTGAATCATATGCGCTAATAATATGTCATATATTGCTAATCACCACTCCAACTTAATGGTTTGCTTATGGTAGGATCCCTAAGTTGGAGACCATTTTTTTTTCGAAATACAGGGGTGTACAAAAATTTTTAAAAGATGTACAAAATTCTACGTACGGGCAAAATTTTACGGCATATATTGAATCATATGTGCAAATTATATGCCAATATTGCTAATCGGCAATCCCACTTGATGATTTGCTTATAGTAGGATCCCTAAGTTGGAGGCCATTTTTTCGAAATACAGAGGTGTACAAAATTTTTAAAAGATGTATAAAAGTGTACAAAATTCGTAGATAATTATTAGATACTTAATTCTTCGATATGAAGATTCCGTACTCCACGTTGATGGTTGAGTTCGAAATTTTGGAGCTAATTTCGTGGAATCACAGGTGTGTACAAAATTATTTTAAAGGTGTACAAAATTCTACGTACAGTGTACAAAATTTTACGGCATATATTGAATCATATGCGCTAATTATATGTCATATATTGCTAATCGGCACTCCAACTTAATTGTTTGCTTATGGTACGATCCGTAAATTTAAGACTATTTTTTTTTCGAAATACAGGGGTGTACAAAATTCTTTAATAGGTGTACAAAAGTGTACAAAATTCGTAGATTATATTTGGCTACTTAATTTTTCGATATGATGATTCCGCACTCCAAGTTGATGGTTGAGTTCAAAATTTTTGAGCTAATTTCCTGGAATCACAAGGGTGTACAAATTTGTTTTAAAGGTGTACAAAATTCTACGGAAGGTGTACAAAATTTAACGGCATGTATTGAATCATATGCGCTAATTATATGTCATATATTGCTAATCGGAACTCTAACTTAATGGTTTACTTATGGTACGATCCGTAAATTTAAGACTAATTTTTTTCGAAATACAGGGGTGTACAAAATTTTTTAATAGGTGTACAAAAGTGTACAAAATTCGTAGATTATATTTGGCTACTTAATTTTTCGATATGATGATTCCGCACTCCAAGTTGATAGTTGAGTTCGAAATTTTGGAGCTAATTTCATGGAATCACAGGGGTGTACAGTAGAGATGTGGGTCGGGTAAATACCCAGTGGGTAGGTAAATAAAAAATGGGTATTTACCCGGGTTTTTACCCCTTTTGTATTTACCTACCCAAAAAATGGGTATTTTACGAAAGTTCAATTATTATGAAGTTTTAAGAATTCTTAACCATATCAGTGATGTTTTTCTGTATTTTGAGGTCTCTCGAGCGTTATTTCTCGTTCATTCACTATAATATGCAAAATCACTTGCGTCTCTAGCGGATGGACGAGGGGGACGCGTCCCTCCAATATTTTGAAATACAAAATATTCAATATTTTATTCTAATTTAATTTATTTATTAACGACAGAATAACATATAAATAATAATAATAATTATATTTATTTGGATATTTGGAGACTCTTTCAGTCCAACATTTTTTCCAGAAATGTGGAATTTTTAAATTTTTAAATTCTTAGGAATGTTTCACAAGCAACAACTCAGACACCCAACACACAAATAAAAGATAAACGAAAGATGGATCATACATCTAAAGCATTACGTATCACAGGCTACAACTAATTGAATAAAGACGACCAAAATTATCAAAATCTTTCCGAGTCGAACATTATGGAGTTCAAGTTAATCATGTAAGATTGTGCCTTATGTCCACTAGTTTCGAAATTAAAAGGACATTTTAGAGTAGTTTTATCATCAAAAGAGGAAGTGATTTCGATATATTTGGTGTAGTCGTATTTATTATATGAAAAAGAAAAATGATGGAGAAAAACATTACATCAATTTCCATCAAATATACAGGGTTTTCTTAACTTTTTATGGCTTTTTAGGTTCAACTACTATTTAGGATTTTTGATAGAATCTTCATATTGATGTTTCTTAAAACAAATACCGACGTATGGAACGTTAACGAAGTCTTACAGGAAGTGTTGAACGAAAGTCTTGCCAAAGCGATCTTTGTTAGTTGGTGTTCCCTGTCACTTGTTGAAAACCCTTTGTGGATTGATTTAAAAAAATCGTCCTTCGTATGCTGTCTCATTAAAGTATCTCCTGGCTACGAGTTAGTTGGATGCTCAATACAGTGAAATGCAAGAAGTTAAAATGAAGTTAGAGGAATCAAGAAACCTACATGTACAGTGTGACAGTTGGAGAATTTGAGAAATCATTTATTTCGTAATTTCAAAGCCTGAACCTGTTTCTGCTGATTTCGTGTTGTCAAAAGAAAATATACAGGGTACATATTACTTGCCTGAAGAGATTATGAATGTTCTGTAAAAATATAACGCTGAAATTTTTTTAGTAATCACAGGAGACAACGTGTCCAACATGAGAGCAGCTTTTAAATTAGTAATACAGACGTATCCTAGTATAGTATCTTTGGGTTGTTTTGCTCATCTTTTCCATTTGCTTTGTTCTGACATCATCGGATGTCCATCGGTAAAGACATTACTGCTGAGAAGTGTAATTGATGTTAAAACATTTAAACATAGTCATCACTTGCGAGCACTATTTATACAAATCTGAAGGGAAAAAAGGGTTACAATCTCGTTAAAGTTGCTTGGAGAAACTAGATGAAGAAGCCATTTACACTTCTCCAAAGTTTGCTCGTCAATAAAACTGTGCTTCAGATGGTCGCTGTGAGTGAGGAATCGTCATTACCTTCAGAAATTCAATCAATATTCTGGGTTTATATTGAAAAAAATTATAGCCATTTTGAAACCTACAGTGGATTTGATTAATTGCTTCTAGTAAAATGAGCCTCAGATAGACACTGTGCACTCAAAATTCCAGAACCTTCAGCAAACTCTGACAGAACAGTTACCATCGCCAATTCTTTCGAAAAAGAAGAGCAATCAATAATGGAAAAATTTAAAGAATGAAATGAATTCGGCTTGGGTCCAATTCATCTGGCTGCAAATCTCCTCTCAATCCCACTTTTCAGGGATGCAAATTGACCGCTGAAGAATTGTTTGATGAAGTTAACTTCGTTTGTAAAGTTGCAAAATAAATGGGATTGAATTCTGTTTTACTGAGAGCACATTTAACTGACTATAGGGACAAGGAAGGAATATGGGCAAGGAAGTTTTTGTGGGACGGACTGGAACAAATGAGGTTTAGAGAGCTTCGGGGCATCACTGAATTAGCTGATGTGGCCATTCGAACCCTTAGCGCTCCGGTTACATCTGCTGCCACAGAAAGAACTCTTTCTACATTTAGTTGGATCCACAGTAAAACAAGAAATCATTTATCATTGGAGAGGGCAGGGAAACTAACATATCTTTCATATAACTGGAAGCTTTAAATAAGAAATTGCCTGAAGTTTCACGGATGCAACGCTGAGGACCAGGGTTATCAAGGAAGAAGTCACCAGCTGTTGGCATGGAACAGAACAAAACTCCAGAGAGATTGGAAGAGGATACAGAAGAAATGAGTGGCACAGAAGAAAATGAAGAGACGAGTGATAGTGATGATACTGAAGAATTGTGTGATGATTTTGACTATGATCTTACTGTTGATTCTGTGTAGGACGATAAAATTTGTGGTCGTTTCATAGTGCTCCAAATTTGGTAGAGATTAATTGCTGTTCTTTACTGAATAATTTAATATATAAATATTACATTCAGTGAGTTACTATATAGCTTAACGTTGTTTATCACATTAATATTTTAAATATGCTATTCCAATAAATATTTTTACAAAGCATTATTGGTAGTGTTAAACTCCATTTAGTGTACACTTCTAAAAATCAGGAATTAGTTATTTAAGTGTTTTACGAAGTGTTATTTCTTATTTTATGGATAATTTTCTCCCAACGGCATATTTAGTAAATAATTTGATCGACCAATTTATTAAATTTTGTTACTTTGATTATTCTACAACTTCCGTAGTCATACAATTATTTTTGCAGAATGGCAAATTAGGTAAAAGTGTAATTTGTATAGTTTCTAAGTATTTTCTAAGTTATTACGTACTAAAGCCGAGTCTCTTTACTTTGATATAACTATATCAAAAACTTTGTTGTTACAGTGTAGTTTCTTAAACAGATTTAATTGTTTAATTCAGTAAACCAGGAGTAAAATATAAGAAACTTATTGGTCCAATTTTTTTTGCATAATTGGCAATTCAGTACCTCTCATTGCCTATAGATAAAATACCAAAAATAAAATTATTTTGCGTGAAGAAAGTAACCAGTTGTATTTGGAATATCAGTTCAGTTTTTAAATTATTAAAAAAGTTGTTTTTCATCAGTATTATTCAATTTTTTTAAGGTAATGTAAACTTTAGATCCTTAAAATAGAAAAGCAGTTATTAATAATTCATTTTCCGCAGTTTGGTAACTAAAAGAAGAAGTGGTTGTTCATTTTAGTTATAGAGATCTGCTGTTACTTAAATAGTTTAGTTAGTATTCATCGGTGGCTTGAAAAATTGGAGAGGGGTATTGGGAGATAAAAGAAGATGCGCCAGATCGAGAAATATGGAGAAAGCAGTTTCATCAGACGCGAACCTAAGGAAGAACTTAAACTCCGTGTCATTAATACCAGGAGCTGCTGGCAGACAGAATACTTAATAATAGTGTATGATTAGGTTGGTGACAACTCACTTCACTTTCTTTAGTCATCGTTATGTTCTGTCATTATTTTTATATTTTCGTGTTGGTTTGCTCGTCTATCGAATTCTATCGCGTAGCTGATTGCACGCCTCAGGGGCACAACAAGGTAAGAATTCACGGAATAGAATGGACAATTATTTTCCACTAAGGATAATAGAAGGAAATTTAGTGTAAGTAAAAAGAAAAATAATGGTGAGTAGCTAGGGAATCCGGTGTATTACTTAAATATCAATTTCATTCTTTAATTACTAGAAAAAATGATTAACTGAATGGTTACTTAGTGCTCCTGTTGTAGGTAATACAGATGACCATTATATTTTTCATTGACAACGATAAAATCTATTTATTGGTAATTGAAACATAAAATACCCATTTTGGGTAAATACCCGGGTATTTACCCGGGGTATTTACCCGCTGAAATAAATACCCAGGTATTTTACATCCCTAGTGTACAGATTTGTTTTAAAGGTCTACAAAATTCTACGGAAGGTGTACAAAATTTTACGGCATATATTGAATCATATGCGCTAATTATATGTCATATATTGCTAATCGAAACTCTAACCTAATGGTTTGCTTATGGTACGATCCGTAAATTTAAGACTATTTTTTTTCGAAATACAGGGGTGTACAAAATTTTTTAATAGGTGTACAAAAGTGTACAAAATTTGTAGATTATATTTGGCTACTTAATTCTTCGATATGAAGATTCCGCACTCCAAATTGATGGTCGAGTTCGAAACTTTGATGGTAATTTTCTCGGAACACAGGGGTGCACAAAATTATTTTAAAGGCGTACAAAATTATACAAAATTTGTAGATTATTTTTAGTTACTTAAATCTCGGACCTGGTGATTCAGCACTCAAACGTCAACTTGGAGTGCGGAATTTTCACCGCAAATTTCTGGAAACATAGGGGTGTACAAAATTTTTTTTAAAGATGTACAAAATGTGTACAAAATTATGAATATGTTTAATACGTGATTTGCGGATTCCGCACTCCAAGTTGACGGACCTCACTAATTCAGCGCTGGATACTAGCAGTGTTACCAAACCCTAGTGCGAGCAATTGCAAGTTACTTTATTTCTTGACTTTCCTCGTACAATAAAAGACACATACATAAAATACGTATCATTTGAAATGGTAGAATGTTGCTTTCGTTTGTTTTATTTAGATCCTAAAAATATATAAGTTACTATCATGCTGAATAATTTCAATATTTAAGTTTGTGTTTGGATTTCGTTTCTTTGATTACTTCCATGACATACGTACATCCCTTTTTGTGGCCGAGTGACAAATGCGCGTGATAACTCTGTGTATGAATACGATTTCCAATCCCGTCGAGGGTACTTGTCTCAGATTTAAACTGAAGTAGTGGTTGGCGTTTCACTTTTAAACAGTAGGGGGACACGGTGGCTTAGCGGTGGAGCGCCTATCTCTGGTGTATGTGGTCCCTAGTTCTATCCCCGAACAAGTAAGTTTGGGTGGTAACATTGTGTTGTGAGTTTTCTCGGGGTACTCCAGTTTCCCCCCACGTTATCATTCCCCCAATTCTCATTTGATTAATCATCGTTTTCCTTAGCCGAAAGGCATAATCATGGGAACTTAAACTGAAAGATTTCAGTTTTTTTTAACAGTAAGTCCCGTTTCCTATAGGCTCAGTGATGAAAAGGAGGATAAAAAAAACTTAAAATCAACCACCCAAACAAATTTCTTGATATACTTGTGAAATTTTGCGGTAAACTCTTTAAGAAACATTTATTCCAACTTAACATGAGTATCTATTGATTTGTGTCTTTTCAGCTCTTATAGGCCTACTATTAACAATACCGATCATCGATCTTTTTGGTCAAAGCGGCCACGGAACGTTCTAATGTAAGTAAAGATATAAACATGCTGATAATAATAGGAGATACGCATACACGAGAAGACCAACAAAACACATTACTGTTTTTTGACGATGATGATAATGTATCTAAAGCTATTAAGAAGATAATGGAAGCACTGTTCCTCTTTTTCTTTCCTGTTTATAGACAATGGATTGTCATATACCGTGTATGTTCCTTACCTCAAAGTGAAGTACATGTATTGATCTTACATATACCAAGAATCGCGATGTAATTTATAACCTAAATTGATTGTTATCTAGTTGAGGTTGACAAAATAGCAACGTACGTGTGACAAAATATACGTATGAAAACACTTTTTTTTTTTTTTTTTTTTGTATTCACTATCAGAAACACGTATCACCACCAAGGGCTTGATCGAATTAATACTAGTCAACGGTAAACACCATAAATCATTATTTAATTAACACTTGAAATTATGCAGGGCGAATCTTTGCACAGTAAAGCATATTTCTTCCCCGTAACTCATCAACTTATTCATCGGTACAAAAATAAAAGTAAGAAGAAGCAAATAAGTTTAATGTACTCGTTAATTACGTAATTGACTAAAGAGAAATTCATTCTCTAAACCATTGTTTCCCAACCTTTTTCAACTTGCCGCACACTACAGGTGTAACTTGAATTCTCGCGACTCACTCATATAGATATTATTTGTAAATATAAAATACCATGGTAATTCTTTTCTGTGATTACTGATCTCCTTCTCACAGAGGAGAAAGTTCGATCATTGGTTTTCCTCCACGGTAAATCATTATGCTTATTTTTCATTCTAATTTAAAAACAGAAAACAATTGCAATGAGATATAGGAATCAGGTTTTTAAAAGTACATCTTCTTTTTCGAAAACTGTATCCAACCTTTCACCAGTGTTGCCAGACCAGCCAGTTGGAAAAGCAGGAGATTCGAAGACAAAAAACAGGAGAAAGCAGTAGACACATACAGTGGTGGCGTTTGAATGTAAAGCCGGGGGGGGGGGGTCAATAAAATTTGCCATTATTAAGGGGGCAGTAGTCAAAACAAGCAGTCCAGAATTCATTTCCGATTAACTACGTTGAGCAAATGAAAGGGAAAAGTCCCGATTTATAATAATATTATTTGATACACACATGTGTGAAATAAACCGTAGTGAAAGAGCAAAGGGGAGTGGGAAAATGTCTTTTCATGCACGTAGCGATAACGTAGCTGTGTTGTGCAGTCACATGTGATCGTGGCGTAAGACAATGGGTGATATCAATAAAAATAAGTAACTACTCCTGAGAAGTCCTACTCGAGAATCGGAATAACTACACCTGGAGTAATCTCCTCCCTCAGTTTCGTATCAATAAAACAAGCCACTACTCAGGTCTAGTCTGCTCCAGATTTATGAACGTTTACTCGCGCTTCCTCTGCACGTAGCACTGAGTCGTATCAATAAAAGAAGTGATTACTCATTTCTCCCATTCATCGCGCAGTCATTTCGTTGCTTTTAACCTATGGCGTGTATCTTAAAAGCCAGGAAACGGGCAAGTAGCAACGATAGCTTCAATCAAAGTGTATTTGTGGATATTCTAAAAGAGTTTCCAGTGGTACTTTCAAAGTCACAGCTACCAGAAAGTAAACGAAGGAAAGCCGAAAGTTTGAAGGTAATTACAGTGAAATGCAACGAAATATCAAATACATCTACGACTGAGACACAAATTCAAAAGAGAATCTTTAATATTCGAGCGAGAATAAAACAAAAATAAAAAAGAAGAAAAAATAATAAAAAAACGGGAAAGAAGAAAGTAATATTGAAACCATGCGAATGAACCTATTTGAGCTGACGGATGTTGATTGGAATCCAGCAATATTAAGATTAACACGACAAGCGCATATCACGTGTTGTCCAAGGTCTTTGTAGATTGTTTGGCTTTAAGAACGAAATCAGACACTTGGCTCCTTTGTTTTCTTTTTAATAAAGTCCAGCCACCCACGTCATAAATCACGTCCATCTGATTGCGTTTTCCACACCGTACGTGTCCCATTCTCACGTATACACCCTTTCTATCAACGTTGAGTTGAGTTGATTATTAGTTTAACGTCCTTTTCAGTAGCGTGCCTACATGAGACAGAACCCACTGATTAACGTGGAATCCAAACCACATGAGCTCCTGCCGGGAATCGAACGCGGGTCTCCTATGCCAAAGGCATGTACGCTAACCGCTTAGCCACGAAATAGCTCTTCCTATTAACGTATTACTCTCCAAAATACTAGGTTTCTTTAATGCCACTTGTGTATAGTCAAGTGCTCCGATAGCACCCGGAAATGTATATTGTTCTTGCCACTCTGCCTTTGCTGTTTGTATATTACGCACACTTCCGGAAACAATCCATTTTCAGGTAGTCATAGACAGTACTTTGAGCCACACCAGAATCCCCTGACATTCCGACCTTGAATCCCGGATCACTCACGTAACGCAAGAAAACCAAGGGCACCGATTTCTCTGTAAATTGGGGAGGGCATTCAGATGTAGAAGGTATATATATCAGGATTTTAAGACAAATTGCACTCTAATTATGCCAAATATTGTATATTCATAAATACAATAGGGGGCCACATGAGCTTTGCGGGGCCCGGGTCCCCTGGCCCCCACAGGATCGGCGCCCTTGAAGAAAACCCGCATCTTTTCATCATTACGTAGTCCACCACCCCGAATTTCGGTTGATTCTCCTTAAAAAATGTTGTGCTAATCACAACATTTTCTTTCATAAACTTATAATGCTTTTTGTAATCTCCATTTCCAACATTTCTATGCAGTTTATAAGTTTTTCTACGTAGTAAAACAATCATATACTCTGCCATATTTCGCACGGAGTCACCTATTTAGCTTGCTCCACAAATTTGGAGAAGTTACTAGCATCACAGAGGAGTCTTTGATTTTTATTGATATCAAACGCGTAGTAGTTACTCGGCTCGAGAACAGAGGTGTGGTTGCTTCAAAAGGGCGGGGCTTCTCCGAGGTCAGCCGAGACGACTAGTGCTCAGTTCTCTTTTTATTGATACCAATGCGAGTAACTACTTCAAAATTGGGCGTAATGAGTAACTTCTCCGTTTTATTGATATCACCCAATTTCTTGCTGACTATCGTGGAGAAACGATCTAAGCCACTCTTCCAACCCAAGTCCCAATCTAAACAACACTTACTTGTAAATCTTCCAGAAAGTCATAAAAACGCTAACCATAATGCATATAGAAGATGACGTACAGTTGTATTCTTTGGATTCATATTATATACAGTAAAGCTCTATAACTATATGCTCTACAGATCTTTGTGTATTATAAGAGAGAAATTTCGTTTTTTTTTATATGAGGAACCATTGAAAATTCAATATTAATAATAATATATTTCTTTAACTTCTCAAAGTAAGGAAAAAGCAGAAGATTGTTCACTTTTGATTTTGTTTCGCAGTAGATCAGTAGAACGTAGAAAAAGCAGGAGATCTCCTGCAAAATCAGTAGATCTGGCAACACTGCCTTTCACTAAGAAGGAAGATCATTAAATAACGAACGAACAAACAAATCTCCTTTACTTTTAAAACACAAATGTAGTTATTTTGTATGCATGTTTCCTTTGTCGAAAGGATTGAATGATATTTTAAAATTTCAAGTTATGAAATAGTCTGCAACAATAAAGATGCAATAATGATAACAAATTCTTTTTTCAACATTAAAAATGTACAGAAAAGTAAGACAGTACGAAACTTAAAATTATAGATTCATAGTAGAGGTTCATAATAATACGAACTACACATACACATTTTCCCCTTTGTCTTACAATTTGATTGTTGTAGAATTAATAATTTTGTTTCTATTTCCTCGCGGCATACTAGCAGCCCATTCGCGGCACACCGGTTGGGAAACGCTGCTCTAAACACTCGAGTTTTAGTCCCACTCATACATACGTAACACAAACGTCACACAAGAAAGGCCCATGTCGCAAATAGGAGAATTAAATGAAATATTTTATTTTAACGTCCCACAATAATGCCCTTTAGATTAAAAAAGACAGCTGATTAATGACAGCAGTGGCGGATCTAGCCCGAAGCCGGTGGGGCTAGGCCCCCCCCCAGTATTTTTAGTGACAAAAATAATTTAATCTATTATTTATATATTTTTGAAAGTTTGTAGTAGTCTCATGATATAGCCCCCATAGTCTGGATTCTAGCTGGCCCCCTCTGTTTTCACCTTCTAGATCCGCCTCTGAAGGACAGTAAATGATTATGAAATAATTGATAGAATGATAGTGTGGGAGGAAAAGGGGCAGCCACGAGAAAACTTACGAACATAATACTGTCCACCACAAACTTACATGCCTTGGGATCAAGCTAGGAAATCCCCCGCAACAAAGATGAACAATCTATCAGTGAGCCATTCTGACCCATGTCGCAAATTGGGGTCAAGGGGTAGGGGACAAATTTAAATTTATTTATTTATATATTCTACACAACACTCCCTAAGCTCAGTTATAGTGTTTATTATTATTATTATTATTATTATTATTATTATTATTATTATTATTATTATTATTATTATTATTATTATTATTAATATTAATATTAATATTAATAATAATAATAATAATAATAATAATAATAATATTTAACAATCATCATATACAGTTCAGAGGCCATTTTATACTGAAAATCTAACAACAACACCACTAAGAATGGAAAGGATTTCGAAATATATCGGCCAGGGCCTGTTCAATAGGTACTATCCCGGCATTAAAGGTAGGACTTAAGGAAACCCTGGAAAACCCCAATCAAGATGGTCGGCAGCGAGAATTCAACTCACAATCTACCGAATGCGAAGCCAACGCTCTACCTCTTGGGCTACTTCGCTCGGTAACAGTGTTATTCTTTTGTAAATACATTTACCCACAGTTATATCTTTTAACAAGATTATACACACAATCGGATCTAGAAAGTAAAAACTGGTTGCAGCCAGACCCTAGACTATGATACCAAGAGTTTACTATAAATTTTGAAAAAATATAAAAATAATACCTTAGATTATCTTTGTTACTCAATAAACTGGGGAGCTCCATCGTGGCTAAGCTGTTAGCGTACGCGTCTTTGGCGTGGGAGATCCGGGTTCGATTTCCGGCGGGAGCTCATGTGGTTCGGATTCCACGTTAATCAGTAGGTCCACGTCTCATATAGCCTCGCTGCTGAACGGGACGTTAAACTCAAAATCAACTCAACTCAATAAACTGGGGGTCCTAGACTCCCCCGCTCCGGCCTAGATCCGCCACTGATTACATATATTTTTAAGTTTATTCTTATATACTGTAGAAGCCGCAGTGCTTCAGTGGTAGAGCGCTCTGGTGCACTGGGTCCTTGGTTCGATCCCAGCTCGTATCAAGTGAAGTTTGTGATGGACAAACACCGTGTGCGTGGGTTTTCTCGGGTCCTCTCGTTTTTTTCCACTTTCTTCATTCCACCATTTCCTTATTTCTCATCATCACCATCTTCTTTAGCCTAGCTGGCATATTCGTGGAACGTAAAACTCAATGATTTCATTTCATTTTCCTTATATACTGTGTCTGACATTCCAAAAACGGGTTTATATTAGATATCCTTTCAATTCATTGTAATAAAACATTCAACCTGCATACAGGACACTTAGCAAGAATATTTGTTCTTGTCTTCTTGCAGTAAATTCTACTGTTATTTCCTACGCGGGTTTTACCTGACGGAACATGAAATTGAATCTTCAAAGTAAGATCGGGACACTCAATTTTACCATGCTGTAACTTGTGCAAAAATAAACGATTCGTATGTTCTCTCCGCTGTTTCAAAGTGCGCATATTGAAGCTTTGTACTATTTCTGAATATGACATTTTGGATGCATGCCAGTTTTTCTATAAGTGTGTAATTTTTAAGGATTTTGATTGTATCTTTTAATCATACCAATGTGCTTCAGTGTTTTTGGTGACGAAAGATTTAAACCAATTAGCGAACTGCAAATTAATGTACCTAGGTAAAATTACTCATACAAAGAGAACTTCCTTTGGGGAGGGTTCATCTCATAATAATTTAGTAGATAAAAAATAATACGATGATATCTTCATTATCGTACTCATCCGTACATTTAGTATAATTTTAGGGATGATTTTTTTTTGTTATAGTTTATACTTAGAATAAATTTGGATTTGCCGCTAAAAGCTTTGGACCCTGTCTCGAAATAAATTCCTGCGTACGTGCCTGCTCATTTGAGAAATTGTATGCATACAGTAGCGACTTTTTACTGACGATCTTTTTTTTTTTTTTTCAAGGAACATTACCATACGAAAGTAAAATTAAAAAAAAATGGACTTCCATAAACAATTTTTGTTTCTTTATGAATAGTTTACTGGTATATCCTGCAATTTGTGGTTGTAACTTTACGTTCTGTCATGACCCATAGTTTCAGTAAGGTGGCACATTGAAAACACCTATAATAATAATAATAATAATAATAATAATAATAATAATAATAATAATAATAATAATAATAATAATAATAATAATAATAATAATAATAATAATAACATGAATGTGTAGTAATATGTGACCATTCTTAATCCTTTCATACTCTGGAAGAAGACTTTTGGTTTGCTATTAGTATATAAAACTCCCGCTTCTTTCCTGAAAAAGTCAAGAGACCCCCGTAGAACAACTTGCTCACTACACTCCTTTCGAAAACTCGATGATTTTTGAGTTGTGTCACATTTTTTTATTAAAAGAACGAACAGTGACGAAAAAAATTCGGGGGGGGGGGGAGGATCGCAGCCAGAACCCAGACTATGATACGCATATCATGAGTTTGCAATTTTTCATGGGCCCTGCAGAAATTTCCAACCTAACCCTCTCCCGATAGATCTTATGGCTAGGTTGAACGTTGACATTATAGACATCAAGTATTGTTCTACACATTGCATAACAGAAAAACTGCAAATAGGACTACATCTACTATTTCAAAAAAAATTCAATAAAGAATGAAAGACAAATCTTACTATAAACTTTCAAAAATATATAAATATTAGCTTCAATCATTTTTGCCACTCAAAGAAACTGCCCCCAGTCCTGGAGCAGGATCCGCCACTGGAAACGAACCTACTATTTGGAGAACACTATATATGTTTCACAATATATCAGTGTAATATTGGAATAATATTATTGAAGCAAGAATGATAAATGATATTCGTTAAGTGACCTTATACAATTGATTTATCACATCTTCAAAAACAACTACTGAATTATATTAGATATTGAAACGAATTTTCAGGGGTTATATAGTTCAACCCTAGTGGTTACATAAAACTACTACTGTCCTCTTATTTGATTAGTTTTTTTTTTATTTTTCACTGTCGTGAACAAAACATCAATACAAGTTGTTTCTCTTATAGCATGAACCTCTTCCATAATTATTATCCTCATATTACCAATAAGCTGTTGGTTCCCTACTCAACTGCAACCCACCTCACCATAAATCATGGTACGGTATCTCAGTACTACAATCTCTCACGGTACACCATTCATTAAAATTACAACACCTTAGACATTCTCAACTAATGTCACGTTATTTATTCAATTTATGGTTCGTTCTGTCTCTCGAAACTGTATATCAAAACATGTAAAACTTCATCTTAAACAACTACGCGTATGTAATATACAATTATCTAAACACGAGCATGTCAACATAAGCTAAACAAGGCTAGGATATCAAAAGAGGAGTGTACAAGAGCAATTTCCTTTATTATTGAGTTCTCCATATCCAGATTATGGTTTCGATGCATAAAAGTTTTTATCTAATCAATAATATAAAATTAAAAGTTTTAGATGTCAATGACCATCAAATATAATCACGGAAAAACTATTACTCTGTAGATTGTCACGGCTTGTAGTATTATTATTACTGCTCGTCAATAGGACGGATTTTACGATCTTAAATTTCTCGAAGTTTCACTCTAAGAAGAAAGAGTAGGAAAAATTTCATTATTAGTACGTATTCCTTTTATGCCACTGGATCCAAAGACGGTATTTGGTAGGTGACTACATTTTAATATACCAAATACGAGGATGATTCCAAAAGTAAATCTCCAAAGCGCTGGGAAATTGTTCTTGTGGCTGTTAGTTATATAGTTTTGTGTTTGTTGTTTCAACCCACTCCCAAACAAGCCTGCGTGCACCTCGCTTGTACGCAAGGTCTTGCCTTGGGAGTCGTTTGTAATGGAACTACCGCCAAGTATGAAGTTCGAGCAGTTATTCGATTTTTGAACGTAAAAGAGCGTTAAATCGATTGAAATTTGTTGCCAACCGACGGAAGTGTATGGCGAGTCGTGGTTGGATGTCAGAAACGTCCCCAGTTAGTGTAGGGAGCTTCCTGGGTCGTACTGAAATTCACGAAAAGAAGAAAGAAGTGGAAGACCGCCAATTTCGGAAGAGACAGTCCCCAAAGTTAAGGAAATGAGTGACTGCTTTCTAAGTTGAAAAACATTTGCCCGAAACGTGCTTCAGCAACAACGATGAGGAGGTAGTCTAAAAGATGAGATTCCTCAAACACATAGCGGTGAGCTAGTCTGACCTGAGCAATGGGATGGATTTTAAAAAAAATGAATTTTCGAATATCGAATTCTAATAGTGTGGATAAATTGCGTATTAGCATGCTAATAAAGGGAATAAAAGGTATAGGACACCATACTAAACTTTCTAGCTACAATTCCTTAAACTAAATCAAGTGCTGCAGTTAGTAATGAAACATTTTCGTGTAAAATACAAACGAAATTATAAGTCATTTTCGGAAAACTTTGATCCAAAAAATCTCACACCCAAAAGTAAACTACCCTTGTAGATTTGTGCATAAGAAATGACTCATTGCCATATGTTAGGGTTATTAATGAAATTTTTGTTTATAAAATATCAACACAATGACATGAATCGTATTCTATCAAAAATCTCAACCCCAAGATCTCAAAAATCTCAATCTCGCCCCCTTGTGGATATTCTGATGGAAATGATTTACGCAACATTATAGAAATATTAATGGCTTCTTTATTAAATATGAACAAAATTACCTTAGGTGTTTTTGAAAAAGTAGTATCAAAATAAACTCAGCCCCCAAGATTGCACAACTCCTTGTGAATTTTTATCGTAAGGAGTAATTTACGAAACGCTATAGAGTCATTAATAAAAAAAAGGGATCCAAACCATTTGAGCTCTCACCGAGAATTGAACCTGGATCTCCCTAACTGAAGGCGCGTTGGGTAAAAGCACCAGCCTTCGTCACTTGAAAGTTGAAAAATTACTCTTTTGACTCTTCTGTGAGCATCGTGAATCTTTCGGAGCTGTACCATAGTTACAAAGACATATTGATCCTTCCTAAATATAATGTACTTAGAATTCAAAGTCGAATAACCGTTGAAGGGATAACAATATATTTTTTAATTCCTTGTGTTGCACCAGTAGTTGTCACCTCAAAATCGAAATGTTCCAGTGGTGATCAGGGATTTGTACCAGTGTTCTTTACTCACAAAACTTGACATAATATATTCAGAAACTAACTGTTGTTCAGTTTAATGTTAAGAATAGAGTATCAAGTGCTAAGCTAAATAACTGCACATCACCTTCAACAGTCAAGAAAGAATTTTTTTTTTTACATACTTTTTAAAAGCAATTTCAGAAAGAAAAAATGTTAACTAAATTAAAAAATCGACTAAATATCACTTTAAGACTACAATATAAAATACTGTTTAATAACTACACTTCACATTATGCATTCAAGAATGAAAATAAAGATCTTTCAACATACATTTTTGGAGCAATTTGATCTAATCTGTATCTGTTTCTATTCGAAGAGCTGTCTCGTCTCGAATTTCGTAATGAAAATTCTGTCTCGTCTCATCTCGTGCGCATTCCTAATCAGGCCCGTAGCCAAAAAATTCACTTTGGAGGGGGTTCGATAGGGCTTTGCGATATCCGGATTTAGATATCGATAATCGGTACAAAATGTTGCAACTTGTTCGATATATCGAAATATCGAAAAATACCTAAATATTGCAAAATATCACAATATCGAAATATAAATAATATCAAAATATCGAAAATATCAGTAAATCGATCAAAAATTTTGATATCTGAACATATCAATCGTTCGATCGAAATATCGCACAGCCCTAGGCTCCAACTGTTACCGTACCATCTTTAATATTAATGTGAAAATAACTATAAGAATACCATAAAATTTACATGTATCACATAAGAAAATTATGGGGCATTGGAATAGTTTTGTCAGCATTTTCAACTATCCTATTCTACTAGGTATGACAACTGCCAATCTCGATTCTTACTTCAAACTTGTAATTAGAAACTTACCTATTGATCCAGAAATTTACAATATAAATACAGATTTGATAAATCAAGGATAGGATCATGGGCTGCCAAAGAAAATTTTCTAGAGGGGCATCTTCCTAGTTGCTATATTACGTTTGGTATTTTTCTTTATATTGAGGAAATCTTGAAATATACATTATACATTTTCGTGAGCCAGGGGGGCCTGGCCCCCTACCCCCTTCGGGCGTCCATCGAAACGATTCATCAGCTTGTAAGAAATGCGCTGGAAAAAAAGTACCGTTGTCACTCTTCCTCGCCACTTTGAAGATAACTCCAAGTGCAAAAGATATACCGTACATAATCTTCGTTTTCTGGAATTTTACAAACTCACAGTGGAATATTATCGCCCAAAACAGTACATTCAGTGTTACTAATGCCAACGGCTGGAACACAATCATTCTGCCACGCTGAAGCACGCTGTATGAAATGATCAAGAAGCCATTTTACATATGAATGTTCAAGATGTAAAGACAAAACTCAGAAATGTTCGAACTGTGTAGGAGCCCACCCGGCTAATTTTCGGGTATACCCGGGAATTAAAAGCATTATCAATAGACAAGAGCCAAAAATAGCACAATTTAATGGAAAAGACTTTACACCGCTTACACGGTAAAAGACTTTACACGGAGGATACTCCCCCACTAGAAGAGTAATGACTACACTCAAGACTCACCTATACTCATACAACTAATATAATCAGCTTCTCATGTCAACATCAAGCCCACAATCCTGAGGAACAAGCATATAATACTGATTCTACACAAAAGGAGTTCAAACAACTTTTTAAAGATCTCAAACTTAGAGAAATTCTACGTGCATCTCAACAGAAACTATCGGAGCATCGGACAGTATCAGACGTCTATACGAAATGTTTCCATATAATGGAAATCATAGCGGACTACTTCTAATCTCAAAAGTGAAGCAGTGTTACTTCTGGTCATTTTTCGGATAGATGACCTTTTCAGGATAATACTAAAGGGCAACTCATCACAGTCTACGACAACCAGTCAATCCTGGTTCTGTATTTCAAGACAAAAATTAATAGCCACCGTGGACTCCATGGAGCAGCGGGGCCGCGGTGGCTCAGTGGTAGAGTGTTTACCTCTGGTGCTTGAGGTCCCGAGTTCGATCCCATGCCCCGCCAAGTGAACTTTGTGGTGGACAAACACCGCGTGCGTGAGTTTCCTCGGGGTTCCCCCATTTCCTTACACTTTATTCATTCCACCATTGCATTCATTTCTCATCATCACCGTCTCCTTTATCCTAACCGGCACAATCGTGGGACGTAAAACACAAAGATTTCATTTCATTTCATTTTCAATGGAGCAGCCTACAACGAGTAACAGCAAATATCTTCGTAAAAAGAAATGGCAAAACATAAAATTACTCAACAGAAGCTGCGATAGCGACGTTTCCTTTATCATAACAGATGCCTTTCACGCCAAATGCTAACTCACCGTAAACCGCAGGGGTTCTCGACTAAAATCGAAACTCGACTTAACTGAGCATTAAAAAGCATCAAATACTAGGTCAGGTCAAGTTTCTCAGCTTAAACAATTTTTAGCACCTATGGAGTGCTTGAGGGGAACAAGATCTACGTGGACTACTGGTAGGAAAGTTTAGTGGATACTAATTTTCGGAACATTGCTTTTATCATTTTGATTTCATTAAAACGAACTCTCTCTTAAGCCAGTGTTTGGTTTTAGAGTCTTTATACAGACCAGCAGTGACAGATTAATAAATACCAATTTTTGGGCGATTAAATGCTTTAGACACTAGTTGAATGAACAGCAATGATTAGGATACCTGAATGTATCCGGACCGCAGAACAATGAATATATAATATATTGCAATTTGATAATTTTGTAATGTATTAACTTTAGCTAGACGATATGTTAAACATGGCCCATCAGGTGTAACACATGAAAAACACGTTAGTAGTCATTAAAAAGACTATTTATAAGGTAAAGGCAGTTTGCAATTTACTACATTTAGCTAAGGAATAAGTTAAACATGGACCAACAAGAGCAACACATGAAATGTGTAGTGATCTTTAAAAAGAATGTTTATAAGAGGACTTTAATTAGATCTCCATTTATTACAAATTAATATACTTTTAGGCGGTACCTATAAGATAATGTTTTAGACAATTAAGCACGCATTTAAAAAATAATTGATGCAATAAAACAACTGCTAATCAATTTGGATACTTATTTATATACATATAGAATATTTATAATTATGACCTTTACAATAGCATATGTACTTATTAATAAAATTAACTTTTAAACAGGAAAAGCACATAGGTTTAATTACATACATATAGAGTAACGACATATTTGGAGTATTGAATTATTGCATAGTTATTAAATGTACTAGTGCTTTAGCAACTACTTGCCACATCTTTGAGTTCCAAGATTAATTATTTTAACTGAATTTTTTAACTTACATATTGTGTTGTTTAATTAAGAATCACATTTTTTATTTGTTGAAATGTTAAAAAAAAACTTTTTACCATGTATATATGTCAATCTGAACTTTTCTTAAGCATGTACTCAGATGAAAAACAAAATTATTTTTGACAAGAGTGAACGGAAAATCCAAGGACATAATCACTGTACAAAACAACTTTAGCGTAGTCAAATTATATATACATTGTAAAATTTCTTGGGTAGAGCAATAAAATGTACTCGGGATTTGGACTTTTCCTTCACCTTTTTTATTATAAAAAGTCTCCTTATATACACAAATTATAATAAGTATTCCTCTAATATCTACTTAGGTAAGATTAAGATAGGAGCCCGGTGACCAAGCCTCGTGGGCTTTGAGGTGAGGTACTCTCGGTGACCGTGCGTCGTGAGAAAGAGGAAAGGAACCCGGTGACCAAGCGTCGTGGGTGTAAGGATGGGTACCTCTCGGTGACCGAGCGTCGTAAGAGGGGTTTTAGGTGTTTCGATCAATCCGGGAAGATTGATGTTAGTCGAGGTGTGCAGTTTCCTTTTATCCTGTATTGTAGGCTTCCTTCGTTGATTCTCGTCCTTCCGACCGTTGGCGATGGTGAGCGACTTCTCTTCGGGATCGTCGCCTGCTTATATATACATACATATATATATATATATATATATATATATATATATATATATATATATATATATATATATATATATATATATATATATATATATATATATATGTATGTATATATATATATATATTGTAAAAATCGTTATGTTATTTCTACGGCATGCCTATGTGTTAACACGATTGTGTTAAAATATAACACAAACAAGTGGTTAGAACAACTCACTCTCCATTTGGAGTTGTGTGTCAAATGCCGATAGTTGAAATGACACACAACCTGTGTGTTAAATTAACACAAGTGTAGAATCTTCGGTGTTTTTCTACGTGATTGCCAAATATGTTCGGCATCTAATTATCAAGGCTTATGAATTGAAGCTACAGACAAACACAGTAGAAAGAAATACTTAAACAAATCCCGGTTATACGCAAAATTTCATCTCCCACATTTGATGCATTTATTAATCCTTTTTCTAAGCGATTGTGTACTAGAAGCAACAAACGCATTAACTTTATTAGATGGAAACTGTCGCCGATTATTTGAAAGTGAATATAGAAGAACTATAAAATAAAGTAAATAGACAGTCGTCATTTTGTTATAAAATTACATGGCGAGTAGATTTTATCTTATCCCGAACGGTTATCGTCGAATATACACGGCTTAAAGGAGCACTCTGATTAGCCAAATTAAAAAGACCTCAACAATTTATCTATCTACAAGCGACGTTTTCTTCATCGCCTCTTTAGCCAAGTCGGAAGAGCACATCGTTAGTGATCGAAAGGTTAGTGGTTCGTGCCCTCTCCTCGCCACTGCAGTATTTTTTTTTTACTTGTTTAAAGTGTTTTTTTTTTTTAGACTAAGCATAATGTAGAAACATTACGCATATAGGCGATTTAACATATTTTGAGGGAGTAATTTTGTGGTTCATTAACGCTTAGGCACGGCTCAACACGTAACACACTCCGTGTGTTAAACGTCAACACCGCGGGGTATGTGTTGAACTAACAACGCATAGTGGTAGTCACGCTGGAGCCACTGCCCTATGTTAAAATTGAGTTGAATTAACACAACCATTTTTACTGTATATATATATATATATATATATATATATATATATATATATATAATCATATAAATAATTGGAAAAATTACATAAAATCTACTCGGAAGCTCCGACTCTAAGGGACTCATACATGCACGCTTCTCTCTCAACAAACAGAATTTTAGAGGACAATAATATGGTATTCAGAGACATGAGAGAACTTAGCCGATATTTGCAATGTAAGTTATACCTTTGCTTTATTGATTTCTCTGTTTGAGAAATGTATCTCAATTGGTGGTCTCCTGAGGCTTACTTTATAGTATTTATTTGCAGAAGTTCATTTTGTATTAATACTGCTTTTTGAAATTTGAAATAATTGTTTCAATCATGCAGACTAATTGGAAAAGTGCACTTTGCATTCCTTCGTTTATTTAACTTCATTTTGTTTAGTTTTTTTCTTGCTTTGTACATGAAGAAATGTAAGTCTGCAATTTGTTATGATATCAAATTTCTGTAATAAATAATGATCAATGAAGTTTTATTCTTTTTATAAATCTGTTTAGAATATAAGTCTCTTCAAGACTTAATATAAGGTAATGGATACTACCACTACTACTACTACTAAAGATATGTGTTCACTATCAATATCATTCAATTGTTACTAAAGAATTTTCCTAACACTACTCAATGGCTCTCTTTATAAAAGCATATCACAATATTTACATTTTTAACAACAAACTAATTGAGGTAATGAACTTGTAAATTTGTTCCATTAATATTTACGATATTTAATATAGTTTCTAAATACATATTTGTGCGTTACAAGCTTTTGTGAGATATTTTATTTACAAATAGATACATTTTAATTATTACCTGTAAGATTAATATTGGTTTAATAAATAAGGAATAAAATATTAGGAGTAGTTTTAGCTGGACCGATAATGAGTGATTGTACACAGACATTAACAAATATTTAATGTTTAAGGAATTACTTATTACATTAATTACTAAATGATTATATACTCTACGTTATTATTTACATTGGGTTGTTATCTCTATAAAAGCATATACATAGATATATCGTTATATATCGGAGCTGACATAGCTTTAGACATAAAAGAAATATTGACTTTACATGACATTTTTATTAATTGAGTTGAGCGTTGAGAAACCTTTGCTTTAATTTTAAAGGCTATTGGTCTGTTGGTAGCAAAGTTAAGTTTAATTTATATTTTTCACCTCGTAAGATTACTTAGAAACTGTTTTTGTTTGTGACTTGTTTCAAGGACGTTTTTAGAACCTCTTTATTATTATTATTATTATTATTATTATTATTATTATTATTATTATTATTATTATTATTATTATTATTATTATTATTATTATTATTATTATTGTACAAAGGCTTCAACAATTAATGGCTTTTCCATTTGGAAACCATGAAAAATGAAATCTTTGAGTTTTACGTCCAACGCTTATGCCGGGTAGGCTAAAGGAGATAATGATTATGAGAAATGAATGAAATGGTGGAATGAAGAAAGTGGGAGGAAACGGGAGAGCCCCGAGGAAACCCAAGCATACGGAGTTTGTCCACCACAAAGTACATTTGGCGCGAGCTGGGATCGAACCAGGGACCTCATACACCAGAGGTAAACGCTCTACCACTGAACCACCGCGTTTCTTTCTTTCTTTCTTTCTTCTTTTGTTGAATGGAAATTATCTGTGAACTCAGAATTGAGTTGCATAAAGCAGCACTCTTTAGTTGAGAGATTATAGTAAACCAAAATAATAGAGGGTTTTTTGACCAAAAGATTAAATGTTTCTCTTTCTTTCTTTTGTTTTTGTTATCTTTTTGGATTTGTGGATCATTTTCTGCTTTATTTTCTTGACCTTACGATTCATCGAGCTTCAATTTATAAACTTTCACTATCACACTCAAACAGTGAAAATATGTGTTAAACTTTTCACAGTTCGCTAGAAAGGTGTGCGGACAAGACAACAAAGATTGCTATATTAAAGCAACATTGCAATTTTTGATTGTCAAATTAGACTAGAAATCCAATTTCAAAATGATACCCTTGCCTGTGTACTGATAATGGTGAAACAACGTAAATTGACATACTATGAATGGTTGAGAACTGCGTGGATGGATGGAAATCGAATTAGAACCACCCCCAAGTGGTGAGATATGGAACACTTTTAGCAGAAATAATTTTTGAGAAATAGGCAAAGAGCTGACAACTAATGTTTTCATCTCAAATTTGAGTATATAAAATAACTCTCTAGAAAAAATGACCTTGTATATATTACTAATACAAGAGTACGTCCGTTTGTAAAACTCAAAAAATGTAATTTTCACCAAAATTCACCAAATATATGTGCGAACTTTAAATATACCGTTGTAATCTTTAATTTTTTTAACCATTATTGAACAAATAGAATAATTTTATGCTATTAGAAGTCGGGTAACTTAATGTGTAAAATGTGAGCATTAAAACAATAATTGATGGTTTTAGTTGGATTAAAAAAAAAAAAAAACAATAGCATCTTTGCACGAATTTAAAATGAAACATAAGAATCTTTTCAATGTCTTTATCTTTATTAGCATTTGAATATGCACTTTTTCGCACTATTAGAATTCAATATTCGAAAAGTCGCTTTTATCGTTCAACCCTAATATCCATACAAAAACTCTGGCCCTGCGTAGCGTAATCTCTAACGCTCTTGATTTCGATGCGAGCGGTCCCGGGTTCGATTCCCGGTGAGGGGCAATCGGTAAAACGCTTTTTCAGGCCAGCCACCCTGAATGAGGTTTTCCTCATTCACACCAGGCAAATGCCGGGGTGGTACCTAACTCATAGGTCCCAGGCCTCTTCCTTCCTTCCCCAATCCTTTCTTCCTTCTCTTTCCCCGAATAGTGTGATCGCCGAGGGACATCATCCCTCAAAAACGTGATGGGCTCAATGGCCTTAGATGCCGAAAGCCCAGAAATCTAAATCCTAAATCCTAATCCCATACAAAAACTACAAAATGCATCAACCGAAACGGCGATTATGTAGAAAAATAAATAAATGCAAAATCTTTAAAATGTTGTAAACATTATTTAAGTAAAGTAAAAGTTTCTTCATCTACTTTATTTGTTTGGAGTCCTTTCTTTTGAGATATCTCTTGTACTAATATACTAAGGGCATTCATTTTGAATATAAGCTAGTGAATGATACGAGGGGCAGTCAGAAAGTTCCCAGAATTTCGTTGTTACTATTTATTACAACAATAAAGGTACACATTCACCTAATCGCCTTTAAAATAGGCTCCTTGAGAATACACATACACAAACACACTTGTTTCACTGCTGGTGCTAAATCAGCGGATTTCTGGCTCTTTTCCAAGATCAAAAATGCTCTCAAAGTTAACCGTTTTGCCACCGTAGAAGACATCCAGACCAACGTGACGGCTGAACTTCAGAACAAACCAAAACAGGAGTTTAAGCGCTGTATCCAGCAATGGCAGAAGCGGTGAAACAAGTATATATGTTCTGAAGGAGCATATTTTGTAAGCGATTAAGTGAATGTGTACCTATATTGTGGTAATAAATAGTTAAACGAAATTCCGAGAACTTTTTGACTGCCCTCGGCCTAGTATCATTAGCTACCGTATATTCAAAATGAATGTCGCAGAGGAATGTGAATCATTTCAAGTGCGTTTGTAGACTGCATGAAAACAATAAAAAAATAATAAAGAAATAAATAAAATCTCCAGATGACTTTCGCTGTTAGAACTATTTTTGAACTGGGCAAAGGCTTTTATCATAATCCAAAATTTTGGAAATTCCATTCTGATGGGGGGAATATTAACTGTTATCATATGTTTGTTTTTCAGACGGTTTGCATAGAGATATCAATGTTCATACATGACAGTATATTGCCATATTCTTTCTCAAGACCGTCCCGAGGGTGGTACAAGTGGGGTGATCACTTCAGACCTCGCGCCGTGTAATGGACTACTTTGATCCATTACAGGAATTACGTGCTCTTGTCTGTGTGTGCCCTTATTCTTTATATTAACTTATTTAAAATGTTATGAAATATTGTTATTGTTGAATTTGAGCAACCAATTATGCCAGTCTATGTGTTATGTGTTATAATGTTCCATTCTATTATTACTATTACATTGTTCATTATTTGGGTGTTTTGTACAGAAGCTTTTGTCATCTCCGTGAATGCCATTTCTCTGGTCTCTAAGTACTGAAATCTTGAAGAAAAAGAACGAAAAAAATTGTTAGTTCGGAATGAAAAGTAAATTGTGACACTATCAATCTAAAAATGTATTTGTTATGTCAAGACTAGATAATCTACAATTAAATATAGGAAAGTACTAGATCTAATTTTAGTGAATTGTGTTACGAAAGAATAAGGTTTTAATATAAATTGAGTATCTGCGATTGATAGAAATGTCGTTCTAAGTAGCTTTTGTCCCTAATCCCTATATGTTGCTAAGCTTTAATGCCTAAAATTTAAGTTACCAAAAAGAAATCTACAATTTATAAGACTATATCAAGCAAATCTAGTTCGATATATCTATTATTTAAATAATATAAAATATCAGGAGCATTGAAGTACCGAAACTAAAAACTTGTATTCTACTTAGGCTTATTTGTAGCAGCAATCTGATCATTAAATGTACGTCAAGCAAATGTTGGAATAGTATAATTTTCAACGGAATATCGTATGTCAGAGTTGTATCAACAGGGGAAGATTATAATTAGTACGACGATAAATAAATAAATAAATGAAAATGATAATGTATAAAATGAGTATATGTAATGTCCGCGATAAATGTTTTATGAAGGTTATGAAGAATGAGAAAGTACCCGATTAATTGACAATTGCACTCTGTTGTGTACTATTATAATTTAGTAATATGTTCCTACAATGAGCTAAATGTACATATGAAGACATGAATGTTTTAGATGTGTTGCTGTAGATTTGCCGCCGAAAGTACTGATGATATCATCTTGTCTAAAATAGAATATATACAAATTGTTATAAAATTTGCTCTCCTGAAATATAAAAATCCTTATTTATTTCGTTAATTAATAATTATTTCGCTTGATATTTTACGTTGAAAACTGCTGAGATATCATATTAGTATAATCTGTTTACTTTATCTGCACCAACTGTACAAGAATCTGGATACCTGATATATGTGAGATACGTTAGAAGCGTTCTGGTCCTATATTATGTAGTTGAAGGATTATTTTGAAAACAAACTATTAAAAGAATTGTTGTTGTGAAGCAACATGGCGACCCAAACAAATAATAATAATAATAATAATACATTTTTCATATTCATACTGATAAACAAACATAACCCATGAAAGAGAGGTGTTACAGCCGTAGGGGAAAGAAGTTAGGCTCTTTAGAATAACGAGCTTATTACGTATCTATATACTTCTAATTAATTCTTAGAATTAAAAATATAGGGTGAGCCAAAATCACCTGATGGTCTTTATTGTTTTATTGTCAAGATACCCACCACTCCTCGCTGTAAACACTACACGCGACAATGGTCACTGTTCTCTGAAGTTCAGTTGAAATGGAACGTTGGACTGTGCAAAACTGCTTTGCGATGATAGGAGAGTTCAAACGAGACGAGTTTATAAAGACAAAATCTTCACGGTTTCACAAGGCCACTTTCGAAAGTTTGCAAGTTTGGTCGACGTGATTCCCCTAGTTGCAATACTCTATTACTATGGGTATTGAAATGCGTCAGAAAGGAACTGTGAAAAATAGCAAACCTGCAGGACATCCTCGTTCAGTATATACACAGAAAATTCAAATCATATAAAAGACGCAATCATGAATAGGCAAACTGTTGTACTTGGATTGTTGAATACCAGCGTTCTACGAATCCTGCAGGAATCTTCACTACCATCCTTACAGGTTTCAAGTTGTCAATGACCTTACGGAACAGAATAAGATCAAGTGACTTCATTTTTACAACGAATTATTGGAGCTTCTGCAAGTTGAACATAACATTGTAAAAAAACTTTTTGATGTTACATGGGGCTCACTTGTACGATATGTAAACAAACAGAACTGTCATGTTTGGACTGTAAATAACCTAAGTGAATTGATGAAGCGTCTTGTGCATAGAGTAAAAATGGTAATCCATTGCCTCCGACGATTACGGGAGTGTGTTAACCTGTATGGGGGACACTTAACGAAATGCTATCTTCAAGATATAGTAATACGAACATGCTTATTCTCCATGAAAACAGGATGTACGAGCATCTTTGTGAAAAATTTAAATATTTCCACATTTCCTTGATATGCTATTTTATTTTAAAAACAGTCAGGTTTTTCTGGCGTATCCTGCATTTAGAGATGACATGACAAATTATCCTTTTGTAAAATATTTACTTTTATGACTATACACTATAACTAACCTTTGGCTAGCTGGGGGCTCCGCCCCCAGAGAACCGCGTTTGTTCGGCCTACAGTCTCGCATCTCTTATGTATCAGCATTTGCATCAACAGTGAATTTCGTGCATTTACTCATCATATTTCCTGAATTTACCCAGCTGTGGGCTTCACTCCCACACCCACCTTTGCTCGGCCTACGGCCTCGAACCTCTTAAACCACAAATCTACCGATTTTCAAGGTTTCTTTCTATTTCAACTATCTAAAAGGTAATATTTTGTGTCCCAAAACACCTATTTAAATAACATGAGGATTACTTCATCTCCCTTTAGACCCACTAGAAATTAAAAATATTCACTTTTAACGATTCCTGTCGGTTAGTCCCGGAAGGTTACAATCATGCCAAATTTTATCATACTAATCCTGCCGGAAGTGCGCAAACATTTTGGGGTATAGAAGACATCCCATATAAATAACGTGGGAAAGATTTTTCATTTTCCCATAAGAGCTCCCTCGTGGCTAAGCGGTTAGTGTATGCGCCTTTGGCGTGGAAGAACCGAGTTCGATCCCCGGGATTTATGTGGTTCGGATTCCACGTTAATCAGTAGGTCCACGTCTCATACAACCTCGCTGCTGAAAGGAACGCTAAACTAAAATCCACTCCACTCCACTCCACTCACTTTCCCATAAAACTACTCTAAATTTCGAAATTTTTATTTTTGGCGATTTACTTAGGTAACGCTAACGAAAACGTACTAGCATACCGAATTCCAAGTTTTTATTCTAATTCCAAATGCCTAAAACATGAAATTACAGGTCAAAAAATACCCATTTAAATAACATGGGGAATTTGTTCATCCCCTCCTTAGACACATTAAAAATAAAAATAAAAAATACTTTTGGCAATTTTCCTATGGGTTAGTTCCGGAAAGTTACAATCATGCCAAATTTAATCATTGTAGCCCTACAAGAAGTGCTCAATAATTTATGTTAGCTCATGTAGTTTTATATACAGGGTGAATCAAAATAAGTGTTACAAGCCCATATCTCGCGAACTATACATCCAATAAGAAAAATATTAAGAGCCAAAGTACAATACAAAGGGTCCTAAAAGATGAGTCAAACACGAGGTTTCCCCGCCCAATTTTTGGGGGAGGAGGTTGTACGTGAAATTTTCAAATGGGAACATAGGTCGAGTGATACCTCGTTCGGAGGAGCTTGGAAAATTGAACAATTTTTGTAGGAAACAATTTTTGATATGGGGCACCGTTTTTAAGATGGCTCCCAAAAATGGTCCTGTATCAGATAAAATTTCCAGTACTTATAAATCAGAAACGGCTGAGTAGAAAACGGTGAAACAAAAACAAAAAAGGAAAAAAACATAGACAACGCGGAATGGTGTTATCGCGGTGTCCCCAGGGCCCCCATCATGGGGCCCCGGGACCAACTAGGAAAATTTCAAATGGGAATCTAGGTCGAGTGATACCTTATTTGATAGGTCGTGGAAACCAAACAGCTTAGTACAAAATTTGTTTTGATTTCGGGCAAGCCTGTTTCAAAATGGCCGCTGAAAATGGTTCCCCATTCAAATACAAAGCGCAGTATTCAAATTGACTGTTACAAGCCAATATCCATCGAACTATCCATCAAATAAGAAATATGTTAAGAGTCAATTTACAAAACTGACAGGCCTAAAAATTGATCAAACACGAGGTCCTAATTTTGTACTAAGGTGTTTGGTATTTCATAATCTATCAAAGAAGGTATCACTCGCCCTATGTTATCATTTAAAAATTCCACGTACACACCTCCCTCCAAAATGGGGGCGAGGGAACCTCGTGTTTGACTCATTTTTAGTCTCCTTTGTATTGTACATTGGCTCTTAATATTTTTCTTATTTAATGTATAGCTCGCGAGATATTGGCTTGTAACACTTATTTTGATCCACCCAGTATAGTTAGGATATCAAGAAGAGCATTTATGGTAAGATATCTCTATCACTGCTATGTAAAGTCAAACTTGGAGGGGGAAAATATTCATGTTTGATTCACTTTTTTTTTAGTCAGCACCCAAAAGAGGCTTTATTCCAAAAAATTTTGTCTGTTAACGAAAGAATGGGGAATGAAAATGTGAAAGGAATCTGTACTGGTACACACTATTTGGTAAAGGACATGCCTTGTTCAAGACTCGTATAGTCGTAATTTAATTTGCTTTAATACGGGGCAGTGCAGGTTAACTCCGGAAGGGAAAGCCCTAGGAAGAAACACTGACCAAAAAATCGGTGAGACGGCCTGTTCTCTCACTCTCCGCCAGCACGTAATTGTAATTATAAATACTTATTTTCATTATATAAGAAAAAGGATAAATTATTATGTTACTAAATGTATTCGAAGAATTTATATATAGGGTGTTTCAAAACAACACCGACAACGTTAGAGAGATGATTCCTGACACCAAGATAAGACAAAAAGTATAGACCAACTTGGGTGAACAAATTCTTACTTTCGGAGTTATAGGCTGCCGGAAACATGAAAAAAAAAAAAAAAAGAATGAACTTACCGTACTTGGGTCAAGACTTCATTTAGCAACTAGTATGTGCCCTAACCAAATATTCATGTTTCAGACTCCTAGGTATTTCCGCAACAATTGTATAGAGGTCAAATTTATGCCCGTAGCCAAATTACATCTATAAAAGTTGTTGCGCGAGTAGGATTCTGAAACATGTATTTTGGATAGCGCACATACTAGTTCCTAAGTTAAGTCTTGACCCAACCACAGTAGGTCCCATAATATTGGAGCTATGGACCTTTAAAGTTCAATTTTTCATGTTTTCGGCAGCCTGTAACTCCGAAAGGAAGCATTTATGGACAAAAGTTGGTTTATACTTTTTGTCTTATCTTGGTATCAGAAATCACCTCCTAAACATTGTCGATGTTGTTTTGAAACACCCTGTATATACATCTTATTCTAAACATTTGAAAGGTATTTTTGCTTTTGGTACAAAAAAAAGTTTCAATTACAACAAACACAACATTGAACCATCCAGCAGTTAAGCCCACAACCATAACCTTCTAATTTTTATGGCGTTTCTGTTTACAAAAGTGAACAAGACATGAAATTGGCGCCAGATTGCACGTAAGATACTCACTTTATTATGTTTCTTAATGGAGTCTCCTGTTCCATCTGTAACCAGTTGAATATTTCCTTATGTCACAGAATGTCTGTTTCCGTCTAAATATTTATCAAAGGAAGATTTCTGCTCTCGTGCTTTATTAAAAAAAGGAAATGGACCAAGGTCATGAGCAACATAACTTTCGTTGAAGAGCTCGACGGCATCTCTTTCGATCGCCATAATTAATGCTTGTATTATTATTTCCATATTAACTTAGACAAATAATAATTAGTAGTAATTATAGCAACAATAGGAGTAATTGCAGGTTGTGTAATGTAATTGACAGTAATAATATAAAGCAATAATTGACATAGACCTATTACTATGTATAATCTGTTTAATCCCAGTTAGATATTCCAAACCAGTGCACTGGTGTATGCGGTATTTCATCAAGATAGGGAGGGATTAACACTCTTAATTTCATATCCTTTTAGGACAAGAGTTATTTCATGTATTACACACACACACACACACACACATATATATATATATATATATATATATATATATATATATATATATATATATATATATATATATATATATATATATATATATATATATGTTTACTTTTTCATAATGATTTGCTCAAGAGGGGAATTTTTAAACCTCGTAAAACTCTTTCTAAATACATTTTAGTGTATATGCTTAATTGAAGATATAATATCTCTTTAGTACTGTAGAATTGGCGTGAAAGGCCAAGTTGTTAGTGCGAGATGTGGAGTTGGCAAACACGGCAATGTGATTAACGCCACTTAGTTTAACGGTTTAGACAAAAACATTTGAAGATTTGTTGTTGGTAACTAGATATGATATATTGCGTTTGGGTACAGAGAAATGTCGATTCTGTAGTTGATGAATTGTGGATTTACCAGATGTATCATTATATAAGTGATTTGAGAAAGTTAATAGAGTTGTATAGAGGTAAATAAATGTTAGTAATTTATATATAGTGCACTGATTGGTTGTGCTCACCAAATGAATTGAGTTTATGGTAGAGGATTCGGAAGTACGAGGGCTATCCAGAAAGTAGATTACGTTTTGGAATAAAAAATCAACAAAGTATAGGAAACAAATTTTATTATATACAGATGAAAGCCACACACAAATACTACTTTTCGACATAGTCACCATTCAAATTAAGGCATTTATCGTAGCGATGTACGAGCTTGGAAATTCCTTCGTCGAAAAATTCGGCCGCCTGCGACTTCAACCACTTCGTTACCTCTTCTTGTAGCTGTTCGTCGTCATCAAAACGCTGCATAGCCAGCCACTTCTTCATTGCTGGGAATAGGTGGAAGTCGCTCGGTGCCAGGTCGGGACTGTACGGCGGATGAGGAAACAACTCCCACTGAAAAGATTCAAGAACTTCACGCGTGACATTTGCCGTGTGGGGCCGGGCGTTGTCGTGAATCAACAAGATCTTAGAGCTCAACATTCCTCTGCGCTTGTTTTGAATTGCTCTTCTGAGGTTTTGCAGAGTTTGGCAATACCTTTGAGCGTTTATTGTAGTGCCTCTTTCCAGGAAGTCCACCAAAATCACACCTTTTCTGTCCCAAAAAACAGTCGCCATCATCTTCCTTGCCGACATTGTTTGCATGCATTTCTTGGGTTTTTGGGGAGAACCTGTGTGCCCCCACTGCATTGATTGCAATTTCGTTTCACAGTTCACGTGTTTCACCCATGTTTCGTCACCAGTAACGATGCGATCGAGTAAAGAGTCACTATCCTTATTGTAGGCGTCCAAAAAGTGCAACGCTGCAGCCATTCGCTGATTTTTGTGGTCCTCTGTCAAGATTTTTGGAATCCATCTTGCACAAAACTTGTGGTAACCAAGCTTTTCGCTGATGATTTCGTGCAACAAACTTCGCGAAATTTGTGGAAAACTCAAAGAAAGTTCCGTTATTGTGAACTTTCGATTTTCACGGACTTTAACATCGACTTTTTCGACAAGTTCGGCAGTCACTTTGCTGGGTCTCCCACTTCGATCTTCGTCGTGAACATTGGTTCGGCCATTTTTAAATCTTATGACCCACTGTCGCACTCCACCTTCAGTGATAATGTTGTCCCCATACACTTCACACAGCTGCCGATAGATTTCTATCGGTTTACAGTTTTTTGCTGTCAGAAACCTTATTACTGCACGCACCTCGCAGCTCGCGGGATTTTCAATTAACGCAGACATTTCAAACCGTCACAGTATCTTAACGGAGCACAGCACGAACCTCTCACTAGCACGGCTAGATGCCGACTGAGCTGCGCAACGCTCTGACCCCAAGATGGCCGCGCTAGCCCCGCCCCTAGCGGACACAGACGAAAACGTAATCTACTTTCTGGATAGCCCTCGTAATTATGATGATAATAAAGAATAAGCGACTATAGCCGTACAAGATTACATTTATTTTTTAAATTCTTACAAGTACCAAGGCTTTTAGAACGTGAATTTACAGTGAGATTGGAGTTGTTGTTCGGAAACAACGCCCCCCCCAAAAGAAAAACTTTTGGAAATTGAATCCTCATACAAAAATGAAAAAATTTTCCTGGGATCAATTCAAGTTATCCTAGCACCAGAATTGAGTGCTCCACCACTTTAGAAAAAACAATATTTGCCCCAACCAGGCTATTTGTCTCCATGGTATTCTAATTTATCCGATTTTTTTTCTATTTAATCCGAGGGGTGTGACATAACATAACAACAACACTCAAACCAATTTATTATTGAAATATATTGTGTAATGACTTGTGTATCTTTAAACGTTGATAAATTCCCCTCATTATGTTCGTACGATCACTGTCAATTTCTATAGTTTTTTTTTATACTATGGGTCATATAACGCTAAAACAATGTTTGAAATCTGAGACATGACTAGTGTCGCCCACATGACTCGAGTGATTTCTTGTCTCGTCTCAAACTTGAAATGTACTTCTCTTCTGAACCCTCGTCTCGTTTTTGGGATCAGACAAGAAATTTTCGTCTCGTAAGCAACACTACTAACTTTCATTAATAATGAGTCTTCTTTAGCCTAAATGACATAACCGCGAAGCGTTAAACTAGAAATGCCATTCTACTTAATATCAATACGACTGAGATACGAACACAAACACTTCGAGAATAGTTAGAAAATGAACATGTTCTTCAGAGGGACTTGAACTTCTAACGGGTTGCGCGTCACGATCATCAGCTGAGCTTAATGCGTCAAACCGCTCAACTATACCATATCTGCTACTACTGAGTCTCCGTCCTCTTATGTATACGAGGTGTGATCAGAAAGATCGAACTTTTCTAATAAAACACGTATTACTCATTTTACAACATTTTAAGCACTGTTTCCCTCAAAGTAGTAACCTGTACTGGTAATACAACGTACCCAAAGTTTCTTTCGCTTTTGGAAAGCCTCCTTAAATGGAGTTTCTGGGATGGTGTGCAGGTCAATTCTCGCATTATTCTGAATCTCCTGTATGGCTTGGAAATGACATATTTTCATAGTGATTTTAAATATGGGAAAAAGTCTGCTGGAGCTAGGCCCAGAGACTAGGATGGATGGGGTACAATGGGAAAACTGTTTTGCCAGATAACTGCGGATGAGGAACGACGCGTGGGGAGGAGCATGAACACGGCGCACCATCCAAGTCTGGTTTTCCACAATTCAGGCCTCGCCCTGCGTACAACATGCTTCAATGCGCTGAAATGTCCTGTTTGTTTTCATCTAATCACGTGATAAAAATTCATGATGGGCAATGCCTTTTCAATCAAGAAACACAACCAACACCATTTTGATCTTTGACCGACTCGTGCGTGCATTTTTTGAACAAGGAGATCCTGAATAAACTGAAAACAATTGAGAAGTTTGTAGCAAAATTTCACACACATGTTATTCGTCAAGCTCTTTCATTGTCACTGACTATATCATTAATCCGACGAACTGCTTTGCAGGTGCTCAGTTCCGCGGCTGTAGCTCGCTCACTAACGATCATAGCGAAACACAACAAATGGAAATTTGTTGTATAAACCTGCCACTAGATGTAATTAGTAGTCGAGTGGACTCCCTCTGCCGGTTGGCGCGTTATTTCAAAAGTTTGTTTTCTTTTTGAACATATCTCGCATGTGAGAAGAAAAGAATGATATGAAATTATAACATAAGCTGACTGGAATGCCTATTTCGGAGGTAGGTATAAGAAAAAGGGTATTTTTCTCACATACAGAACCGAGAAGCTGTTCCCTCAAAATAGTAGGTCCCATCCAGGGGTAAAAGTGGAACTGAAAAGGTAGGAGGATGGTAGCAGCGTTGCCAACTTGATCAGAAGATATTATCGTACATAGCACTTAAAATTATCGTTTTCATCCTAAAATTATCGTACTTTTTGTTTCCAGTCTCAATATCAAATTATTATTATTATTGAGACAAAAGTAACACGAACGTTCACAGTTTAAATGTTATTTAAGAAGCTGCATAGCAAACAAGACTGAAGCTTAATTCTCACCAGTCTATCGAAAAAAAAATCTGATTTTCCTTCAATACTTCATATGTTTACTTGTGAAAACTTATCGACATTAAGTAGCTAGTAATTACCCCCTTCTCGATCGGTTTCTTGTGTGCGTGGTTGTGGTCCACGGTTTGATTACAGGTGGAATTACGTGTCTGAAGTACAAATATTTGTAGAGGTTTGAAGCAATCTTACAGTATGATCCATCTCATACAGTATTGGTGTTCAAAATGTATGTTAATCTGCAATGATCTGGTTAATCAATTATCTAGTAATGATAAACATTTGTGAGCAGGTGAATTGGATTTATGAGTTTAAATACGATAAACGTAATGTAGCTAACAGTGTAACATAAAGATTTTAAATTAGTACCCGATTAACATCAATTTACCTGCGTCATTTACCTTCTCGGGGCGTTGCTAATTTTTGTAATGTTTTAAGTAAGCTTGTCACACACTCGTATGTTCCAATATATCAATATATATATATATATATATATATATATATATATATATATATATATATATATATATATATATATATATATATATATATATTACGCAATAAATGAATTTCTTTCGAAGTTCAAATACCTCCAAAATTATCTTTGCTTCTTACCAGGACTTGTTAAATTATCGTAAATTTCCTATTATCGTACAACAACTATCGTACATCGTACAGGGGTCAAAATTATCGTATGATTCGACAATTATCGTACACGTTGGCAACGCTGGACGGTAGGTAGCGGCATGACGTCAGGCCGTTCTCTTGCTTATCTTTGCCCTTGTTTTTTAGGAACTGGGGGAACGCCGTCCATATTTTTCCAGGTGGGAGGACGGCGCGTTCCCCCTCATTTTTACCCCTGGTCCCATCTCAAATAGTCTTAGTGCTAAAAGCAGCATATTTTTGTATGGGCAAAATGGTCCATGGACATGGCCAAGGGCGCACGTTTTAGGAGGAGCAAACTTTCTCCGACTGGTATTTTGCATATTCCAACTCTGAAAATTATCATAAGTTTATTAACTAAAAGCTGTATGATATCATTATTGCATGGTTTTCTTATATGATGCATTTAGAGTGAAAGGGAATCAAGACACATTCCCAGGCTAATGAGAAAAGAACAGACACAAAAGTTTGTACAGAACGCTTAAGTACAGTACATGGAAAAGTTGTTTCCTACATAATAAAGAATTATTTATAATAACTGGATATGAAGCTTTTAAACTCAGAAAAGAGCTTCAGATAGAAATCTTAAAAGATAAAATATGTCAAAAAGGACTAAAGAGTAGACTTGATTTTATTTAGCACTGAATGTGTAATGTTCATTATACACTTTATTGTCTCAAATTTCTACTCCGATATTTGTTAATATTGAGAAGGTGTCGTTTTTTTAATACTCCGGGAGCCAAAAATATTAAATAAGCCCTAAGTAAAGGAGATATTGAACTACAATCAATCAATCAATTATACACGAATTAGTTATTTTAAATATTATATCTCGAGTGAGCTTAATGAAAGTACAAATTAAGTCATAAAATTAATTATCAAAAAGCTTCACAATGGATATAGACCATCAGGCCCGTATTTAGATAGATCTATTTTACGCCACTGAACGTCACATTTTGGTCTTTTCACACATTATATCTTTGTATTCAGTGTAGAACTAAGTAATACGGCAGCAGTCGCTTACATTGAGTCACCAGGAATGGGGCGAGACGTACAGAACCAAATGCAAGGTTTACGGTGATAACCGAAGAGCAATAGCATCAGTTCCTTCCAGTGCTAGTTGTGTTATAGTGAGGAAACTCGGTTGTATTGTGGTACCAGCATTGTTTCCAGTATAGATCTCTTTTAAATTTATCTTTCGTGAAAATATTTTTTCTTCTTTTCTGCATATACTCTACTTCAATCTCGAATTTTAAAAATGCCGCTATGGAGTGCCCTGTGACCCATGCATAAATACGGACCTGTAAATTACGATCAAAATATAAACTAAATTGAATCATATGACACATATTGGTGCTTCAAATCTCTATTTTACGTCATATCTTCGTAAAAACACTGTTTTTGAAATAAGAGTTGAATATATAGTCATATAAAAGCTCAAATTTTCTAATGAAAACATGTTAATTTATTGATGTATTAGTCCTAGATGAACTTGAATGGAAGATCATCTTTAATGCATTAAGGAAAAGACCTGTTCGCTGTGTTAATCTTGTAGGAAAGTTTCTTTTTGAAAAGAAAGAAAAAAAAAGAGTTACATCTGGATCTTTCATATTTAATTTCTCAAGATCTGTTCCCACATGGCAATCCAGGTGGTATTAATCATAAAACCCTTTTCACTCTATATACTCATTAAAAAATTAATATGAATGGTTAGGAAACCTTGATCTTAAAGACTTCTTAAAATATTCATGTCGTGAAAAGATTTCCTCGTGTTAAGATTAGGCAATATTTACTTCCAACTTGCCCTGAAAACAAATAAATAGACTATAAAATAAATGTGTGTTTTTGGTAATTATAGTTTTAAATTATTCGCTTACTTTGTGGGGAAAAAAGTCGGTAGGTTAGCAGTGGTACAGCAGCAAGAATCGAACATGTAATATCTCGGTTATTTGCAGTTCTGCATCATTATATTAATTAAAAATCAAGAAAAATAGTTGACCAATCAAAATTAGGGTGAACAGTAGAAAATAACGGTTTCCCTATATGGAAGACCCAGGTTTCATTTCCGGTGAAAGCTCATGTGATTCGGTTTCCATGTTAAGTTGTATGTCCACGTTTCATATAGCCTCGATGCTGAAGGGGCGCTAAACTCTAAAATAACCAACCAAACCTTTCTCGATGGCCTTCAATATACAGGTTAACATTCAAACACATGGCAATCTTCGGATCTGAGGAGAGGCAGATTTCCGAAAATGATAAATTTTGGATGGTTATATCATGTATATATTTAACAGAAAATAATTACCTGCACAGTTCTTTAAAGATAAAAGATCAAACACTAAAAGGGAAGGCAAATGAAATCTTAACCAAATAAAAGAGATCTACAAAGTTTTAATTACAGTCATCATTTGCGGAGAGCATGGTGTACAATTATCCCCTAACTGAGTTTGGGTAATACATATATTTGAACCAGTTCAACAATAATATACTAATTAATTAAAAATGTGTAAATTTATGTCGATGGAGAACCTTGACTCCCTCCTTCAAAACATAATCTGAAATGACACTTTCAGTTTTTAAATCAACTAAATAAAATAGCAGGGTTGTAAATGAGTGTTCTTATTTTTTGGTGAGTTTTATCATGAGCTAACTTTTTCGAAAAGATTAGCGTGATTTTAGCTTGGAATATACATGCGAGTTTGAGCGCAAAACCACTCTCAATTTTATGCTCAATCCAGGTTTTAGCCATTTTCATGTCAAATGTTAATCTTTACTTGTTAGGCTACTGTTCCCCGACCTCTGAAAAGATACTGATAGAAATCTTCTTTCAATGACAATAACAAGTGACGTACGATTTTAGAGACTAAATAGACCTAAGTGTCAAGAAACGTCCTTTTCTATGGTTGTGCCTTGTAGGCTAAAGGAGACTGTGATGAAGAGAATGAATGAAATGTGGAATGAAGGAAGAGGGAGGAAAGTGAAAAATCACGAGTAAAACGCACGAACTTGACCTTGAATAAAGAGTTACAAAAGACTCATGAATGTTTCGTGTGGAGGGTCCAAAAACTAGGACACTGTGCACAAACGATGGAAAAAAGAACTGAAAGCTTTCGGAATGTGAGCGTGGAGAGGATTGAAGAAAATTAGCTAGGTCGAATGGAGAACGAATAAGGAAATGTTAGAGACAGTAGGCGATGCAAAGAACAATTTTGGATGTGATGGAAAAGAGAAGGCTTATTGGACTCTGAATGTAAAGGAACTGCATGTATCATCATGAGGGACGTGATAGAAGACATGATGAGAGGAAAAAGAAGGAAGGTGAAAGAGGATGCAGTTCATGGACGATATTAAGTCCAGAAGATCCCTACCTGAAGGCAAGTAGATTATCTAAAGATCGTTTTCTCAGTTTACGAGAAGTGATGTGCCAATAACGGCAGAATACGTGTGATGATTAAGAATAATAGCGATAGTAGATATATCCCTGTACCTTTATTTTCTTCAGTTCATACGGAAGTTTTCCTTGACCTTATCTATTCTTATTTCCTAGCAAAGTTCAGCTGGAGAGTAGTCACGTTTGAGAGGCGGAAAAGATTCACATTTAACTTGTCGAATTGTTGCAGCTAGTATATATATACAACACACCTGTGTAAAAGACTATAGCATAATACATCCGTATTTATTACTTTTCGTTTCTTCTCATCAGCGACAGGCAATAGCTTCTGATTCTTTATGCTTCCAAGGACCACACACTTTTTCTTTTCTTTGTGCCGTCTTTCTCCTCAACATTTTTCTTTAAACATTATCCCAAACGAAAAACAAACATAAGAATATTTTTGTTTTCTTTCAAGTGTAGGCGAAGAACTTTGTCAGTTTCGACGTTTTGATGGCATTAACTATAGTTTACAACTACGTTTCCAGTTGTGAATACATAAGCATACCGTTTCTTTCCTTCCTTCTTTTTCTTTCTTACCTGTAACTTCTTTTCTTTTTTATTATCACTCAAAACGTGTACTGACTACAGTAAATTTCTCAATATGCCCTTATAAGAAATAGCAAATATTTCACAAAATGCATTATTGTCTTGTGAAGTACTCGAGGATTGGTTTCAACATACAAACACTCTTCCGTAGTAACAGATTGACAAACCGTCTCACAATTTAGCGTTAATATAGTTACTGCTATAAGCAGTCATGCCACTCGGCCGGTTCACCGAGGTTCACCCGAACTGTTAAATTTCTCAGATTTCCGAAACCATTTGCTAAAATATCTACCTGCCGCTAGATCCAGCACCTACGGAAAGAAACATAATTCTCTACTACTATTTTTGTGACTCTTATATTCCTTTCTAACTTTTAAACACATTCTTAAAACATATGGCAGTTGAGACATGCAGCTTTAATTTTCAATGCAAGGGAAATGTAATGTTCACCTCATCAAGGGAAGTATAATGTGCAAACCCAGTTCATTTCTGTATCGTCTGTTCGGTTTCCTGCTAGGAATGCAGATTTTCAATATGAAATGGAACCTCTTTTACGTTTTCGTGTTTTAATTGTCTCACTGATTAACTAACTCTAAGATCTATGGAACTCGAAGGTTCAATGAAGCGTTCACAAAAGCTCTCCACTGACTTCTATCCTTAGCTAACTGGATCCAGTTTCTACTTTGTCTCCCTATTTCTGCGAGGTCCATCTTTAATATTGTCCTTTCATTTACGCCTAGGTGTTTTTAATTGTCGTTTTCCGATTGGATTTCCCTTTAAAACTTCGAAAGTTCTTCTACTTTCTTCCATTCTGCCTACATGACTTGTCCACCTGAGCCTCCTAGACCTGATGAGCCTAATACTGTTTGGTAAATGGTATAAATTATGTAGTTCCTCGTTATGAAGTTTCCGCCATTCCCCATTCCCGTTCTTCTTGGATTCGAATATTCGTCTCAGGATTTTACTCTCGAGTACGTTTAGTTTGCATTCTACCCTCGGAGTAAGAGACCACGTTTCGCAACTTTACAGCACAATAGGCATGATTATCGTTTTATATATTTTAAGCTTCAAATTCCTCGACAGAATTCGCGATGACAAAAGATTTTGAACTTAATAATTACACCGATTTCCTGCTTTCAATCGACATTTAATTTCTTCGTGGGTATGGTTTGATCTTTTATTATTGATACTAGTTATTTGAAAATATCTATTTTGTCGAAAGTATTACTTGATATTTAGACACATCCATAATTTGCAGTATTACGATCCTGGCGTAATTTCATATATTTAGTTTTCTCTGCATTTACTTCCAAACCCATGTCCCTGCAAATTTTTAATAAACTCCCTGCATTTCTTTCTATTGTTCTCCTATCATCCCCTATTATATTTACGTGACCAGCATACGCCATAACCTGTTGAATGCCATACAAATACATAATATAATCAGATAATAATACAGTAAATAGTATAATAATATATTAAGAAGTGATGGCATCAGAAGGGCAGTAACATCATTTCAGGTTTTGTTTGCGAGGAATTGCCAACAAGACTCTTCGATGTGCTCGTAAGTAAATTTTTATGTTTTTCTTTAGTATTTTTTATTTAAATATATATAAATCTCAAACTCAGATGGAAGAAATTGCCACCCCCTCCCAAAGGTCCAAATAACGCCACTGCAGAGTGGCAATGGGCGAGTGCCCCGATTGTTACGTCTCCTCTCTCCTTTCCGATGGTTACCCAGACATGTAGTATTGTAATTTAGTCAAGTAAAACAATAACATCCTTTTCAACATCCAAAACAAACTGCTCCTCAAAAAATGAATCTATAGTTTTTCTTCCCCAAGGCGCCCAGGCTATACCAGTGATAGAATTGTTGTTAAATTCTTTCGAATGACACCACTGGTCGCACATTAAAACATTCTTAATGCTTTAAAAATCGTTACAAAAATGACAATAAATGTGAACCCCCGTGTAGCTGATTTCCACGCAGATTCAGGCAAGATTTCAGTTAAAGGCACTTTGTGTATGGCTCAAATGAGACGTTAAAATATAGGTCTATCTTTTATCTCGATATTGATGATGGAAGTCAAACTAATGCAAAGAATAAATTCTCTTCTAAGAAACATTAAACGAAAAGTAAGGATTTAGAACATATTAACCTTTCACCATCATCACGTAGTGTCAGTGGCGGCTCTTGAGAAAGGTTTATCAGTCAAAATTACAATTTTATCTCTACTAGGGATGCGCACGAGGCAAGATTTGTGGCTGACTCGTTTCGAAAATGTGCTGTAAAAGTGATGTCTCGACTCGAAAAGTGTATATTTCTCTATTGGAAGAGACGTGTCTCGACTCGAATTTTGTCAGGAAAATCCTGTCTCGACTCGTCTCGTGCGCATCCCTAATCTCTATAAACAAAAGGCAGCGTAAAGACTTGTACATTCGTTGAATTTTCACTCCTTAGTTAGTTTGTACCCCGATACAATATTAGCTTTTGCCGATGTGATTTTCGTCAAGAGCCTACACTGTATAATATACGTAGGTCTATTATTGGTTAGTCGCTTGGCACAAATTGGGACACTTACATGCATCATAGTTGTTGGCTAACCTTTTCCTCTTGATTTTAGAATTACCACTTTATTACCACCCCATCAACTAGCTTTCTCCACTATCGTTAAGTGTTGGACAAATACCGTCTGGGTGGGTTTTCTCGGGATTCTCCCATGGTGATTATGGAGAGAAGTGAGGGAAGCTTCAGGTATATAACAATTTTTTTTCTAATAAATATTGTTTTGCATTTTGTAGAACAAAACGGTCTTTATTTCCTAGATGACCCTATGTAAATCTGCACATTAAAATCGTAGTCTGTTTTAAAACCAAGCAACGATTTTCACATCGACATATTAAAAATTCAACATTTTCTAAAGCTGAAAAAGAAACTACTGTGATTATATCTTTAACATATGATTCTCTGCCCTACATACTACGAGGGGCATTCAATAAGTAAAGAGACAAATTGCTATAGCTCAATAAAGATTTATTTTAATCTTTCAAAACTAAGGCTATTTTTCAATATAATCACCCTTTACAGTTATGCATTTGTCCCATCTTTCTTGCAGCTTCCTAATTCCCTTGGCGAAGAAATCTTTCGATTTACCCCGAAGCCACCTTTGCACCGCTGCCTTAACTTCCTCATTGTTAGCAAATCTTTTTCCACGTAGGGCGTCTTTGAGTGGCCCAAACAGGTAAAAATCAGATGGGGCGAGGTCTGGGCTATAGGCAGGATGAGGTAAGACCTCCCAACCTAATTCTTGAAGCTTATCTCGGGTCAGCTGGGCTGTATGAGGGCGGGCGTTATCGTGCTGAAGAATGACTCCTTTTGACAAGAGTCCACGGCGTTTGCTCCTGATAGCTGGTTTAACTTTGTGTTCTAGCATCTCAGAATAGTATAGGCTATTGATAGTTCGCTGATCTTCAAGGAAATCGCAATAGATTGGACCCTGTGAGTCCCAAAAGATGGTCAGCAGCACTTTACCAGCGGAAGGTTGAACCTTGAATTTTTTGCGAACTGGAGAGCTAGTGTGTTTCCACTCCATACTCTGCCTTTTGGTCTCAGGGTCGTAGTGATGGATCCAGGCCTCGTCGCAAGTCACTGTTCTTTCAAAACAAGCGTCTCCTTCAATCAAACTTCGTTGCGTTAAGGCTTGACAAATGGAAAGCCTTGATTCTTTATGAGCGTCAGTAAGCTGTCTGGGAACCCATCTGGCACACGTTTTTCTGTACTTTAAAATGTTCCTAATGTCATTGTGAACAGTTAGAACACTTACTTGAACTTCCTCAGCTATCATTTCAACAGTAATTCTTCTGTTATCACGAATAAGTCCGTCAATCCTCGATTCCAACGAAGAACCAGAAACTTCCACTGGACGTCCACATCGGGGTTCATCACCTACACTTGTTCGCCAATTTTAAAGCGATCAACCCATTTGTACACATTCGCACGGTTCATACAACTGTTACCGTACTGTCTCAACATTCGAGAAAAAATTTCACTTGGTTTTACACCTTCTGCGACTAAAAACCTAATGACTGAGCGCTGGTCTTCTAAGGTGCAATCTTCTAGAGGACTTGCCATGATGAATTGATATTTTTGAAGTTATGTTGACATAAAATTACGAAACAGCAGATCAGATCAGATCCCAAGATTACCAGCTAACACCCCTGAAACAAAAAAAAAAAAAAATGATTAGTGTTAAAAATATAGACTTTGTCTCTTTACTTATTGAATGATCCTCGTATATGAGATTATTTTAATAAGGCTAAATTCTTGGTAATATTATAAAATATGACGTAAATTAACGTAACAGACAATAAAATACAAAGTTTATACTTCAACATAAAACATAAATTGAACATTAAAACTATAAGTACAAATAGAAAATTCAAGGAAACAGATGGAATATTACAAGAAAATCTCATGGTTAACTTGGTTAAAAAACAAACCATTTGAAACAGATACCAGAATGGTGTGTTTACAACCTGTTTATTGGCATGTGCAATACATATTATGTTGTACAGGTTTTGTTTCTAGTTATGCCAATCAAATTTCTAAATCATTGGACATAGTAAAATAATAATAATAATAATAATAATAATAATAATAATAATAATAATAATAATAATAATAATAATAATAATAATAATAATAATAATAATAATAAGTGTACCGCTTAAGTAACAATTTAAAGGTCAGTCTCGGATAGAAAAAATAAAATAAAATCTAATGAAAAACTTTTTTTTTTTTTTACAAGTATGTGTGTTTCATTTGTTTAAACATAGGTAACACCTGGATCAAGGCATGTTTTTCTTATAATTCACTTTGATAATCAACTATCCACAAATTGAGCTAATCGATAACAAAAAAAAAAAAACTATCGACCATGCCACTGGTAAAAAAAAAATACAGTTCAATAAATTTCTAATTGTTCTAATTTCTAATTCTAATTTGAGAATGCTGAATCCAATGTAAATGTTTTAAAACATATCTGTTCATGAGGTCACAAGAAGAATAAACTCACATTTGGGATCTTTTGAGGTACTCCTTAAGCCAATAGTAAAAAATAAATAAAAAAGTTTCTAATTGTCCACTATTTTATGCCAATTTCAGGGTCATGAATCTAATGGAACTATTTTTCAAAGATAGCCATCCATGGAGTCACGAGGAGAATTATCTCAAAAGTTCGGATACTTATTTATGTCCCAAATTTGAGATAGATTTCTAGGCACCCGATGGGCATGTATTTTAAAAATAGATTCATGGATTCAATGTCCTCACATTAGCACAAAAAGTGCAATTAAAAATTTATCCAAAAGGTGTGCACTTTTTACTAGAGGCATAATGGCCATTTGTTTCAATTATGTCGGGATGGAATTAATTTCTCATTGTTACAGCTGATCTCTGCACATTATATGTGCAATGATTTTAATTTCGATACACCTTGCACCAATATTGTAAGACGCAAACTATTACCCCTATGCATCCTGCCAAATCGAGTTTTCGTATTTTTTACAAAATAAGCACATCATGCTACTGTGTTGAGTGGTAGTTTTTATGTTTAGCTACTATGTAGTTCTCCAGATATAAGGCCTACAAGAAAATCTTTGTCTGAAATATATTGGATCTTTTGATCCAATTACAATTTTCAGTTTGAATTGTCTGAATTGTCACTCTTTTCAGCTAATCCCAGGGAAACAGGTTCAAGCAGGCTACTGACTTATCGATAGGGAAAAGGACTTCTCAACCAATAATTGATGATCATAATCTTATTTAATATATATTATAAAATTGACCATATATATATTGTCAATTTTCAAAATTTTGATGATAAAATCACTATGGCTTTTAGCTTTTATGTGTCATTTTTCCGTTATCTTTGTTGTAGCATTGCAGCATTGTTTGTGCTTGAAAAACAAAAATCATAAGATGGGTGAGTAAGCAGGCAAAAGGACACTAAATTTTGCGTAAACGATGCGTGCTTGGAGAAGCACAGAACAGCTTTTTGCACAGAATCCATCATTTGTTAACCAATACTCTTCCGGTTAATATTCTTTCATGGTGATATAGGAAAGCCAGAAAATCAATGCAGTGACACGTTTGTGATAAATCTGTTATAATAGCGAAGTGATTCGCTTTCAAAAAAAAATAATCTTGAATCCGTGTTTAGACGTATAAACATATTTTCAATTATATTTACTAAACAGCAAACGTAGAAAAAAAAATACACTGAACTGGAAGCTTGCACGTTCGTAAGAAGAGAAGAGGAGCAACCTAGAGTACTTCTTGGTTTACTAAGAACTGCGGAAAGTTTGAAAATATTGGCAAACTTTGGAAAACTTTCAAAATGCTTTTTATGATCATATCACTATTATCTTCATATGTATTCTGTCCTTACTATGCTAAGGGATAGCGTTTATGGTGAGAAGGCTGCGGTGTTGCCAAGTTTTCTATCATCTCACCTGGTCGTGCTGTAGTGTGCCTGCTTAAACACATCCCCTTCAGATAAGTTGAGGGATAAGTTGCGTCACAGCCTTCATTTGATTTGCTTATTCCACACGCCTCCGACTGTGTTCTACACTTCAGTGAGGACATGGTGATTCAGTGATAGCGGGCGCTTATCTAATGGATAAATCAGTGAAGATACACAAAATGTTTTGTCATTGAGATGTAGTATTGCTGTCTGAGATGTTAGGATGACGATCGTGAGGTGTTCAACTCCTTTTGAAGAACATTGACATTTTTTAAGTGTCCTCGATGTATCTTTGTCGTATCCCTGTCGAGTCTGATGGTCACAAAAAGTGCAAGAATTATGAACTAGAGGTAGAGAAGGCCTTTTTTTCTTAAAAAAAAAAAAAGGAAGAGATAAATGTCGTAGAACATTTACCTCTGGTAGGGGTAACTATTTCGGTCCCAGGCCATGCGAGTTTGTAGTATAAAATACTTACAACATAATGACTATAGATTTTCTCAGGATTCTACGGTTTTCTACCACATTTTCATTTCACTAATTATGGTTGTGTCTCCAGCCTGGTTTTCCCTTCCATCATACTTTTCAGAACGAGTGTCATATAAAGTTTTGTTTACGGGTATGAGTCTGTCAAGAGTCTCCTCTGATGTAGGAACAGCTTCATGATTTTTGTTAATATATTATTATTACTATTGATTTAAAATACATACTTTCAAACATTCTCCTCCAGTTCCCCATAAGTTACGCACGTACTTTTCAGTCTGTTTCTAAAAATATACGTAATATTTTATCCAGCAATATCCTAGTTAGTTGTTCTTTTTCATATTTACGTACCACTAAAGTTATTGTTCTCTCTACAGCAGTTCTTTGATCCCCATTCTTCCTTAGACACCCAATCCAAAATTTTAAACGTTTTTCCAACTCCTATGCGTCAAATATATATATATATATATATATCGGAACGAAACCTGTAATACTCTGAGCGAAATATTTATTTATCAATTATGGCTTAATAGGGAAGACAGCAGCTATGCTATTTTTCCCGAGACGATGAAGATGATTATCGACGTATTCTGGACGTTAAGGAAAGATAAAAATAAAATTTCTAATAACAGATTATAATCTTACAAGCCTTGCCAATCACCCGCAAGTCCTATAGGGTATTGGCAAATCAGAGAGCAGGCGAAGAGCATGCATATCAGAGTAAATGGTAGTTGTATGAGTTGAATGCTAACTTTTCTCCAAATAGAATGGAATGATCAACAAGATCAATGAAGAATGATGAAGCAGACGGTTACCCAATCAAAATGTTCCCCCAATATGGCTACAGAGTCATTATTCGTATAATTCTCATTTACTCTGTTGGAGATAAAAATATTGTTTTCGATGTCTGCTAAGGTTTAGCGACTCTTTTCAGTTTCGAAGCTATATGAAACGTGAATCCGAACAACCGTAATGCCTTTAAATTTCAGTCATTTCCTACCGGGAATCGAACCCAAGATTATGCGCCTGAAAGGCTTGCGCGCTAGTCACAAAACCAACCGGGAGGACAGCAGATGGAATGGTGATTAATACATGATAGATGAAACCGCTCTCTCAGGTCCACCATACCTCACATTGAAGAGGGAAACACTTATTGAGTACTTTTGTTAATTCATCACTGAACGGTAAAATTTAGTTTCTTCTCCTGAAAAGGGTCTTCCGCCATTTAGCGACACAGCATCATGAGTGGCAAAAACATTGATTGAGTGTTCAAGGACTCAGCCTTGTGACAATGTTACTTTATCTGGTTCGCTAATTTTAACTCGTTATAATTACATAGATCAAACTAAGCATGAAGCAGAATATTTCATTATCCTATATGCGATGTATCCACATCAATTTACTATATTAAAAAGAGAGAAACAGTAGGTAGATGACATAAGCAAATCCATATTTACATAATTACAACACTATCAATACATAAGGAATACTTTTTTTAAAATCATATTCATATTTTTTCATTTTATTCTTTTGGGGCAGTGAAAAAAATGTTTTTCCTAACAAGACCATCTGTTACTATTACCGTTCTTATAATTGAGTCTGGAAAATGGTTATCTGATTTCTCTTCTCCCTAAATTATACGAGGCGTGTTTTTAAGTAATTTCCTTTCCGAAATAAAAAAAAAATACATTTTTTAACAAGTTTATTATTTACATGAAAACCTGTATCTTAGTATACTTTTCTACATAGTTTCCACCAATATTAAGGTGCTTATCATGTCACACTGTGCAGCATCATACCATATGCTACCTTCACAGTACAATAAGCTTTTGAATAACATCCTCATAGAAGTCTGTCGACTGATTTTACAACCATTGAAACACAACCGTTTAGATCTCATCATCGTCGTCGTGCCCACTAGTTTTGCCCACTACGGGAAAGAATCCTCGTCTCGTCTCGAAAACTAGACGAGGAGTGCAATTTCAAATTGGAGACGAGGCAAGAAACATGGCAATTATCGTCTTGTTTCAAGTCTCAAATCTCGTGGGCAACACTAGTTCGTCTAAATCTTTGAATTCAAATACTCTTTTAGTATAGATGTACAAAACAAGACGAGACAAGGAAATCTTTTCCAGAATTGATTCTAGGAGGCCGCGGTGGCTCAGTGGTAGAGCGTTCACCTCTGGTGCTAGGGGTCTCGGGTTCAAACCCTGCTCCCGCCAAGTGAACTTTGTGGTGGACAAACACCGTGTGCGTGGGTTTTCTCGGGGTTCTCCCGTTTCCTCCCACTTTCTTCATTCCATCATTTCATTCATTACTCATCATCACCGTCTCCTTTAGCCTAACCGGCATAACCGTGGGACGTAAAACTTAAAAAAAGAAGAAGAATAATTGATTCTACAAATAATTATTCGAGACGAGACGAGAACTCAATTACAATTGACGAGACGAGATAGAAAAAAACGTAATTCCTCATCTCGTGGGCAACACTAAGGAATACTAATGTCCCAATAATCCTAACACGTTCTATTTTTGTCATATTTCTTCAGAGAAGGAAAAAATAATATCTCCTGCAATATTACCTCATTATCTTTATATCGAACGGGTCAACATCCTCAATTAAAATGTTATTGTTTTCATAACCGTATAATATGTACTCTACAAAGAAGAAATATGAATACTGCTTAAAAGCGACGAAAGGACCATTTTTCTCGAAATGAAGATGTGGAGAAAAAATTGTAAATTTTGTTAGATAAAACGAAAAATGAATAAGGATATGGTAGAAATTGTAGGGGAAAAGAACAACTTCAGGCGTAATTAATTAAATAACAAGAGGAAAACTGTGGAACATTGGGTGAGAGACGTGATGGAAGGAACTGTGGAAGTAGAAAGTGGAAGGAACCAAAGATTCTACTGTTGATGCTCCGATAGACGGTATTAAAACAGTTGTGCCTCAAGTTGGAAAAGTTAGATTATTACCATGATATATGGAAGCTTATCATTTTAAATTTAACGTCCCACGGTTATACAACGAGATTAAGGAATGATAACATAAGGTGGGTGATAATGGTATGATGATGGAAGTGGGAGGAAACGGGAGAACCGCGAGAAAACCCATTTTTCATTCCACAATTTCATCATTGTCACAATCACCAATTCCTTTAGCAATTAGCCTTCGAGCATAACCGTGGGACGTTAAACTAAATCAAATGCTAATTTGGCTTTAATTCTAGAAATACCAAGCCCATATTTGCTACGTGTAGACCAAGGGAGGGAGGAGTCAGATTTTCTCGCGCGCTTTTCAAGTAACTTGTTTTAGTCTTAAAGCTAACTATCTCTTTAAGTTATTGGTTTATGTTGATTATAATACTACATTATTATATCTATTGTTTTTATACAAGGTGTCCCAAAAGTGGGTATACAGTATCGTACTGGTCAGCTCATTCCATTTTATATTTCTTATTGTTAGCCATCAGATAGACCTAGTTCCTTTATTATTTGTTCTGAATGTCTTTCTACTTATACCTTAAGCTCGGATCAGCTGAAGCAAATAAACCCATGCCTTAAACTAGAATGTTATAATTGATCAATGCAAGGGTGTATGCCTACTTTTGGGAAACCCTGAACAATAGACACAGATACATTATATCTAATGAATTTAAGTTAACATTTTAAAGTAAACTAATATCAGAAATGTTTGAAGTATTTTAACGTTATATTTATCGTAAATAGCTAGATGCAGGGCCAGATCCAGGATTGTCTGAGTGGGGTGAACCAATAACCACCAAAATAACCACCACACTGAAACTGTTCAAAGTGACATGTGACAATATTGCGATGGTTTTTATAGGTAGAGACTAAATGATGGTTCGGGCTAGTTTTCCCTTTCACCAATTTATTATAAAAATTGCTAATTACAAATGTCTTTGATTGCAAAGAGTAAAATAGTGTCTATCTTGTTATTGACCAGATTGAGAGGAAATAGGTGTTTTGCACGGTGCCCCTTCTTTCAAAGCAGTCTCCAAGGCACCTGCAGGTTCTGGCGAGTCGTGAAGGAAAGCCCCCTCAGCCCAAGGCAGCTTCGCGAGGCTTGGTTGTAGTGAGGATCCCTAGTCCAATGCGACCTTGGGTTAAGGAAAGGTGTACCCCTATTCCGATGCGACCTCAGGGCAGGTGTTGGCTAGTTGATCAGTTGGTCGACTGATGTCAGGTCCCTCGGTGATTAGGCTTTTATTTGTCCTCTTCGGGTCCTTTCGTAAGGTCCGTCTTTTTTCGGCTTCTCTCGGTGTCTCCCGTGTTGGCTTCTCGTCTGCTACACTGTTTATAATCAATAACATGTGTTGTATGATTCTGTCGTGATGTGGGGATCCCTACACCCCCACACTGTAAAAAAAAAAATAATAATAATAATCCGCAAGATCATTTTTGAGAAAAATACAAAATTGTTATTATTGAAAGTTATTTGCACCACAACACTGATACATTTGGAGACACTCTATAGTTCACTATAAAACACTATAAACACTATGATACACTGGAAAATCACTATGAAAAAAACTTGTTGTGAGATATATATGTAGTAGTAATAACACTATGTTTCTGTCCCATCTAAGCAGGATTAAAGTAGTCACTATCATTTCCCTCAGAGTGGGTAGAAGTGTCATCACTGTGATTAATAAATATATACCAGTTGACTAATGGTTGGTCTCTATGTTTATGTCACATCCGGTATTTGTAGTCTATATCGGTTAAGTCTCACTTTAGTAGTAGTAGGCGCTGACTGGTTAAGTTTTTTTTTGTACCAAGACTTATAAAGATGGAGCACAAATTAATTATTATTAGAAATAACGAAAGGAGAATAATCGGTTTTAGAATTTGCAAACTTTTCTTTAAAAAATAGAGAATGTGAATTTTTGGTCACTATGTATAATGTTATTGAGAGCCTGATTTTATGAACATCCTGTATAAGGAGAAAAATGACGAAATAAGCAATCATGAACTTCGTATTGAAGAAGCCATGTTGGAAACAAGAAAGCATTGTATTTCGAGCTTGCAAGGATTAATGACTTTTGAGACCAAAAAAGAAGATAAAAAGTGTTGAGTTTGCAAGTTGCTAGATGGACGGAAATACTGATATAGTGAAGTTAAATAACAGAATGAGATACAATTTATAGTTGAAATAAAGAAGTGTGATGTTATGTCAGCGCGTCTTTTTTTCTTCTGTTGTTAGTCCATCTTCTGTTCCCGGTAAGTACTTCGAAGCTTGTTATATTCTTGCATTCGTGCCTCTATCTTCTTAATTTTGTGTTCCCTCAGTTTGGTCCTCGTAAAATGGCTTCAAGCGGTCCAGAGTAGGGATGCATTCGAGTCTAGTCGAGTCGAGATTTAAGCCTGTCTCGACTCGTCTCGAGAAAATGTTGTCTCGACTCGTGTCTCGACTCGAAAATATGTTTCTGTCTCGACTCGTGTCTCGACTTGACAGTCTCTGTCTCGACTCGACTCGAATTCGAGTCGAGACGTCTCGAAATTCGAGTCGAGACAAAATGTACGAGTTAAAATATACGCATACATCAGCCAGACCATCATGACTACCTACCTAATTGTCAGTATGTCGACTTTTGGCATGGATAAAAACAGCGACACGTCTTGGCATACACGCAATGATCCTTGATAGGTCGCTGGAGAGAGCTGGCACCACATGTGCTCACTCAGGTCACCTAATTCCCGTAAATTCCGGGAAGGGGGGCGATGTGTCTGACGTCACGTTCAATCACATCCCACAAGGGACATCACTCAAATGTCCGGCTCCAATTTCAATTAAACTTTTTTTGCTGATAGAAGGCATGTATGCATCATTACTTGTGATGACAAATTTTTACCATGGTGCATGTTTTCTATTTTTTTAAATAACTTTTAAGAGTTGTGATGTGGTTATTAGAGATTACCACAGAAGTCCCTTACTACCATTTGTAAACGGAGCGTTAATGAAGAAAAGTGAAGAAAAACCATGTGGATACATATAAGTCCTGGGGGGAAGTCGTATGGTAGATATGATCTTGATGGCAGCCATCTTGAAATCCGCCATTTTGAATTAAGGTCAAGTTTTCAAAATGGAAATAGGGTAATATGATACATAATTTCGGGCTAGAATTTAATTAGAAAAATAATGGTGAGGTTAGTTTTAAGATACACCCATTTGGGGGAAAGTTACCTGCATATTAATTGTTTTTACTTACTGTGTGCGTAAGACCCTTCTTACTTTCGTCTCAAGACCTGTAAATCGATCGCAACGGCAGAGCCCGGTTTCGCACTAGTGTTTAGAAATCTTTAAACTCACTTGAGGCAATATTTGTGGATTATTGTATTGTATTTTGCCTTTAATAAAATTTGAACCCACTTCATGATCTTGTGTAAAGTATCACTAAAAGAGAATTTCTGTTTTTATGGAGAACGTAAGCATAGCAATTATAAAAGGTGAGTAAGGTGCGTATGTATTTATAAGAAAGTTTATTTTACGAGTCTTTTGTGGTTCCGCCAACCTATTCTTTAGTTGTTTTTTTTTTTCAAAATACTCATATCTCATAAATAAAAGAGCTATTATAAAACCTCTTACCACTATTCTTTAATACTTATAAAATTTTATTTATTGTAAAAGCACTGGCGAGATATTTCTTATCGCCCACTAAAATTATGGTGGAGCTCCTTCGTGGCTAACGGTTAGCAAACTTGCCTTTGGTCTTGGGAAATCTGGGCTTGATTCCCGGTGGGAGTTCATGAGGTTCGGATTCCACGTTAATAAGTAGGTCCACGTCTCACATAGCCTCGCTGCTGAACGGGACGTTAAAATCAGAATCAATTCAACTCAAAATTAGGGTTTTGACTTTATTATGATGTCATTAGTTTAAACGCCCAACTGCCCAGTAATTATAAACATTGACTACATTATAAAATTGTAATTTGTGACGACTAAAATATCAGAAATTAAAGATTATTCTTTGGGTTTTGGAACATTTTGAAAAACGTGAAAAACTGGTACTGTACCGATACAACACACCTTTTGGATTTGTCATTGTGTAAAGTGATACAAACTAAAGAAGAATTACAACTTTATGAAATTGTATTAGGACTTATTATTTAGAAATAAACACCAAATAAGTGTAATAGTTCATATCCGTATCAAATACCAAGTTTATGATGAATCAACTACACAAAGTAGGATCCAAAAACGCTCATTGCAATTTGTTCCATCCTTCAGTCGAACCAGGAACTGAAACATAAAGAGTGACATTTTCTTTTTAAAGATACTTTGTCCAGCTAAGTATTGTGAAGGTTTATGTCAGTAGAAGGAATTGCATTCCATTATACAAGCGCAATTTCACAACTTTATGTACACATTACTAAATATCGAACACCCTTGTCCATATGATTAGCGTACGCGTCTTTGGTGCGGGAGACCTAGGTTCGATTTCCGATGGGAACTCCTGTGGTTCTGAACCCACGTAAGTTCACGTCTCATATAGCCTTAATGCTGAAAGGGACACTAAACTCTAATCTAATACTAAATACAAATATTTAAAGAAAAATGATGACGCACCAAGATGACGTGAATTTGGCTATCAAATCAATTTTGTGTTTTCAGTTATTTTCTAGTAGTATTTTTTCTAGGCATCCTTTCAAAAGACAGTGATGCAAATTTCGTAACTGCGAATTCCTGTTAGAAGCCATGAAATTATCCGATTAGATGCAAAATTTCCCGTCCACTAAAATAGATACCGTAAATTTACAATATCTAACAATAAATAATTTTGAAAGATATCGCTTTCGAGGGAAAAAATGAAGTGAAATCTTTGAGTTTTACGTCCCACGGTTATGCCGGTTAGGCTAAAGGAGAGGGGTGATGATGAGAAATTAGTGAAATCGTGGAATGAAGAAAGTGGGAGGAACGGAAGAACCCCGAGGAAACCCACGCACACGGTGTTTGTCCACCACAAAGTTCACTTGGTGCGAGCTGGGATCGAACCAGGGTCCCCAAGCACCAGAGGTGAACGATCTGCCACTGAGCCACCGCGGCCCCGCTTTAGAGGGGCCATGACGTATAGTTGAACTCATTCTTGTAGTATGAAAGGCATTATTTATAATTATGCATGATAGGATCACAAACAAAATTTAAAAATATTATGTGCACTTTCTTTTAACAAACATTATATTGTCTTTTATGGTGTGGAAGGGAATGTTATGTTCGAAAAGAAAAGTCCTTAACACGATTCTTGTTGCTACACACTGCATGTTTCTAGCCACAGAAAAGATGCAGCGATACGTAGGCTATTTTTCAATTGCTTTACATTAGCTTGATGTTTCAAGTCTTTTGTGTGTTTCTGAAGTTCACTTTTACCACAAAAGAGCTCAATATTAACATGTCTTACATAGCTTTGGTTCGATTCTCAACACGGACTGCAACTACCCGTTAAATTGTGCACCCGAAAGGCACTCTTTGTTAAACCTCGCTTATCACCGCTCATCTTAATAATATATATAACTTCACCTCGAAGCAAATGTTGCATTTCTCTCTTTCATCCTAACACAAAACAAAACTAACCACAGCTGTGACACGAAGGTGCTATTTCAAAAAGAAACAAGCTGTGCTTCATAGAGATGTGTACCAAATGATAGAAGTATAAAGTATTGTTTTCTTTCCTGCTTATTGATATCAGTTGGTGTTCTTAATGAGTTTACTCATTAGTTTAGAAAGAGTATATATGGAATTTGGACATATGTTGTACGTATTCTCCTGAGAAATTGATGAGACCAGAAAAATTATAAGGACAGATGGAATAGGTTTAAGCGCATCTACGTGACTTTATCAAATATTTATTCTCCATAATGGTACCACGCGGAAAACTTGGTATAGGTCTACTTTTATCTTTGCCTCCCTCTGTTAGCTGTTTTGTATCATATATATCGGATGGTTTTGATATTTCTTCTGATCATTAAAACAACAATGGTACCTGTGTGCGTGCAGAAATGCAAAAGCACAAGGTAACTTCCTATTTGTTTTGGAAACAACAAACCCATTTCACGTGTGCGAGAGAAATTGAGCACAGCGAGATCGGGTGTTTACTCACGGTCAGTTCGCAGCAGGAGTCCATGGTAAAAATTTGGCTATCTCGAAAACACTCGCAAAACCTTACAAATACAAAAGACTGCGCTTCAAAGAAAGTTTAGACACAGATGTTTCAATTTTCTTTTAGCATCGTTCTTCAGCAAAAGAGTCGGTTCATTGTATTCGAAAAAGAGAAGGGAGAAAGGGTGAATTTATATTTTATGTGGGGGGTAACGTTGCAAGTAGTATAAACAATACATACCGCTTCCGATTCTGTACGCATACACTAGCCGCGGAGTTCACACACACACACAGAATCAGAGTCCTCACACACCAAGTGTGAGAGCTGTGCCACTGAGTCACAGCGGCCACGGGGCTAGGTCAAGTCCACTTTACGTTCATAGTTTCTTAGTACATAAATGTTACGATTATGAAATAGATTTTCCTTAATGAGCTGCATAAAAACAAAAGCTTTCGAAATGCATTAAACAATTAGCTCGATTTGAGTGTGAACTTAAAGTTATATCAGAGTGTAAATACGGATGCGCACCAAAGCTCGAAAACTTAATACACTATTTCTCCTATATAGTCAACATGTATCAAGCAATCATTCAGCTTTCATTTGAGAGGATGGAAATCGAAGGCCCCTGAACAACTATGTTACTAATGTGCGGAATGTATTTATCTTACAGTGAACTGCTTTGATGCCAAGTGGCCTAATTCCAAAATTGAAATTTTCCAGGAGTGAAAGTTGAAGTTCAATATCTCATGAACAATCCATATTTCTTTTATGTTGGGAACCAAAACCATAACTACTGTATGTAGTTCATTGTTTTATAACTTAGTGTTTACAAAAATCCTTTTAAAAAATACCTATTCATAGAAGTGGATGGTACTTATCTGTACTAGTTCTTGGCATCCAAGCAGTCCATTTATTGTAATACGAGCTTAATATACCCATTATTCGCATGGGGGCTGTATTTGGAAGTCAACACCTGTGGAAGTATCACCATTCATTTCAGTGACCGCGAAAACTATGGATTTGACACTAGTATCAATCAATATGGGCTATTTATACATGTCTCGGTATTCCTCACCCGCTGACACCCGGCCCGCATACAGTAGTAGCTGAATTTGCAAGTCATCGCTGATGGAAGTGTCACCATTGATTTCAGCGACCGTGAAAACTATGGATTTGACACTAATGTCGATCAATTTGGATTACTTTTACTACATGTCTCGCTAAACGCCCCCCTGAGAACCCCTGGTTCCAATTTTGACAAAAACGCTTCGCCTTAGACTGGAACCTGGACCAAGGTATCCGTGACCAAAATTTGGTAACTCTCGGTCAACTTGTCTGGTCCCCGGGTCTGTCCCAGTAAACGTCCCCCCCCCCGAGACCCCCCTGGTTCGAAATTAAAATAAAAAAAGCTTCGTCTTGATCTGGGGCCTGGACTAAGGTACCCGTGACCAAATTTTGGGAACTCTCGGTCCACTCGTCTGGTCCCCAGGTCGCACAGACAGACAGACAAACACACAAACAAACTCTTTATTTCATTTATATTAGATAAGATATACTATGTAAAATAGTCTCGTATCATAATATGTGATGTACAACAAATGTTACATTATATATTATCCGTAGCTCGTGATATGCTGCAAATATTAAAGCCTCAAACTAGTTGGGCAAGCGAATAATCCAGAAGTTACGTAACCCTATTGCGTTCATGGGAACGAAAACACAATAATTATAACTATGCTAAATTACTATAGACTACCAACTGCTCATTCAGAGAATTTATGAAGTTCACTCTATCGCAATAGTTTTATACAAACTAGAGTTAGACTACGGATAATAGTTTTATACAAACTAGATAATCAATTATTATTATTATTATTATCATTATATTTGCAGTACAACCAAATACAACGGCATTAACTATTAGTTCTAATTAACTGAATTGAGCTGAAAATTAAATCTTGATCTTTAAAGATTAACTATTAATTTTATGCGTTCTGTACCTTTCTGAAGGAATAAAAGCTGGAATTGTTTTCAAGGCTGTTTCTGAGTGAATACTTTCTTCAAAATAATATTAAAAATTATAGAAAGATTTTCGAGACATTCGAGTCGAGTCGAGATTTTTAAGAGCCGTCTCGACTCGACTCGTGTCTCGACTCGAAAATTCGAGTCGAGAAATACATTTGTCTCGACTCGTCTCGAATTTTACAAAGTGTGTCTCGACTCGAATCTCGACTCGAATTCGAGTCGAGTCGAGTCGATATTCGAGACATGTCTCGACTCGAGCGCATCCCTAGTCCAGAGCAATTTCTTGAATTCTGTGCTTGAATTTAGGTGGTAATTGGACTCGTTATAAATTTGAATTAAGCTTTTCTACAATTCTAGCTGGCCTTTCGTTGTGAATGGTAAAATGTTCAGGTAAACCAATCTTTCTTGTGAGGTAATATACTAAAACAAGATTCCCTGGATTAAAAGTTGTCTGTCTGTGGCATCTGTCGTAAAACCGCTTTTGTCTGTTATATGCCTGTTCAAGGTTATTTTGTACTTTCTTCCTGATGGCTGCTAATTTATCTATGTCAACTTGTATATGTTGTTTTGATTCGAGTGTACATTCTGTCGGGATCCTAGGTTCATATCCGAATAATAAGAAGCTTACTAAATATTTGGTCTCTCCTTGTGCGTAAGTGTTAATGCCAAAAATAATGTGCGGTAACAATCTCTCACACTCAGTACGGTGTTCTTGTACGAAAATTTGAGACAATTTTGTATAATTTTGTTGGTTTGCTCTACCAACCCTATGGAAGCATGATTATATGCGGGTAAGTACTTATAGGTGAAATCGTACTTCTGCGCTAAATGTTGCAAACGAGCCGCTCCATGTACTGGATGTTGGTCCCAATACAGCGTTGTAAATGCTCCGAATTTGAGAATTATATCATATTCTAAAAAATTCTCTATATTTTCCGCATTTACTGCGTCCTCCGTTTTTGCAATAACATAACGTGTAGCTAATTCTCTGGCTACTAGTATATATTTATTTCTTCCTTCTTTACTTGGGAGGGGCCCTAGTTCGTCATATACCAATGTTGTTGCTATCTCTCCCACCGGGTGATGTAGTAGTTCGGAGTGTTTCTTTTGTGGTAGCTTCTTTCGACGTTGACAGTCCTGACACGTACGTATTTTGTAAGCAAAATAGTTTTTTAGGTATGGCATATAAAATTTCTTTATGGCGGTTTTATACGATTTTGAGAACACAAAGTGAGCGTTGATCGTTTGGTGGTGGTGAACCACAAGTTAGCTAACGATTTGGGTATGTATAGAAGGTATAATAAACTATAATCAGGATGGTTTTTCTTTTCTATATAATACGCCGTCTCTAAGACGGAAAAAACTTGCTGATCTAACTAGAAATCTTGTCCGGTTCTTGCCCTTCTAAAATGGCAATGATGTCTTTGTAACTGTCATCCTTACGCTGCTCTCTTGCGATGTTTGGTAGAAGGTTGTTCTTTTCCACTTCTCTAGTATTAACTTGAAGACTATTTAACCTAAAGGCATTATAATCTTCGACTTTTTCGTCGCTAGCTTCTTCTTTTTCTTCTTCCTTCTTGATATCTTGTGTTTGTTCGAGCCTACTAATTATATCTGCTTGATGTTTGGATCCTGGTAAATACTGTATATTGAAATCATAATCGGCTAAGTATAGTTTCTATCTGGTATATTTTCCGACCTTATCAGATTGTGTGTTCATCGTCGCTATACAGTTTGCGTCTATATATAGATTGAATATTCTATTTAGCAAAAATAACGAAATTTCCGCAAAGTATATATGAGAGCGTACAATTGTTTTTACCATATGCCAGCTTTCTATTCACTTTTCGTCAATCTTCGAGAACAGCAGGTAACCACCTTCTCAGTGTCAGTTTCTGAGTCACAGCAAGCGAGTATTCCAGCTATTTGCATTTGACTACTGTCGCTATAGACGCAAATTTCTAGCGACTCGTCAAAATGAGCGAGTGAAGGAGCCTTTAGTATGCCCTCTTTTAATTGTTCAGAAAGAACATCATGCTTCTCTGTTCATTTAAATTTATATTTACAGGTTACTAACTGCTGGAAAGGCTCGATTTTTATCGTAAAATCTTTGATATGTGCTCTAAGGTATGAACATAATCCGATGAAACTTTTGAGAATCCGCTTTGTAGTCGGTCTTTTGAAATTTCGTATTTTCTTGGCTATCTTTGGAGATATTTTAATGGACTGTACGCTAACGACGTGTCCTAATACCTTAAGCTCACGGTAACCTATATGTGTATTCTTGGGTGCTGCCCGAAAAACGTGTTTTCTAAGCTTCTGAAATAGTAATTCTAAATCCTGCAACTGTTGTGGAAAGCTGTATACGCTGCTAACAATATCATACGCAAAACTTGTAATCCTATCGGATAGTCCTTCCAAAATCATCCTCGTCGTGACGCTGAGACTTTGTGAACTTGTATTGTACCCCATTGTGCACCTCAAAAATTCGTACGATTTCCTGTTATGATTGAGCTCGAAGATCATATATTTTCGGCTCTTAGGATGCAGCAAAATTTGGAAGTACGAACTCGAAAGATCAATGGTTGTTATATAGGTTTTCCCCTTTATAGAGTTTAGGACATCCTCTGTAGATTGAAATGGTACCGATAAATACTTGGTATAGCTGTTACACTTCTGTAGATTAAGAACTATCCGGAATTCTTGTTAGGTTTCCGGAGCACCAGAAGTGGAGAAAAATATTCGTTATTATCTGTAGGTCTAATAATTTTGCCTTGATAATTTCTTGAATCTGTTTATCTACCTGGTTTCTGATGTGTAATGTAATTGGTGGGGAAAGGTCGTGAAATACAGCAGACTTAGGAATCCTAATTTTTTGGACATATCCCCTAAAATATCCGATATCGTCAGGGGCATACCTAAAAACATCCCTATACTTGAACAATCTATCTATTAAAATGCTACAATAGCAATTAAAAGCGCCCGAGCTCCAACGTATAACTATGGCTTTCAAATCTTTCATTTACTGTTATGTGTGATTTCACGTTTAACAGAGACAAACATTTTAAGTACGAGTACTTTAAATAAATCAGTTAACTAGATCTTTTTCATAAAGTTTATGATATAAAATTGTTGTTCAAAGCCTTTGTATTTTAATAAGCCTTCTCTAAAATCAATGCACATGAATTGTGCTTCCATCTTCCGAGTTCTTTTAAACTAAATTTATATGTTTGTGGCCAATCCTTTCGACAATGAATGCTCGGAAACTACAGGCTCTAAAAAGATACCGTTTTCACTGATCGATTGAAAATTTTGCGTATATTGTCCAGTTCTAATTGAATATTTTAAAAACATGACCGTTATTTCTTTATTACATTTTTTAGGGTACGCATGGAAGCGTTGAAATTAAAAAAAGTAAACCATCATATCCTATGCGTTATACATTCCAACACCACGCTGTTGTATATAGGGATTGCATATGTCTCAGGCGTTTATTTCCTGGCCAAATAATAATGACAAAGAACGATAACCATTTCTCCAGTTTAACCAGTAAGATGAATCTTTATCTTTGGAGTGATTTGCCCAATGAACACCATATATAACTGCGATTACAATTAATTGCGTATGTAATGTATTTGCTTATTACATACTGAATGGAAGAAGAAAGAAAACACTGGTTGCATGAATTAGAAACTCCAACCGGAAGTAGGCTCAAATCTTGCAAACGGTGCGAAATATTGAGGTCCCCTTTATGTTACACCTTGCCGATTTTTTAAATCGACTTTTTTCACTTGTGTCTGTAAAGGGACATGCACAGATGTGAGGAATGAGAAGGATATTTATGCTCATATGCGAATGATGCACTGTCTAGAGAGCGCAGGTTCAGGTAATAATTCATAAACTGCTTGTTTTTGCTTTTCGTCTAAGTTGGGGTTGACGTCAAAAAGCTCTTTATTGAAAAATTTTTCTGCGTATTTTAGGCGTTCTTCAGTTTCTTCTTTAGTCTTAAACTGGTAAGCTTTATCTAAAAAAATTGGTTCACCTAAGGCGTTAAAATAAATTTCGTGTCCCTCCTCAAGAACCGCCACTGGGGTATTCCTTTTTATAATGACGCTATTGCTATTAGGATTTGATATTAAAATTGTCATTTTGTTTGATTCTATCTTCTGGTCGAGAGCATTTAACCTATGTTTCTCGACTATTCCAGGAAGCAATGATATATACAAGAATTCCGCATCAGTTATTTTTTATTTCCTGCTATTTGAATCAACGTATGCGAGCGTGGAGGTAATATTATCTGCTTAGTCACGTATAAACAGTGTTGGTTTGTCTGCGACATTATCTGAGTTGTAAAAGCTGACAGCGTATTTTCCTTGCTCTCAGCTGGTAGCTGTAGCTTCTGTGGACGTTTAAAGAAAGAAATTATATTCCTGTTTAAGTCGATGGTGGAATGCGAACGTTGGAGAAAGTCAACTTCTATAATTACTGGCATTGTCCTGTTGATTACTCGAAAGTAATGAGTAAATGTTGTTTGACCAATTTAAAATTTTTATCAATGCTATTTGACTTAAGCAAATGTTGTTTCCCGAAATTCTTTATACTATCGTCTGAAATGGAATTAGACTTGTCCTTGGGGATAATGAATCGGACGGCCAGACAGATATCGTACTGCCCGTATCAATTATTGCATTTCGATGTCCTGATTTAGTTCTAATTATTAAATGTGACCGGTTCTTTTCGTCTTCTAGAGTGACGTTTTCCCTTTCTGCCAATTGTTCCGATTGCTGTTTTCTCACAAAAATTTCGTAAGTTATGTCATTGTGCTTGCTAGTTCCTCTTTGGTCTTCATGTTTCGGATGCTGATGGTTGTCGGCATCCTTACCAAGGAGGGCCTTACACGTTTTTTGGACGCTTATAACAAACGGATGCACCGTGTCCTCGCTTCCGGCATATCGCACATACTAAAATTTGATCCTCCGTGGGTGTGGCCTACTGATTGTTCTGGACTTGGTCCTGTTTTATCTTTCCGTTATTATTGTTATTCCTCTTTCTGTATCAATAATTTCGATTCCTCGGCTGGTTTTTATAACTTATTTGCGCTATCACGAGTGACAATTCTGCCATTTTATTGGCAAAAGTAGATAGGTCATGTTGTTGATGATTTTATCTTGGTGGGGAACGGTCTTTGGTTCTTGAGTCGTGTTCTGATGTTCTTGAGGATTAGGTTGAGTAGTTGTTATAGAAGGATAAATTGTTGTTGATATGTAGGTATATAACTGTGTATTGGTTGTGTGACAGGTTGTGTTTGTACAGGATATGTATGGTGGTATGGCTGTTGTATAGGATACATTATCTTTGATTCCATTGGCAATCCATAGGATATACTCTGCGGGTTAGATATAGGATTTTGGCCGTATAGTATGTGCAGTTTTTGTGATAGCTCTGCATGCTCTCTTTTTCGTACGAGGTCATTGGCAGCTTCCAGTGTGTTTAGTTTAGTCTGTAGGGCGTCTACCGCTGCAAAAATGTCTAACGCTATCTTGTTAAGTAAATCACTTTGTAATCCCAATGATAAATGGTGGATATTTTGTTCTTCTGTCGCTTCCGGTAGTAACTGCCTGATTGCTCGGAGTTTACGTAAAAATACGAATCTATGGACTCTTCTCTTCCTTGTTGGATTTCAAATAACTCCTGTTCCGCTTTATACTATAGGACTTTCGGCCTACTTAATGCTACTAATTTAGATTTTAAAGCTTCATAGGACATCGTTTCGAATTGGTTTTGGTTTTTAAGCTACAACACGAGATCTAGCGCGGTGTCCTGTAAATATATCGGTAAAATTTCCTTCTTCTTAGCCGGTGACCACGATTTCATGGTTGCCATGTAATCAAACACCATGAAGAATCTGTCCGGGTCCTCGTGCACGTGTCCCGAATACTTCGTCCAATGTGGCATGCTAAAGGATATATTAGATGCACCCTCTGTCATATTTGTATTATTCCCTCCTGATCTACATGTTTGTTTACCTGATCTAGTTTCCGGTATAAACTTGGGAAAGGAAAAAAGAAAGAAGGGAGTGATAGTGAGACAGCTGACCTTATCAGTGACTGCTAAAACTTAATAAAAAGAGCGCCCTGTACAAAACTCTGGTGCCTACACTGTGCAAGTTTTTTATAGGTAGGGACTAAATGACGTTCCTGGCTAGTTTTCCCCTTCACAAATGTATTATAAAAATTGCTAATTACAAATGGCTTTGATTAGAATGAGTAAAATAGTGTCTATCTTGTTATTGACCAGATGAGAGGAAATAGTTGCCCCTTCTCTCAAAGCAGTCTCCAAGACACCTGCAGGTTCTGGCGAGTCTTAAAGGAAAACCCTCTCATCCCTCTCGCGAGGCTTGGTTGTAGTGAGGATCCCTAGTCCAATGCGACCTCGGGTTAAGGAAAGGTGTACCCCTATTCCGACGCGACCTCACGGCAGGTGTTGGTTAGTTGATCAGTTGGTCGATTGATGCCAGGTTCCTCGGTGGTTGGGCTTTTATTTGTCCTCTTCGGGCCTTTCGTGAGGTCCGTATTCTTTCGGCTTCCCTCGGTGTCTTCCGTGTCAGTTTCTCGTCTGCTACACTGTTTGTAATCAATAACACGTGTTGTATGATTCTGTCGTGATGTGAGGATCCTTACAACATTCTTTACCCCTGGCAGCACTGATGCATTGAAAGGAGGAAAGTATTTTAAAGAGGGTCGCCAAGTGTTATGCAGGAAAAAATGGTGTTCTCTCTTCCTGGCATCTGTTTTCTTCCCTACTTGACAAATGCTATAATGTTTTGCTTTGTGAACGAAAACCCTTTCCTTAAACTTTTGAAATCCTGTTTTCTTTTAAACCCAAAACGAAAACATGGTGTCAAACTGTTAGTATTTTCACTGCTAACTTGTCATTTTAGATAGTGTATACTTACAACGAAGGAAATAAGTGCACGTGCACCTTTGCACAACCCCTAAATCCGGCCCTGGCAATACATATGACATTTTTAGGGTATTAAAGCACCATAATATTATTAGAACATGAACTTGCATTAAAAACTGATCTAGTGTATATACAGTGGCGTATTTAGGGGGGCTTCCGGGCTTAAGCCCCCCCCCGAAATCTTACTTACTATAGTAAAGTATGTGAAATATCTTGCTGAATTTTCACATTTTCAGGCAAAGCCCCCCTCCCGAAAGTTAGCAAAGCCCCCTCCGAAACAAAATCGTAAATACGCCAATGTATATATATATGTATTTACGTCCACTTTAAGAATAAGATTTATTATGTTCTTCTAAGCTTTAGTGCTCAATTAATACACAGAAGCAGCAATACTTGAAAAAAGCAATGTAAGTTTTGTATTTAAACAGAATTGTGGCCAAAACAAAGGTAAGTTACACCTTGCACCAACAAGGGCCAAATCTGTCCGCAGCGAATTAATTACTTTTTTATGTATAATATTATTGTATAAACTTAACGAAAGTGAAAACTACATTTAAACGAGCAACTTAAAAGTCAGGAGAGCTATTAGAAAACACCTTGAGTATTTCTAGGGTTAATAGTTCAAATAGTACTGAAAAACGATTTACTTATAACTTCGCTGTCATATTAAACAATTAAACTATCTAGAATGGAAATTTGACTTTAAAAGCAAAAAAAGTGATTATAATACATTCAAAGGTGAGAAGAACTATTTACATTTGATAGTATAATTAACCGAAATTGAACTGAAAGTTAAGAGCACTTTTTCGTATTCAGTAATATAATTGATTAAAAATGAACTAAGAAATTGAAATAATTCCTGTACATTCAATAACATAGTGAATCAAAGAAGATGATTTTGTTGCAGCGACTTCTATTCGCCGTATTTTCCTTCCACCATTTGATATTTTCGTGAAAAGCAAAGAATACTAAACAGCGTGTAAGTTTAGCCGAATTCATGCGATCCGGATCAAAGTTGATATGCTGGTAGATCTTACTATTTACCTGCTGTTTAAGCATGATATGTTGTGGAAACTTACGCTTGCTATACACTATAAGATAGATCCTAGGAAATATCTTACGATTTTTCCTAGAATCAAAATCTAAACGTGTATGCCATCACATCGCATGTCATTTCCTGTGTTCTGAATGATGCTATGACATTTCTTTTGTTTAGAGCACGCTATGTTTCGGAAAGAAATTTCATAAGATTTCACTTTAAGCGACATCATGTGAGAGAAAGTGAAAACAAATTTGTTTTATTCCCGCCAGCAAAATTGCTTTTTGCGCACTTATTAGTACATAAGGAATGTCCCAGAAATAGAGTAGCCACTGGGAATTGCGTTTATCTACTACATTGTTTACAAATTGAACTCAGCGTTCTTCTGGACTTTAACATTAGAGCCAAACACATTTTACAACCCATAAAAACAACTGTTACTACTCCCGAAAGAATTTTCGAACATTGCTTCTGATACCTTGCAATAAGTTGCGCACAGTCGTTTCACTGATAGTACGGACTGCACTGTTCCACATTTGTTTGAATTGCTGGAGGTTAGTGGCAACCCGACCCTTCTTCCTGAAAATGCGCTTCACAGTTGTCCAGCAGTGTCCCATGGGGTGAAGTTGGGGAACGTTTAGTGGGTTTAGTTCTTTCGTCACGAAACACACCTGATTCGTGGTTAGCAGAGCCGTAGCTAGAGATTTCGGCGCCCGGGACGAAATAGAATTCGGCGCCCCCTACACACCACACCAAACTTGCTTATTTTTTTAACATAGAAGAGATGCAGCTTCTGTTGCTATGCTACGCTGAATTTTAATGAAGTTGCTTGGACAGACCATTATGTGTACGAGCTGTTTTCAAAAGGCTTATTTTGAACTTTTTGTTAAACTTGACAAAACTACCTTTGGTTGTATACATATCCACTTGAAGAACACGGAAATTTACAGCTATTTGTAACGTTTCATACTATCGATAAGAAATGAAATTTCAATACATTAGAAACTCTGTGCTTTTAAAATGTTCGAAATCGGTAACAACATTAATTTCCACTAACAATTGTAAACCTTTGTAATTTTCTTCTGTATGTGACCACACAAATAGCATTTTAATTTCAATTCTTTTAATATCAGCAATTAAACGGGTTGAATTTATTAATGATAGACTTTCTTTTATTACTCTTAGGGGTCGATGGTGCGATGTTATTGTTTTAAATGTATATGTTTCAACACAAGATAAGGATGACGATATAAAAGACATTTTTTAAGAAGTATCACGGGCATTCGACCAAGTCCTGCAATATCATATGAAAATTCTATTAGAGGATTTCAATGCGAAGGTAGGGGGACAGGATGTTTCCATACCGGTTATAGGGAAAGAAAGTCTGCATAAGGAAGGTAATGATAACGGGGTTACTTTCGTGAGCCTCGGAACATACAAAAAATCCTTATCGTGAAGAGTACAAAATTCCCACATCGCAACGTTCATAAATACACATGGACCTCACCAGATGGAAGAACATACAATCAAATTGATCATGTTTTATTAGATAGGAGAAGACAGTCTAGCACAATTGATCTTCAGTCGTTCAGAGAACCTGAATGTGACACTGATCACTATCAGATAGCAGCGATAATAAGAGAGAGATTATCGTTAAATAAAGGGAATACTCAACATCTGAAAACAGAAAGGTTTGGTTTAAAGAAATTAGAGGAGAACCGGAGAGGGGAATATCAGATTGAAGTGTAATAAATTATTGTTTTAGAAGGTTTTGAGAGTTCTAATGTTGAGGATACTTGGGTTCAAATTAGGGATAGCATTAAAATTTCAGCAAGAGAAAAATTAGGTAACGCGGAAATCCGTAGGAACAAATTATAGTTCGACCAGGAATGCACCAAACTAATGGAGGAGGGGAAATAGGCGAAACTGCGTTGACTACAAAATCTGAACGATATAACTACACTAAATTTAGTTAACATTAGAGGGAAACTTCCAAAATATTTAGAAGAGAGAAACACGATTTTTTGAAACCTTAAATTAATGAACTTGAAGATGATAGTAAAAGAAAAAATTCGAGACATGTTCAAGGGCATCAACGAATTTAAGAAAGAGTATCAACCTCGCGCGTATATATTAAAGAGAGACGACGGAACAATTCTTACTGATACAGATGACTTCTTGAATAGATGGAAAGATTTCTTTGACGATTTGCTTAACACGCAGCCTAAAACTAATATTCGTCGGGTAAGGGAAATGCACAGCAGAACCATAAATTTCAGATTCAGAAGTAGAAATTGCTATAAAGAAATTAAAGAAACACAAATCTCCGGGTGTAGACGAAATTCTGGATGAGTTAGTTTTAACTAGAGGGGCAAATTGTGAAACAAGATACACAAACTCATTCTCCTCATCTCGGGCAAGGAGGAATTACCACAAGAGTGGAGAGAATGAATCATTGTTCCAATTCACAAGAAAGGTGACAAAGCGGAGTGTAATAATTTTCGAGGTATTTATTTTGTGTCAACATTCTATAAAATTCGAGAAATGCAGACTTAGGGTCTGGGGGCAGAGCCCCCAGCTAGTCAAAGGCTAGCATATATATATATATATATAAATTGTCAATAAAACGTACTATCATTTCTGTGTAAGATTCTTTTCACTTTCATGCTTACTATGTTCACTCTCCCCCCCCCCCCACCGAATTATTCAATATGTGTAAATGACCCGATCGGGATCCAATTTGCAATGATGTTAGACCTTAACCAGCTGTAAGCGTAAAAAAATATTGTTGTGGAGGTTACGGTTATGCGTACGAAATATCATATTATGGTTCCCAAATTTTGTGTCATACTTTTAAAAACTCAAGAATATAAAAAGAAAATGAATAAGATGTTAGAAAACTTGAGAAAGAGCTTTGAAGAATATGGGGTTAAAATAATTATTAGAAAAACAAAAACCATGGTGATTGGAACGAAGGGGTCGGTGTCAATTATAGAAGTAGGAGGGGAGAAAATAGAACAGCTGAATAGTTTTCGGTACCTGGGTAGTGTTAATAGTGATGATATGAAGTGTGAACGTGAAATAAAAACGAGGATAGGAATGGCGAAAGAAGCCTTTAGGAGGAAGAAAATACTGTTTTGTAGGCCCTTGAATAAGACTCATAAAATGCTTCGTGTGAAGTGTTGTGCTGTATGGGTCACAAACATGGAAATTACGCAAAAATGATGCAAAATGACTGGGAAGCTTTCGAAATGTGTGTATGCAAAAGAATGGAAAGAATTGGCTGGGTCTAGGGAATACGAATGAGAGGTTGTTAGAAATTGTAGGAGAGAAAAGAACCATTTTAGATATTATTAAGAAATTGGTTGGGACATTGAATACGAAGGGACTGTATAATGAAGAACGTGCTAGAGGGTATGGTGGCAAGAAAGAGAGGGAGGGGCGAAGGAGACTACAATTAATGGACGATATCAAAACAAATATGATAAATCATACGCAAAAAAAAAAAGAGAGAGGGAGAGATTAGCGGATGACCGTGGAGCATGGAAGCTTCTCAGTTGCAGCAAGTGGCCTGCCAATAATGGCAGAATACCTATGACGATGATGCATCCCATATATACGTAAATGATTCGATCAGTATCAAATTTGCCATGATAGTAGACCTTGAGATGCTACGCCATAGAATATTATGTTGTGCAGGGTTATGGTTCTCGAGTTAAGGGCTGTCGAATTTTGCATTATATTTTCGAAAGCAAAATCTCATACATACACTGAACTCAACCGACTGGGAATCAAACTTGCATGACGGTAGACCGTGATCTGTTTATTACCGTGTGAAATATTACATTGTGCAGGCTCTGGATTCCGAAGTTATGTATAATCGAATCTATAAATCATTGGACAGAACAAAAATATAATAAATACCATTTAAATAGCAATGGGCAGAAATAAGAAAAACTAATGAAGGACGTTTTTTACGAGCTTGTGGGTCTCTAAACAATTTTAAAAATGCAAAAATGCATATTTTTTAAAAAAAATTAAAATGAACAAAAACAAAGTTGGTACAGAATAAGAACACAGGGACAATTTTTTAAAAACCAAATTTAGAGGTGAAATCTGTTAAGTCAGAAAAGATGAACAGTGTTTAAGGAACTCATTTATGTTTGCAGAAAATATGTAAGTCATCTGTGTCACATGTGGTTTTTAACTCTTCTCAGGCAGGAAAAAATATGTCTCTTCTTTACCTTTTGTGCCAGGTATGCACAAACTTACTCAAAGTTTGATGTTTAAATTTGGATAAACATCTTGTAAGTAATGAAACTTTTCAAAAATCCTTGAAGTGGTTCCTCTAATGGATGTTCTGTTTCTGCCATACAGCACCTTTGAAAGTGAATGTACTCTTCAACGAAATCAGAATGCAAATCGTCTTTGTAGATGAGTATAAAACTTGTAGCATTCTTTGTTCTCGCTACTGAACTCGAAAGTTCTTCTCAGTACATGCCTCGCTGTGAAATAAACTTGTCAAAAAATAAAGTCTTTTTTAAAGCTAGTTATAAGCATCTCTTCTTTTCTTAAATTCACTAACGAATGTATATACCAATGTTAAATTAAAAGGTGTTTATTCTGAGAGCGTTATTTAAAGTAAAATTCACCTCTCCATTTCTGGCTTCATCTTCCGCATGCCAAACTTTCCTTTTGGGCTGTCTTTTAAATCTCCTTTCCGTACAGTTTTTGTTTAAATCCATTGCCAGTATTTCAAAGAATTTAAAGTTGTTTCTCTGCTCATTGAAATATTCTCCAAATGACCATCAGAGCATCTACAGAACAACTTTGAATAGCTTTACTTGTTTTGAGAATCTCATGTAGTATACAGTCCTTCATAAACTCACTAAACTGATGAAGTTGTCAAACGATTCCTTGAGCTTCAACCCTAGTAGCTGCATTTTCAGTAACATCATTGTGTATGTATGTCAAAACATTTTTGGATTTCGTCCCAAGAGTAAGAGATTGGAAGTGGATATGTTATACTGAAAATGTCTTTTTGGACGTCAATTTCTAAATTCAATAACACATCTGCTATGAAAAAAATATATGATACAAAGCAGGCAAACATAGTGAGAAAAGCACTAGGGTAAAACTAGTAACGAAGTAAGATTTTAATCTTCGTTTGGAGGAGGTACTCGGCAAGGGTAGAAAAGACATAAGGTAGTACGTAAAATAAAATAAGTCAAATACTTGCCGGGATTGTTAATTGACCTAGAAGCAAAAAATGTGAATAATGAAAATAGACAGGGAACAAGCACATAGAAGGACACAAAAAATTACTTAGATATAAACACTAGGATAGGAAAATGCAGATAGAACATGGAGGTGACGAAGGAACAAAACCATGAGAGATCGTTTGATGGCCATCTCTGAGCAGTGTTGGTATGTTCGCTGGTAAGACAAAGTAATTTGAAAACTGAGCATGATGACGACAATCCACAAGCAAATATTGAGCACTTTGTTTAGCTCAACACAATGGTGGATCTTCACTACGAAGTAGATATCCATGTGTTAAGGTCTAGTCAGGGCCGGCGCTAGCACTTTTGCCGCCCTGGGCGTTACTTTTAAATGCCGCCCCTTTAATCCGCAAACCTTATTTTGACAGAAGACGTTCAGGTATTAAGAAAAGTAAGATACCATATTTAAAAACATATATGAAAAGGAAAATTAAACAAAAAATTGAACTACCTCTCTCGAATGCTTACGTAATATTTAAACGACTCCATACATGTCACAATATTCAGTATGTTCGATTTTGCTGTACGTGATATACAGCAGGGCATACAGATTTTTTTAATGCTTTAGTCCGACTAGGAATTTTAATTTTTAAGCTTATTTTATATCAAAAGGTGTTTCCAATATAGCATGGAGCAAAAAGATAATATAGTGAATCAAATATTAGGGCAAAAGTAACTAATTAGCTTAAGACTTATTATGTACTAAAACACAATAGAAATACACAAATTTAACACACTTTAATTGAAAAAACTTCTCTTGTTTTGGTATGAGCAAATTCCTTTATCACATTCGCGTAGTCCAATGTTTCAGCCAATTAATGTTCCATTGATATTATCACCAGACCACTTAAACGTGTTTGAGATATGGAAGAAAGTAGATAGTTTTTAATAAGCTTAGAGTAAGTTTCGAAAAATTTCTTTCTCAACTTGCCACGGTTACTGGCAAGGTAAACAAAATCATAACTGGAACACTGACATAGGGAGCAAAGTCATATTTCTTAATTAATTTTATTCTCTTTTGGTGAACTTTTAGGCTTAATTATAGCGGTTAATAGTTTCAGTTCGTCTTTCAAATCACTGAGGTTAATATCTTTCGATTCTTTGCGTATTAAAATGCAGGATCTTTTCAGACAAAAGTTCAGGTGGCATATCGTTCAGATTACTTATATCGTAAAGAAAATCGAAATACTCGCAGTGATGTTTAAGTTGCTCAAACCTTTTTCTTAAAGCTAACACAATCACGTCTAGAAGTTTGTAATAAAAATCGATCTTTTATTTTGTTATGTGGATCTTCAGTAGCTTCATTTTCTCGCTCGTACTGAAATCGTCTCTTCTTCTTTTGACTTCGAGCTTGCACTGCATTACCTATCCGTGGGTCATCCATATCTAATGCTGATGCCAACTCCATCGCATCAACTAAGTAAAGTTGAACTTTGCATAATTTCTGCTCCTCTCAAAGTACTTAGATATACAAGGATGAATCAAAAAGTAAGGTGAAATTGCCTGTCAAACCCATAGTATTGTGTGTAGCTAATTAATTCTTTTTCATGTTACTGGTAATCTGGTAATAGAAGTGTGACGGCTTGTACAACATTCTATGTCCACCCGTCTGGTGCTGAGAGCAACTCAAAGATGGCGCAACGACTGGAACATTACACCAAAGAGCCCAGTTGGTCATGGACTATACCGCTTACGGAACCATAAGAGATATTCAATTCATTGGCAATGTCCTGCAACCGCACTCTTCTGTCTTCACGAATCATGGCATCAACGACAGCCACATTCGTGTCGGTGATGAACGTTGATGGTCTGCCACTTCTGCCATCATCTGTGACAGTACTCCTACCACTTGCATATTCGTTACACCACACGTACACTTGTTTCAGCGACATAACACTATCTCTGTAGACCTGCACCAATTCTCGATGAATATCACATGGTTTTGTTCCCTTGGCCCAGAAAAAACGAATGACACCGCGCACTTCCTCCTTGGTGAAATGTTCCAGTCGTTGCGCCATCTTTGAGTTGCTCTCAGCACCAGACGGGTGGACATAGAATGTTGTACAGCGGGGGACACTTCTAAATGGTACAGCCATATGGAGATTTACGGCTAAGGTGTACCATTTAGAAGTGTCCCCCGCTGTACAAGCCGTCACACTTCTATTACCAGATTACCTGTAACATGGAAAAGAATTAATTAGCTACACACAATACTATGGGTTTGACAGGCAATTTCACCTTACTTTTTGATTCATCCTTATATTTTGAAGAAAGCCGACTGCATCCAACTCATGGATACTTTTGTTTACTATGTTTATGTGGAGTGAAAAGTCATACCAGATAACGAGTGAACAAAGGTAAGTAAAGCGACGCAGCTGGTTTGCTATACATAAATCATCATGGGCGATCATTCTATCTATTCTATTGTCGTTGCTTATTTAAAGTAAGGTATCATAAACCTCTATTTGATGTCTAAGTGGAGTCAGAACATCAACTCGGCTCTCCCATCTTGTAGCGCTGAATGGTTTTAAAGTGAGGCTGCTAATATGTTCCTTCAGTATGGCCCAACGTTGAACTGACGCAGAAAAAAAAGCCATAAACTTGTTTTAAACTATACAAAAAAAAAAAAAAAAATGAAACGGTGGACTGAGATGTTGTGACCGCATCGTTAACAACAAAGTTTAGTAAAGGAACATAAAAGGCTTTGGAATTTATTTTATTTTATTTTATTTTTTTTTCATATTGGAACTATTGTCACATCTTTGGTCCTTCATATCTTCGATAGAAGTTAATTTTGTTTTACGTGTTTAATTATTACTTCTGTCACTTCTAGGCCAGTGATGTCTCTTACTGGTACGAAACCAAGAAAGTGTTCGCAAATTTTTACAAGCCATTCTCCATTACTGTATGTAATTTGTACAAAACGAACGATCCTTTGCTCTGTACCAGAAATATTTGGTGTACAGTCTAGCATTATGGTATAATACGTTGCAGCTATCAACAAAAACAGTATTTTACTTTCAATTTACTTACTAAGAAGTGGAATAAAATTTTTTTTGGACATCTTTTCCTTACTAATGGTGGTATTTATTTTGTCCTCCCATGGTTCTTTTAATGTGTTCGGCCATGACGCTGTCAAGCTTGTATTGCTTAAATATAAAAACAATTATATATATATATATATATATATATATATATATATATATATATATATATATATATATATATATATATATATATATTGTTGATAAGATACGATAATGAACAATTTGTAAATTGGTTAAAAACTCGCTGCTAGAACCTAAATGTCTCTAGGTGCTGTAGGCTAGAACGGCCTGTCTCAAGTGGGAGTGTACCTTTTGCGTACTTGGAGTGGAGAGTTAGAATATTGCTGAATAGAAAAAATATAAGAGACACTTGACAATCTTATCCACCCTAGCTGAAAATCTTATCTACGCCGCTGCAAGGGAAATCTTGAACGAGATACCTGTGGCTAGTAGTTTGATAATTGGAAATGAGGGAGAATGCTGTGAATTTCCTGAATGAGTATTTTCCTGAATGTAAGTGAAATAAGTTTAATTACATTCTCAGGTAAACACAATTTTATTTTTCCATGTGGGACTATTACGAAGCCTTATATTTTAATAGTATTCTTTTCTTTTTTTCAAATTTTGCCGCCCACTAGACGTGCCGCCCTGGGCGGTGGCACGGCTCGACCCCCCTCGCGCCGGCCCTGGGTGTAGTTAGAATTCGTTCCTCCTGTCGAGAAGATTTTGAGCTGACGGCTCAGACACCTAGTTCAGGTTTGAGTACACGTAATTTATTGTAGACAGCCAGATCCCATTTGAGCTGAAGCACTGACGCAACTGAGTAGTGAAAAGTGAACGCAAATACATGCTGCATACTGGGAGATAAAGCTATCTTCCTTCAGGGGCAGCAACGTTCTCTGCACGGTCAGTCGCTTCATTATCAGTTATGTCAACATGACTCAGAACCCAACAGAGTTTTACTTTGTATCCTGTGCTAATAATCTATGACATGAGAGGAAGATTTGGTGGACGGAAGGATGTTTACTTTGCACATCAAAGAGACTACTCAGAGCACTTAAGAGTCATAACAGATTGAGATCCTGCACATATGACATGCAGAAACATAGCATCAAGTTTGTAAAATTGCAACCATTCAGCAGTGAATATTGAAGAAAAGGCGTGTAACATAAAACCAGAAGTACATATAATCGTCGAACATCCGACAGAAACAGCATTTTTGAAACCATCATTAAAAAAGAGAGTAAAGTATTGAAACTGCTGTAAGAGGGGGTGAAACTTTTGTTGAAATTCATATGGGGTAGTGCTTGGCTTCTTGCATTGGCCAGATGGAAAGAAATAGCTGAATGAAGTATTTTCCATGTGGGCTTAGGTAGAAAATACAACTGACATAAAGGGAGGCAAAATCATTGTCATGAACTACCTCACTGAGCTCAAAAAATAAATTTACTTCCCGATTTTGGCAACAGATTGTCATAAAGGCGTCGTAATAAACATAATCTGTTCTGAACTTTTGTGTTAATTATTTTGAAATGTACATTCAAATTTATAACACCTAGGGATTTGAAGGTATCAGAGATATAGCCTTAACTTGTACTTTAAAGTGAAGATACAATATATAGATGTATAGAACATTCGGCTAAAGGAAAACATTGCGTGAGATGAGTCATTTTTGTCACATTTATATTCAATATTCATCTTAAATACTAACGCTTGAGTGTATCGACCGTAGTGAGAACCTACATTTTTCGTAACAGAGCTAATTCCGAAAACCGTCAATTGCTGCAAATACTTTTTTATGTGGATGTTCGAAATTCATTTGTAATGGAATTTAATTCGTAAAATACAATAAAACAAATTTCGGCTAATGCGCAATTTTACGATTTATCACGATTTCTACAACATACCTCGATAAATAGTACGGAAATAATAATAATAATAATAATTATTATTATTATTATTATTATTATTATTATTATTAATGTTTAGTATGATCAAACTTCATGAGTATTGAACGAAACAAAATAAAAATGATCAATTCACAGATTATCCTTTGATTTTTATTAATTTATTTGTCTTAACAAATGGATTATCCTTTGGTTTTTCTTGATGTAATTTGCCTATTAACAAATGGATTATTCTTTGATGTTTTTTGATTGCATTTTCCTATTTATAAATACACTATCCTCTGGTTTTTATTAGATATTTAAATTTCTAGATTGACAGATAGCTCGGAGTTTTCGATTTTTATTATTTCGATTTGCCTATTATCAGTTTCAACATTCATCTATTGCAGGGATAGCTTTTTTTCTTTTTTACGCGTGAGAAACATTTTTCATTTCAGAAATCACTAATGGCCTGCTTCTTTTGATGTAGACATTTTTATGAAGATGGTTTTCTGGCGCCATCTGCAGAGTCAGCTCTAGTGCTTGTGGTACAACTAATTTACACGTCAGTTCCTGCCAACATTTCTACTCGCAACAACTCCAGCCTTACCATCGCGAATTTTATAGATGTATCAATGTTGCTATGAGTAATTTTTAGAGCGTTCCAGGGAATTTGCGAGGAAATCGGGTCTTATATGTACTCTTTGGCGGATAAGTGCCAATTAGTTCGCTAGAGATAGTTGTAGACAAAATTTTCTGTTCACTAGGCCACTAGAGGGAAACATAACGCAATAACAATGACCGACACCCAGTGTGAGACAGATCACGTGGGTTACCTCTCCCAGGTAAACTAGTAGACAGGCCCGTATCCACGGAGGGTCTAGGGGGCCATGCTCCTTAAATTTTGGCTGTCCCCTAAAAGTTTCACGGTAAGCTTGCAAATGAACTATAATATGGTTGGATCGCCCCCCCCCCCTTAACTTCTACCGGGCTCTCGTACATTTTTGGGCTGGCTATCGCCCTGCTAATAGATCGCGGGCCACGCATAGGCCATCCCTGATCTATTGGATCCTTACAACTGTTTGTACGTATTTCATTTAAAAACATATTGGAGAACAAGGCATACCTTCTTCAGTCTATCAGTGTTTGGAGCTTTATACTCTCTGTACCAGAGAAGAGTAGTAAATTTCTGGAACGAAGATAGTTATTGAAAGGTCTTACAACATGGCTATATACAACTTTTAACTTTTTAATACATTTCTAGTGTTAATAGAACGCATTAAAGAAAATGATAATGGAAACAATTCAACAAATCAAAAACTGCATACTAAAAACTGGATCAAGTATATACATTCTCTGTGAATTTCAAGTCTTTATCTTTACTGCCAAGCATTAAAATCCAAGGCTAGGTCGTAAACATAAATAAGTATTTAAACATTTTATTTGTAACATAATCAAGACATAAGATACTATACTTTAACGACGATAATGTGTTTCCCTTGTACTAGTAATATAAGTGGTCTTTAATCAGTGCAAACTCTAATATGGAGTACGTTAAGTACTAACCTTACAGAATATTTACTCGGGTTTCTTTCTCCAATGCAATGTCGATTTACAAAGATTATCTTATATACACACACACATCAATATCAAAATAACGGATACATCTATGCACTGAAATATGTAATTTTTGTGAGTTAGTAATAATATTACACTCCGACTGTCTTGTGTTGTATTGCGTTGGATAATAGCGAGCAGTATGCGAGGCGGTGTAGTACGGATATTTAAGTGTCATAGACCAGACGTTGGTAGTGTATAATGGGAGACCTCTCATATTTTTCAAGGCGAGCAAATTGTGAGCAAGTTATCAGTTGAAAAAAAAAATTAAGCCTAGACGGCCAGTGTATTAGATGTCAATAATGTGAAAATTGATGACGTCACAAACAATTTGTGCAAAGAAATTACCAGAGAAGATAATTTTATATGCCCTCACATTACCCCAAGTATGTGAGCTTTTAATGTCACCAATATTTTTTTAGGTTTAACCTGAAAAATTTGTTGACTTTAACTTTTAACTTCAAAGGATTCTAATCACATTACATATTTCCATGTATAGAATATGGATAGCCACCGTTACCCTTGAGATAACCGTTCTAGCAATCTACTGCAAGAAACAATATTCGATAATTTGCTTTCGCTCAAGAATTATCGTACACTGAGAAAATTCCGTTGTCCGGACAGCGGTATATTATACAAATATACGGAATCCTATTGCTTACTACAAAAATCAGTACGGGGCATACGTTATCCATATGCTACATACACACTGCCCTTAGATGTTATATTATGCCGTTGCAGGATGTCTGACATCTAACGGTCTTCCGTATATTACATACATATACGTACCTTCGTCAGCTATATGTTATATACGTCCATTTGTGTGTGAGATCCTGACTGCCTATATTGTTTCATACGTAAAGTACGTACAGATGGCACACTTATACAAAAAGTATTATAAAATATGCGTTTTCAGTTGTACGTTTGCTGTACTTAAGCCCAAAAACTACAGGATTCACAATAGTAAGACTATTCATGGCTTTGGATTAATTGTTTTAACAAAAGAGACACTGACCAAAGCTTAAAACTTTACTTTATTTTAAATTATTTAAATTTAAATTTAAATTTAAATAATTTAAAATAAAGTAAAGTTTTAAGCTTTGGTCAGTGTCTCTTTTGTTAAAAGGATTTACAAATGTAACAAACGATTTTACGTACACCACGTACATTTTTCTTAGTGTATGGAATATTGGACATACTAACAGTATAACATTCTATGTTACACTAAGCCTACTGAGAACGATCAACGAACATTAAGGAAGTTTGTCCCAAAGAACCGAAGAAGTAATGTGGCACAAGTGACTGCAGAACTCAATTAACATCTTTATCGAGCTGTTTCTAAAATCATAGTCCAACAAGATTTGCATAACCTCAGTATCCACATTTTGATTGGAATTTTGAATCAATCTGAGCACCGACATCAACATGAAAACGTAAGAAAGATCTGGACAAGAGGTCCGATGACTAATCTTTCTTCTTCTGTGCTACAACAAATTTTCTTACCATTTAATATTGAGAAAATTATCCAATAACTATCAAACATATTAGAAGCTAAGCTACTATTCCTTCTGCAATTTCTTCCCTTGAGCTCTATAAATGCTTTTTCATTTACCTTATCCTTCACGAACATCGTAGGTATCAGTTTTCACAACACTGGTGTCTCTTCCATAGTTCTCTGGATCGTAATTTTCGGTCTTTTTTTTTTTTTTGTATTTTTTATCTGATTTTATTTCTAACTTTCGAGCCACGATAAGAGAAAAGTCATGAAAAAATCTAATTCAAAGTTTTAAATTATTTCCACATTTTATAGGTTTAAATTTTTCCATATTTTATAGATTTTTATGTCCGTCCATCGGTTTGTCCAATTTCATGTTCTTTTAAATTAAAACATTAGATGGATATCAATTTGTCTATTCATCATCTCCAGGTGAGTTTCTAAATTTCTTTCTACATGCAAAATAAGAGTAAAAGTTACTAGAGAGTGAATACGAAAAATTAAGAACATCTTGAAAACGATTGTAACCGTTTAATTTGTTCTTCACAAATCGATATGTCATTAAAAACCCTATACTATGTTATAAATATTTTTTTTCTGGAGAAAAATCCGGAATAGATATTTATTTTTGAAGGTAGTTGTTATCCAAGAAAACAAACAAACAAACAAACAAAAAGAAAGAAAAAATAAAATAAAAGAAAAGAAAATTCTCAAAAATACTCAAGCGATTCTGTTCATAATTTTCTAAATAAGCAGTTCACTAACAACTGTAACAGGACGTGATTTAATCAAAGATTTGAATTGGAAAACGTCCTTAGTCCACCGAACTATTTTTTCAGGACAGAAAAGATTGTGTGTGGCATGTTATTTTACACAGTTGTAATCCTATATATATATATATATGATTGAACTTAAGAGTGTATTATTACGCACGTTCATAGCCCTTCGAAGAGGGATGCCAACAAATTAACAAAAAACGGAAAATACAAAAAAAAAAAAAAAGATGGACTTAGGATGTTTTATACAGTTCAGGTCCTCAATTTGAGAAGTGGAAGCAAGGAAAATTAATGTGGTATCCCTTATATTCTATTTTAAATATAAAAATAATCGGACAAATATACTCAGTACGACGAAATACATACTAAATCTATGATTACGGTAGGTTTTTTTTTTTTTTTTTTTAATTTTTAAGATGGAATCTTAACTGCTTTTATGAATAGAAAGCTCTCCCACAAAGAATCGTTCCTGTAAGTACGTGCACCAAATGATGCAAGAGCAGCATTTACTAGACCAGCAAGCAGGGCTGAGAGGCATTACGTCGTTTGAGTACATCAACTGGCTATGAGTTCTAATGGATGTAAAATTACAAATCAAACTTAAAGTCATGGCCTAACCAGTAGAACATTTTTCTTATTTAATATCCTTCGGCAAACTGAAGATTTCCCGTACTCCCAGACGCCCTAATTTGCTGACCTACGGCCTCGCACTTCTCAATATCCCTAACACGGCTCTAATCTTAAGGAATTTCCAGCTATGGCCATCTTACTATTTTATAACAATTGCAACCTCCACCAGTGTTTCTTTCCTTAAAAGGAAAACAGAAGAAGCTGAAATACTTCTTTAATTAACATGTTTCTAATCTTAAGGGATTTAGAGATATGACCATGTTTTTTTTTTTTTTTTTTTTTAACAACTCCAGCCATTTTTCTTTCCTTCTAAGGGAAACATCAAGAAAACTCTCAACCATGTCTTTAATTATTTTAAATTAAAAGCCTAAATCTCAATTTTCATGCCTCTATTTTAAAGTCCCAAAGGGCTCCCAGAGCTGGTACATCTTAGGAACCACTTTGGCCCCCTCTTATCTTTATTCAGTTTTAAAAACCAATACATACATTATACACAAACAATAGTAAAATGCAATGGTAATTCATAAAAGAAATCTGTGTAGTAATAGGTTTATGTATAGCTCCATTCAGTTCCCCTTTTTTCTCTTTCTACCTTCTTTCTGACTGTTACTTCTATTACAACACATATCATACAACCTTTTAATACTCATACTTGTGTAACCCTAAATAAAATACAAAGTTTTAATAATCCAATAATATCATAATAGACTGTTTCAAAATCACAGATTTCGTGCTTTTTAAAGTGCTGTAGGCAAATCATAATCAAAGTAGGCAGATAGTGTTTTCTAAAGGATTCTGGCATGCCAAATTCACCTTCACCGGCCGCCAAGCATGATCTGTCCTCGTCTTCACACCACGGCGCTATTTTTCAATATGGCTGCCACGGGATACGGACAAAATCTCGCGGCCGAAACATCGCCGCCCAAAATCTCGCCGGCCAAAACCTCGCGTGGCCAAAACCTCGCCGCCCAAAATCTCGCGGGACAAAATCTCGCCGCACAGTGGGACGAAATGTCGAAAACGTGGACAAAAGTCTAATTATTGTGCAATTTGGACGAAACTTGAATTTTTATAGTAGCTGGCCGTGCTGATTACGAATATGATGTCAAAATTGCAAAATTCAAAATGGCGAAACCAATATGGCGGACATCATTTTTGAAACAATCGTGTAAATAAGTCCAATACGTGTAAATATATGTTTCCAAGCATACTGATTTCCAATTTGGTGTTCAAATTTCAATATTCAAGATGGCGGATTTGATATGGCGGGAAAAATTCAAAAAAGTCAAACAATTAAGTCCAAAATTTGTATTTACATGCTTTTGAGCATGCAGATTACGAATTTTATTTTACAATTGGGGAATTCAAAACGGTGGATGCAATATGGCGGTCAAAATTTTAAAAAAAGAATTAATAATCAAGTCCGAAACTTGTGTTTATATGTTGATAAGTGAGGTGATGATGAATCGTACAGGGAATGTTCAAAATTCAAAAGGATAAATAGTTGATACAATACGACAAAAATTAGAAAATGAGTTATATATGATATTTTAATTTCGTTTCATCTTGTTTTAATAATTAAAGAATTAAAGATAAAACACAAACAATACCAAATTTGCTTCTTTATAATAAAAAAAATCACTTTTAAATGTAACATGCTGAATTTTCTTTGAATCAATGTATTCAGCTGGTTGTTATTGGGATTATTCATCAGTTTCAATTCCAAAATCGCTGATGTCCCACTTGAACCTTCATCTTCGTCGGAATCGCTTTCCTCGTCGCCTGAATCTCCTTCGCGGTCTTCCGTAATTGGACTTGAGACTAGAAGAGCTTTGGCTTCTGGTAGTAAGCTTTTTGAGTTTTTCGGACGTTCTTGACGCAGAGATGCAATAAATTGTCATGACATCTCAATTTTCTAAACTTGGCTACTTTGGATGGACTGGCTGATAAAACTTCTTTTACTATTTTTGAAGCATCCACGTTCCCAGAAGCTCGAAAACTCATTTGCGCAGATGCTAATTCTTTATCGTAATAATTTACACGAATATCTTTCGTCCTTCTGCGTTTAGATTTATCTGAAATCTTACCAAATTCTGCTGGTGGTCGTCCAGTTGCTTTACGCTTTTCAGTCGTCTTGGTCACAGAGAAGTCTAGCTTAGCATCCAGCCATGATTCGTTTTTCGTTAAGAAATAATCTTCCCGGCCCTTCGCCTCACAAAATTTAGTCTTTAGTTTGGTACATAACACTTTAATAGTTGACTTCATGGTTTCCGGTATTTTAACAGGATGCCCACTCTTTTCACTTAGAGACTTTTCCAGATTCTCAACTATGACGTTGATGTCGCACTTTAAATGCTGCTTTATTTCCAAAAAGATTTCTTTTCTGGAATACTGCATGGTATTAGTGTCACTAGCAGAAATTGAAAAGAAAATGAAGCTTTCATCATATCATAACATACAATCAATAGCATTAGAAAACGGAATAAAATATCGCGTAATTATTCACCAAAAATTTCTACTTCTGTATATCAATTTTGCAATTTACTTCATATTGGGCTCAACATTTAGAATTTTCAAATTTTGACATCATATTCGTAATCAGCAAGGTCAATTACTATACAAAACCAAGTTTCGTCCAAATTGAACACTATTAAGAATTTTCCTGCACTTTTAAATATAGATATGAAAAATTGAAATATTGCAGCCGTGTCTCCATCTGTTGTTCATTGACGGAATAGAAGCTAGTAGAAGGAGTTTGTCGTTTTATCTTGAAGTTAATATAGCCTAGCTTAGAAAAAAAAGGGTAACTGAGTGGAACTCCGTGGAACTTTTAACTTATCTCTTGCTTTCAATTAAATTATATGATTTTTTAAAATTATTTTTCAATATAATTCTTAATTCAAATAACAATGGTTTATACATCATATAACAAGTGACTATGCATTTATAATATAATTCAGTACATACCTTGCTGAACACCCTCCATTTTCAATATTTGGAATCAGTGTTGACTGCAAACTTGTATCCACGTTTGAACATGCACTTTATTGTTCGTAGATATATCCTAACGCGACACTAATAAACGAACTCCACATTTGACCTGCTGCGTCCCTTCAGCAAACAAGAGCTGACCGATCCCATTGCCGGATTTCAGTAGTGCCAACAATACTCTAGCCAACCCAAAAGATAAAAATCACTAAATCGAACCTTTAATTTTTGGACTTTTGTCCACGTTTTCGACATTTCGTCCCACTGTGCGCCGGGCCAAAACCTCGCGTGGCCAAAACCTCGCCGCCCAAAACCTCACGGGACAAAATCTCGCCGGGCCAAAACCTCGCGCTGCCAAAACCTCGCCGGGCCAATACCTCGCCACCCAAAACATCGCGTGGCCAAAACCTCGCCGCGAATGAAACTTTTCTTTAAAATTTACCCAATGAGTTTCTTAATATGCAATTCCACATTACAAATATTATTATTATTATTATTATTATTATTATTATTATTATTATTATTATTATTATTATTATTATTAATAATAATAATAATAATAATAATAATAATAATAATAAGATACAAAACATCGTGTGCGTGGGCTTTCTCGGGTTATTCCCATTTCCTCCCACTTTCTTTATTCGATCATTTCCTTCATCCTGGTCACCTATGTCTTCTTTAACCTACAGGACATAATCAAGGGACGTCGTAAAAACGCATATATTATTTCATACTTTCATAAATATTATTAGATTTTTGTTGAAATTTTAAGATTTGGATGTTCCAAAGTTCACGAAACTAACTCCGTTAGTTGTCATTACTTTCCTTATGCAGACTTTCTTTCCCTATAACCAGTTTAAAAACATCCTGTCGCCCGACCTTCACATTGAAATCCTCTAATACAGAAATAGAATTTTCATATGGTATCGCGGGACTTGGTCAAATACCCGTGATACTTTTTCTGAAACAGCGTCTTTTATACCGTCATCCTTATCATCTGTTGGAACATTAGATTTTGGTCAGGCGAGATTTTGGGTATGGCGATATTTTGGGGCGCGAGGTTTTGGCAAGGCAAGGTTTTGGCCCGGCGAGATTTTGGCCCGCGAGGTTTTGGCCCCGCGAGATTTTGGCCCGCGACGTTTTGGGCGGCGAGGTTTTGGCCAGGCGGGGTTTTGGCCCGGCGAGATTTTGTCCCGCGAGGTTTTGGGTGGCGAAGTTTTGGCCAGGCGAGGTTTCGGCCCGGCGAGATTTTGGGCCGCGAGGTTTTGGCCAGGCGAGGTTTTGGTCCGCGGGGTTGTCGCCGCGAGGTTTTGTACCCAAACCGGCTGCCACAATTATTATCAAAAGTTCAAAATTCATGAAAATTCATCATCTTCATGTTCGTGTCTAAAAAGCCCAAATCGAGACCATAAGGGATTTCAAGATATGACCATCTTATTTTAATAATTGCAACTGCCATGCTTCTTTATTCACGCCTTTTTCCCCTTGTAGGGGGAATATTTTTTTAAAAAATGCTGAAATATCTCCGAGGTATCGATATTTTAAGATATTAATTGCCACTCCTCTTTCTCCGACTATAACAATTGTAACCCTACCCTTTTTCTTCCCTTCTATGATAAATATTTATTTTTTAAAAAGTGAAACACGTGTCTAATTATTTTAAATGAGAAATCTAAATACTGAATTGCATGATTCCAACATCAACAAATTCCGAGATACGGACATCTTATTATAATAATTGTAATTTTCGCCCTTTTGAACTTCTCATATCCTTTTCTTCCCTCCTAGGTCAAATATCAAAAAAATAGTGAAAGGCGTGACTAATTATTTTAAATTGAAAAGTCAATACACGAAATTAGAAGTCTCTAACATTCAGAGATTTCAGATATTGACATTTTTAAGATTATAATTGCCACCACTCTTTCCCCTTTTCCTCGCTGAATTTCCAAGAATCTATCCATTAGTAGTCTTCACATTACAAATCCTATGCCCTGTCCAAATTTCAAGCTTCTAACTTAACCGCTTTCGCCTGGCCGTTGATCAGTCAGATAGTCATTCAGGACATCTTTTATATAGAGAAATTTAGTTAGATTGTGTTGTCGGGAAAAGATTGCTTTGAAAAGAAAAGGAAAAATGTCAAACGCTATGGGGGGGGGGAGAATAGGGAAGAATTCAATAATTACTTATCATCATTTCAATCTTTCATTGAATTTATTTATTCTTCATTAAACTTATTTAGTTTTGAACCAAATATGATTAGTTTAAGTTGTACTGTATATTTTAAAAGAACTAACTTATATGTGTGAAAATAGTACTATAAAAGTGATTAATTTCAAGTGATGGTAATTACTCATTAACAATCTTACTGGGCAGCTTATAAAATTTGTTCTTTGTAGCTCACGGACACTGACGCAAATCCTGGGAGGGATGTTTCCTCCAATCTTGGAACTAAGGGGAGGGGACTGTCTCCCCGAATAATCCGATTTGAAATGTTTTTTCGTGGAGAAATGTGATGATTTGTATATGATTGCCACAAAGGAAAGTGAGATGAAGTTGATGTCCACCCCCAGAATAAGCCTCAAATCTGCCCACCTTTCAATGTTAAAGACAACTCTGCTCTCCTGATCCTACACAGCATTATTTTTCAACTTCATAGATATTTTGGACATCGCAAAAAAAAAAAAAAAAAAAAAAAAAAAAAAAAAAGGGAACGGTTTTACTCGTCCACCCCAATGTTGAAGACAGATTTGCGCCGGTACACACGGGTTGTGAGCAGAAATTTAAAACAACAACAATAATAATAATGATTGGGCATGAAATTTGATGAAATGAGAAAGGTAAATGTAAAGAGATAACTACGAGAAAAATCATGTACAAATTGTGAGCTCACCGCTAAAGCCGAGGTGTGATCTATTGTCAGACTCGGGTCATCTATACACATCGTGACGATTCAGCTGCTTATCGCTTACCGGCACTTCTCGTTTCGTCTTGATAATGAGAGATGAATGTTAGATTTGTCGTCTTGTCCCGTGAGGAACACTTTCAAGTGAAATACAGAAATTTACATTGGATAAAATAAGATTTTTAAAGTTATTTTCAAGTCTCCACAAGCTTTATTTAATTATTTTTTAAGTCAAGTATTTGATATTATCTTGTACTAAGTCACAGTGGTTCAAATCTGTCTTCAACATTGGGGTGGAAAAGTAAGACCGTTCCCATATTTATTTATTTTTTCTTTCTTTCTTTTTTAAAGGATGTTCAAAATATTTATGAATTTGAAAAACAATGCTGTTTAGAATCAGGGTAGCAGAGTTGTCTTTAACATTGGGAGGCGGGAAGATTTAAAGCTTATTCTGGGGGGACATCCATTTTATCTCACCTTCCTTTGTGGCAATCGGACACAAATCATCACATTTCTCCCCATAAAACGCGTTCCAAATCGGATTATTAGAGGGGACAGTGCCTCCCAGTTCCAAGATTGAAGGGGACATGTCCCTCTAATCTCCCCCGGAATTTGCATCAGTGCTACGTCACCGATTTTATTAGAACTTACCATCGATATTACAAGTTTTCTCTTGATTATAGACATGTGAATATGATAGGGGTCTATAAATTTTCTGTGATGGAATATAATGTCTCGAAAGTTATTCTAACAGTGCTTGTCCTACTTTTTTTTTTTTTTAATACATTTTTGTCGTTCATTCGATTTCTTTTTCTATTTTCTTAATCATAGCGATAAGTAAGCCTATGTGCTGACGTGAGATATACAGTGTATACTGCCTCAGTACACAGTAGTGCACAGGCAAGCAGTACCGTGCCGTAAGGTGGATGAACGGGGCGACAAAGTAATAAGGCGAAAAATTCGAGAGGAAAAAGGAAAAGATATAAAAGGAAAGAAGTAATAAAAAGTGCTCAAAATCAAGGAAAAGCGGGGTTTATTTTTGAAAATTTTCTTACGCTTCGCACTAACCATCGTGGCACTTCACGGCTGGTCTGTCCACCAATGTGTCAATGTCTGTCGACACTCATATGTACGGGGTCGCCGTCGTATGCTCTCAATCCGAGCGCTGATTTTCCATGGTACGACACTGCAGGCAAGCTTTGAGGTTTGGGTTAGGTCAGATCTTTTTAGAGTTTTAGTCAAAGTAAAATTTTAAAAAAATTAACCTGCCAAAACTAGTGTTGATCACTACGTTACATAGTGTTTTATAACTTTCTTTAAACAGCGGTGACACTAGTGTTTCCTTTTTGTTAACTAGCCTAGTAATAAAAAAAAAATCTTCTCCACTTTTCAAAATAGTTATAATACAAACCACATGGTTTTATTTATAACTGAAAAGCACATATTGGTGTTTATTAATGTAAACTACGTGTAAAATATTTCAATATATTGCACACTCGATGAAACTCGTCCGATCTCGACTAGCTTAGAATACATATAAAATATGGGGCACATTATCTTGTATATAAATTTTTCTTAATTGTTCTGAAATTGTGTTTTGTAATTTTATATTGTACCTAGCCAAACACCTAAATAAATAAATACTGTTCAGTGATGCCAACCCGTGGGAAAAATTCCATATCCCCTCGAAATGGGATAAAGGGAATTTTCGTAAAAATTGGCGGGATTTATGGGATTTTTTATATATCTATTCTATTGACGCCAACAAAATATCTATGCACGAGAAGCAGACAAATGGATACATGTGAATCTCAGAAAACAAGTGCTGAGGAACGTTAATTGTACTCTGGTAATTAAAAAAAAAAAGAAAGAAATGAAAGAAAGAACAGAATGAACGGAAGAGAGTAAAACGAGAAACGTTCAACTTGCAAATCGTTTCATACGAAATGACTGAAAATGAAGTTTATTTAGTTTTATTACGTTCAGTACAAGATTATGGCACAAAAGCGTGACGGCAATAACGAAAAATAAATATATTTTGTTGTGTGTTTAATCAGCATTTTCAAGTCTCTCTTTTAATTAACGCAAATACTTGTTCCTAAACTGTTTGAGAGACGTAGACGGTCGGAATTTTTTTTGTATAATTCACTCGTATAATGAAGAAAATGACTTATATACACTAATTTTAGTTTTAAGTTCAGAAGATTACCTTATTACTATAGCGTGGGAAATTGAAGAGCAAAATGGGAATTTCTGCCTCTAGAGATGGGATTTTATAACGTTTCAGGTTGATATCACTGATCCAAATGAAACTACAAATAAATACTCATGAGCCAAGGCGAGAAAGAAATTGCACTATAAAAAGAAAATAGAGTACAAAATTTGTGATTATGAGTTATGAGTCATCAAAGTTAGAATTTGGACTTATTGGTGAAGTTTTTGGAAGAAGGTATCTCTAAAATTGCTATTTATTTTGAACCAAATAGTACATGAAAAAAAACGAGTTAAACGTTAATTTATGGCTTAAAAAGATAAATTATGACACGGTTGACTAGCTATGTCGGTACGGTTAAATAGCGTATAAAATATGCGACTATAATATTCACTTTTCACTGGCTGTGTACGGAATATAAGGATGTTTCGAAAGTCCTGGCAATACATTCCTAACAACTCTTCTTTCAAATCGATTAACAGATCTTGGTTGATAAAAATAATTGGTGGCAAAATTAACGAAATAGATTTAAAAATCCGAAATCAGTTAACCACGAAGGAATAATCACAGAAGATCCACTTCCCTTATAAAACACAATGAAAGATAGTGATTTTTATACAAAAGCATCTATTTATACACATAAGTTTGTCAGTGTGGCATAAGTTTCAGGAGTAAGATTTTAAGAGGAGTCTTAGCAGTTTAGCTCAGTCATTTCCTTTTGAAAACCTACTACTAAAAATGATTCAAATGAGTAAATGTTTAATACTCTTTTGAATTTAAACATGATAATCCACATATTGGATTAAAAGAAAACAAAACAACAAAGTACCCTACAATTAATTTATATTATAATGACAACACAGTGACAAATGTTTTTAAGTTTAAAAATATATATAATCCATTGATACAAATAAACAATTGAATCACATAAAGGAAATGAAGGATTGAAATGATTTTATTTTATGTTCTGTGATGCGTACTATCTTTTGGACCAAATCAATCCAATAGTTTATCAGAGCTTTTGTGTGTGAATGAGGCTGAATAAAATCTCTCGCTCTTTGTGTATTTGTTTACATATATTTACTGTTTGATTTTGAGCTTCTATGAGAGTTACAATATTTCCTCTCTGTTTTATGTTTTCATTGTTTCACAATTAAAGAAAAAAGAGTCATAATTACTCTGTGAAGCATTTATTTTCATTCTCAAATGTACAATTTTATCTGTGATGTAATCTACATTTTTTTTAAAAAAATAGAAGTGATGTTTTATTAATTTTCTCCGGCGACTCACTTTCCACTCGCTTTGTAACAATTCTCCAGATTTTAAAAACTTTTCTAATAATTAATTAATTAATTTGATTGAAAATTGAAAACAGGACTACTCAGTTCAGCATTATTTTCGTTAGGAAAGAAGAAAAACTATTATTAACAACTAATTTCTGAATATAGATGCCATCCCAACCCAACACTGCAAAAAAATGATTGCTGTTTATTTTTTTAAAAGAGGCCTCATCCCCGCGAAATTAAAATACCGCTGATTTTACAGTAATTTCGTGATACCTTCAAATAAGTATAAAAATAATCGAAATGTAGAACAAGAGCGTCCTCGACAATATCATTTTACATGAGATACCGTTACCACGACTCACTTATCTGCTTTCGATTTCGAGCCATTTTGAAAATCAGCATTTATTTTCGCGTTTCTAAACGGCTGAAAACGGAAAGGCACTAGGTGACTTGTGATCAGGGTTGGCAAAGTTATTTACTTGTTACGTATTTTACATAAATTACGCGTAATTTACTAGTAATAAACGTCATGTAGAAAAACATTTTTTTTTTTTTTACGCAGATGTAGAAAACTATATTTCTTTCATTACAACTAAGATCATTTTGAATAGTCGGTTATATTGTAAGCTTAGTTTTCTTATTTAAGCATTAAAACATTACTATATTCTAAACATTATATTGAAAAGTAATGATTTCATGCCAAATCATTGTAATAAAAGATAATTTTGGATAGCCCCTCGCCGGGCCACTACTACTTTCCACCTATTAGCACACACACAAGCACAACCACCCAACATATAAGCACACACATTAAAAATATGTGTTGGTTCGGATATGTTTGAAAGTATCAAGTAACCTTTTGATTATAACAATTTATTGTTATACCTTTGCAGCTTTTAATATAAAACTCGGTACATTTCAGTATACTTTGAAACTTCTATTAAAAAAGAAAAAGAGATTGACTGTTAGGCTCATTTCACCTTCATATTACATACTAACACACACATAACTGATACAAAAAATACTAAACAGAATATTGAAATAATGATATTTTAGAATCAACTGATTTGTTTTTCTTCCACGTCCCAACGACACTATATATACCACTTCACTTAACACTGGGACATATTGAATTTTCGATGTAAAAGTTATTAGATTCTCATTTTAAACACACACAACTGAAAAAATATAAAAGCACCCAACAGAACATTATACTACATTTTTCGGAGTGAACTCATTTATTTTGCTCTTTTCTTCTAAGTCCAAGAACAACACTAAATATATTACTTCCCTTAGCACTTGACTATCACTTGAACTTTTAATGTAGAAATTTTTCATGCTCCTAATAAATAGACAAAACTGAAGAAAATACTCAACAGAATATTGAACTACTTGTTTCTTCGTTGTTTTTGGAAAGAAACAATTTTTCTTTCTTCCTAGTTCGAATACTGAATATATTTCACTTGGTTCCAATAACACTGAGTATATAATTTCATTTAAAACTTAGCCATTATTTTAATTCTAAAAAAAGTTACATGCCATTTCCATTATAGTTTAGTACAATTCAAACACAATACTCTTAATCACACTAATATTCATAACTTGAGTGATCTTGTAATTTGAGGGTGTAGTATATTTGAAGTAGTTTCTTCGAACGTTCGAAGCTGAGCCGGTCCCTTGTGACGTTATGGATAAAGGACCAATTTGAGAAAAGTCTTTCAATTTGCGCTGAAGATGCTAGGATGTTCAGTAACTTCATAGCAAATTCCGACAACTCCTTATGTTGCCGGGTAGCGAAATACCAGAATGTGCGTAGTGCTGTAATTCCCTTCTTCATAAGTTCTTCAAATTTTCCACATTTTCCCCGATATTGCTGGTAGCTAGTTATTCCTGAAGGGCCGAGGTTTTCCAACAGAAACTCCTCTACTTGTTCGTGATACTTTTCTCAGACATTGCAGAAAGTCGTCACAAATGGAGACCACGAAAGCTTACCATTGTTGTTGTATTGCACAATAGTTTCTCCCACGGCTTCTCTGGCATAAAACTTTTCTCGATTACAGAGGGTTTAAAACATGAAACATGGTGAAATGGGTTTTGAAAAGTCACGCGTGCAAACCGTATTATATAATGCTACTTTACAAAGCCAATACAAAATTCCCAGTTTATGCTTACGGATTAAGTTTTGCAAAATTCAGCTAGATTCCATACAATTTTAGGAAGAATTTTTTAAAAACTCAGCGCGTAGAATATTTTCTTTTAATTTGTAGACCTGTTTCTAATTTTTTTACGTACTTTACGTATTTTACGCGTCACGTAGAAAACCTTTTTATACGCGTAATTACCCAACCCTGCTTGTGATAACGGCACCTCACGCAAAATAATATTGTCTAGGGCGCTCTTGTTCCACATTTCAATTATCTTTTATCTATTTGAAGATATTACATAATTACTGTTAAATTAGCGGTATTTTAATTTCACCAGGATGAGGCCTCTTAAGAAATTATTTCTTATGGTCATTGTTTTAACAAGTCCATAAGTGCCATGAAGTGTTATATCCATGAACAAAAAAATGTCTAGAGTGCTTCCTAATTAGGGTTCCAAATGTACCGGTTTTCAATGAAAGAATTAACTGTCCCGAAAAGGCTTTCGGGACACCTGTTTTTCCCGCTTTTCGTTCTTCAGACTGAAAACAATCAACCTTCAAGAACTGGTATGTCTCACTAAAAACGGAAGGTAGCCAAATAATTTCAAACAAACATCAAGGAGTTTGACAATCACATCCATTCTTTCGTCCTATCGGGTTGTTTCGCTTTCAAAAAAAAAATAAATAAATAAATAAATAAAATAAAATAAAATAAAATAAAATAAAATAAAAAAGTATTCAAGAGGAGCATATTTTATGCCAATAATTTCTCGAATATCACTTTTAACAGAAATGAACGTCTTTTTCTCGGTGACGGGCTTTAACTACTAACTATTTTATACAGAGCGTTCAAAAAGTCTCTATACACCTGAATTGTCACATATTCAAAACAAAGAGAAAATTATTTTACTCAAAATTTATTACATTTTATGGCATAAAAGCACTATGTACAGGGCGTAGCATATATACACACACACATTTTCACAGCAAATGTTGAAAATGTCCCCCATGAGCCTCCAAACATGCTTGCACACGTTTCTTCTTGTTCTCAAATACTCTCACAAGTTGTTCATGTGGAATGCTATGAGCAAAATCTCGAATAGCTGTTTCGAGTTCTTGTAGCGTGTGGGGGTTCCCTTTATAAACAGAATTCTTTGCAGAATTCTTTCTAGCGATTACGCTTTCTCTACGCCATTGTTACGTATGATTGCATGCATATCAATTTACATTAGTAAGCTGATTTAAAAAGAGTGTTGCATGATTTTTTAAAGTGTGTTAAAACCTTTGTAGGCATGACCATGTAGCAATCTAGTAAACACAATGCTTAAAACTCTTTTCTAAAAAATGTCCAAATCATTTTCTCAAACACTGATTTATTTTTTTGCAACAACACTGAGAAAAATCCGTTATTCGGACAGCGGTATATTGAACAAATATACGGAATTTTTATGTTTACTACGGAAATCAGTACCGAACATACATTATCCATATGCTACATACTTTTGACGCTCAGATGTTACATCATGCCGTTTCAGGATGTATGACATCTAACAGTCTTCCGGATATTACATACATATACGTATGCTACATATGTTCATCTGTATGTGAGATCCTGTCCGCCTATATACAGTTCTTTCGTTCGTACGGAAAGTACGTTTATTCGGAACACTTGTTCGGAATGTACGTATAAAATATACTTTTTCAGTTATACTTTGCTGTAAGTTAAGTCCAAAAACTACAGCATTTACATGTGTAACCTATGTTTTTACGTACGCCACGTAGTTTTCTTTTTTTTCTCAGTGAAAGACACCATTTTGTCTTGGTTGTGTCCGTAGGATACGTTCTAGAGCTGAAGTGGAACCAAATAAAAGAAAACTAAATCGATTGGCGGGAAACTGAACAGGAAGAGCACGAGGACTGAAAGACAAGTGCTGCTAGAAGACTCTGGGCTAAGTAATTTATATTTATTAGCGTAAATTTACCTATTTGTTTTTAAGTTATTCCAATTGGAACCAATAAGGATGATTCAAAAACATCTAAGAAAAAGTAGTTGATGTTGAATTTATCATCTTTTCTCATCGCCTTATCTTCAAAGTTTTTGAATTGACCCTTCTTATCCTTAACCGAGACAATGGGGACAGCCTTAAAGAAAATATATGCCATAGACGCCACCAACATTAAATAATTTTTACATATGGTACGATAATTTGTATTCGCAATAACTAACTGGTGGTATGTCCACAACATATTACAGAATTGTTAATAACTTGTCAACTCTTGTTGCCATGATAATGATAGAAACAGTACCCTTAACAACCGTAACAAAGTCAAAGTTAGCAATAATGGAAAGGCCAGAAATTCCTCCGTTTCCATTGTTACTCCACATAATCATACGACTACAAGATTATCACAGGTTAGTTTATAAAATTTACGAACTCGAATTGTTATGCTAACGATAGTAACAATACATAGAAAGTAAGCCTGCCATACGTCCCATAAAAAAACAGGACAGTCCCGATTTTGGGCCCCAGTGTCCCTCGTCCCCGTAAATTTAGTCGAGACAAGCAAATGTCCCGTATTTTAATCCCGTTCCATTTCTGCTATCAATATTAGCTTATTCGAAAAGTGACAAATCAAAAATTTTGACATTGATTGGGAATCCTTTAATTAGTAAATAAACAATAAGCTGTAACATGTAACAGCTTTGAGCAAGTTATCACACCATCCTCTCCGATTTGATAGCGAGCGAAATTTGCAATGCTACCTTTTTCCACGATACCTGGTGGAAACTCGGACACTCTCCAGCACCATAAAACAAGCAAACATAAGATTGTTTTGGATGTTTCTACAGCTACAAGCACAGGAAAGATGAGTAGCATTTTTTCCAGCAAGACATTAGGTAAGTTAACAAGAGTTATAATCTTTTTGAGAGACTAGGGTCACAGACTTGTATTTTGGTCTAGGGCTTAGAAATATGTAGATCTAGCCCTGACAATTACACACGACGCTAGGAGAAAAATCAGCTTTTTTTTATCAGATTAAAATGACATACGTAATTTTGGCAAATACAGTCATGTAAATAAATATTGCTAAACGCACGAAGAATAATGAAAGTACATTGTATTACTGATTTAAATACTGTAAAACGAGATTTTTTGCATACTGTTTTTCTGTAAAGTACTTTTATAAGACGTTATCTTGAGTTTCTAAGGCGATTCTTTTGTAGTTGGATTGTAAATATCTTCACCCCGTACAATTAATTGCAAGGAATGGAGAGAGAAAAATAGCTGCGGCTTAGAGGACTTCCTCCCATTATGCTGTTGCTCATAACTAGAGCTACAGTTCATTTGATTGTGTTGGAAACGTGAGACGGAATGGAGATCGAAGGTGTCCCATATTATCATTAAAAAGAAATATGGCAGGCTTAATAGAAAGCCCGCAACACGGTCAAAGTTACTAACAATGGAAATTGCTCGAAGTCCCTGTGTAGGCCCGTATCCACGGGGTCTAGGGGACGGACCCTTTAAATTTTTGCTGCCCCCCTAAAATTTTCACGGTAGGCTTGCAAATGAACTATAATATGGTTGGATCTCCCCCCCCCCGTACATTTTTGGGCTGGCTACCGGCGTGTGCACGTAATACTAAAAAAAATGTATATAATAATAGGATACTCCGGAGTGTGCCTATACATTTCCGCCACTCCGAATATCGTATTAGAGATAGACGTGAATGACTAGCAATAGAAATTGCTCATGCGTGCTGAAGATGGGACAATCTCGATTAATCGGGACGCATGGTCATTCCATGAGCGATAACAGGGGTATGAATTAAAATAATTTAAACCTAAGCTTTTGTTACAATAAAAGTATAACTCTTGTAAAAAAAAAAAAAAAAAAAAACTAACAAGTGACAAGTAAGTCTAACATAAAACATAAATAGCACACGTAATTTAATTATATATAATTTAACATTTAAACCCACAGAATATTTTTCCAATCTGTGCCCGTGTACTCCGTTCCGAGGACAGAGATTTGGCAACACTATTGAAGATCACACATTAAAAGAAATAAAAATTGCTCTTCAGCATGCTAAAATAAAAATTTAAAAAAAAATTACCTCTGTTTGCACGTTACACAGAAAGAAACAAAAATGTTTTGATTATGGAAGTCATATACAACTCCAGAGTATATTATAAATCCTACATTGTCTGTAACTGATATCCCACCTAGATGATTACGAAGTCTGACCTTTCTTCTATTTCCGAGTTTTAACTAAGGTCATTTATAATAATAATAAAATACACAAACACAATGTGAAGACTAAAACGAAACAACAGAAACACACATACACACGAACATCCGAAAGAAAAATACAAAAAGCGAAACACAAAGAGATCCACACGCACGTAAACAAAAACAAACACCGAAGCCAGTACAAAGGTATGAACATAAAGTCCTCTTGTGTATTAGCTTTGTATACTGAAAACAATCCACTTCAGAAATGTTTTGAACCTTCTCCATAAAGCCTAGAGAAGTCTGTCCAGATTCTGCTTGAATGAGACCACAACGTTGCTTTCTTTTTCTAAAGCAGCATTTTGCCTCCACAGACAAGAGTAATAAAACATCAAATATTCGGCAATAAAGTCGAACCAGAGGTTAAAGAAAAAGAAATCTTGAAGTAAAAAAAAAGGAAAAGAAACTATAAAGAAATTAAAAAGAAAGGAGAAAAGCAAAAAATAAAAGAAGATAATATAGAACTAGTAGTAACAAGTAGAAAATGGTAATACGAATATTTAAGTAAGGTGGGGTTTTATTCCGTCATATGTAGGTACTACCTGTTCTGTTTATAATACTGTATGTTGTATACTCTCGCCGTTAGAGTGCGCATGCACTTGAAAACAATATAAGACAGCTATCATTAAAAAAACAGGTTAAATTTTTAGAGTAAATTTCTGCAGGATATATTGGATTTTTTTTTTTTTTATTTCTTCGTTCTCATCTAATCTTGTGGTTTGTATTTGGAATTTATAGGATCATAAAACTATAAGAACAAGACGAAATACTGTACACATGACGAATATGTTGTTGCGGAATCCCATTAGTCTAATATATATTAGGAATAGTTGCAAAGGCAATGTAATTTTCACCAAATTTTGGTTGGTTGTATAAAGTAAAATTAGAAACTAAGCACACTACATTATTGTGTTTGACCCATTGTTTAAGTTCTTCTGTATTGCATATACATTGACTCTTCATATTTTTCGTGTTTGATGCATAGTTCGCGGGATATTGGCTTGTAACACTCAATTTGACTCACCTGATATATAATATATATATATATATATATATATATATATATATATATATATATATATATATATATATATATAAAATTGGATAGAATAGGATAGGGATTAAATGATAAATGGAGTGATATTTCTTCAATCCCTTTTGTTTGAATGACTACGTCTCCTTAGCGACAGTTACTTCCTAAAGAAGAAAGCATTATTTTTGATATTAGACAGTATGAAAGATACCTTCTTCCATATAAAACACTTGGTAAAAGATGTTTCTTTGCCACACAAAGAAACTAAATGGAGAAAAGAAACACTTGAATTTCTTCCCTCTCTCTTTATTACATGTAAAGGATAAAATGAAAACGAATAAAAATAAACAAACAAAAGACTGTAAAAAGGACATCACGTATCCTTGTGGGCAGAGCAATTGCCACTGTTACATGGTTTTCTGTTCTGTGTTTCTTCGCTTAAATTTTCTTTTTCTCCATCCCCCCCTTCCTCCCGTGGATGAAAGGCTTTTAAGCTTGAGAGTTGATCGAAGCAAGAAAGACAAGCAGAGAGGAAGGGAGAGAGAGAGATTAAGAGAAGAGAAAAAGGATGACGTAAGATTCAACTATATGAGGAGTCTATCACGAACTTCTCAATCGGGTTATATGATGTTACTTCGCTGATAGCAAGGTCTTTCATCATTCATTTAGAAAAAAGAAAGGAGAAAAGGAATCCTCCAGTAGTGGGTGGAATCGCAACGTGAAACAATATTACGTACCTTTCTTCCAGAATTTTTTTTAAAAAAGTGTAAGGGTATTAGTCCCTTTGAAAAAAAAAAGTTATCTACACTATACTTGTAGGGATGTATAAAAATTACGTAAAACTATTCACAAATATATCCTAATCCTAACTATATATATATATAACTACATGAACTGACATAAAATATAGTGGTGCTTCCGGTTGACGTGGAAAGTTGAAATTTGGCATGATTGTAACTTTCCGGGACTAACCCACAGGAAAACTGCCAAAAGTGTATATTTTTAATTTTGGGGTCTAAAGTGAGGATGAAGAAATTCCTCATGTTATTTAAATTTGGCTTTTTTTAACCTATAATCTCATGTCTTACGTACTTAGAATTGCAATAAAAACTTGAAATTCGGTATGCTTGTACGTTTTGGTTAGCGTTACCTAAGTAAATAACAAAAAAATAAATAAATAAATAAATAAATAAAAATCGAACTTTTAAGTGGTTTTATGGGGAACTGAAAATTTTTCTGTTATTTATACGGGACACCTTTTACATCCTAAAATTATTGAGTACTTCCGGTAGGGCTACAATGATTAAATTTAACATGATTGTAGCTTTTTGGGACTAATCCACAAGAAAATTCCCCAAACTGAATATTTTTAGTTTTTAAGGATCTAAAGGAGGGATGAAGAAATTCCCATTTTATTTAAATTTGCGTTTTCTTGGGATACAAAATTTTATCTTTTAGATAGAATAGTTGAAATTCGAAAAGAAACTTAAAATTTGGTAGAATTGTGGATTTAGGAGGTGCGAGGCCGCAGGACGAATAATCACTGGGGTCTGGCCGGAGCACCCAGCTAGCCAAAGGCTAGTCCTTTCTAACTATATGTAAAACTACATGAACTGACACACTGACATAAAATAACGGGTACTTTCAGTTGACGTGGAAACTTGAAATTTGGCATAACTGTAGCTTTTTGGGACTAACCCACACGAAAAATTTCAAAAGCAAATATTTTTAATATTTAGGATGGTTTAAACAGGAGATGAAGAAATTCCCCATGTTATTTAAATGAGACATTTTTTGAACTTATAAACTCATATTTTAGGTACTTGGAATTGAAATAAAAACTTGAAATTCAGTATGCTTGTACATTTTCGTCACCATTACCAAAGTAAATCACCAAAATAAAAAAATCTAACTTTAGAGTGGTTTTATGAGGAACTGAAAAATTATTTCCATGTTACTTATACGAGACATCTTCTACACCCCAAAATGTTTAAGCACTTCCAGCAGAACACGAATAATGAAATTTGGCATGATTGTAGCCTTTCAGGACTAATTCACAAGAAAAGTGTCAAAAGTGAATATTTTAAAGCTTTTATGGGGTCTTTTAATGAGTGCTTTCTTGAGATACAAAGTCTTACCTTGTACATAGTTGAAATAGGAAAATAAACATGAAATTCGGTAAAACTGTGGGTTTAAGAGGTACGAGGCCGTAGACCGAGCAAATTCAGGGGTCTGGGGGTAAAGATCCCAGCTGGCCAAATTCAGGAAATATTAAAAGCTAATGCACGAAATTCACTCTTGATACAAAAGTTGATACATAAGAGGTGCGAGGCCGTAGATCGAACAAATACTGGGGTCTGGGGGAGCGGAGCCCCCAGCTAGTCAAAATCTTGTCCTGTAATAAAGCCATTAATTACCCTTGCGGGACGCTATAAATTTTTCTTCAGAGACGCAAGAAAATGCAAGCCTATGATTGGGTATTAAATAACATATTTGTCAAATTAAACGCAAATTGAGCTTACTGAGAAATATTAAACGAAATGTTTCAGTTTCACTCCCATAGTTACGTGCTTTTTAAGAATACGGATGATTAATGTAAGTTAATAATTATAAAATATTAGGTGGAAATGAGAATGTGGAAGGAAGTTTTAGAACCTGGAGTAAACCCACAGATATGATGTTATTCATCACAAACTCGCATGGTTTGAAATCAACCTAAGGATCCCTTACACCGGATGAGAGCGCTGTACTAGTGAACCACCGTGCCCTCAAGACGAGGAATAAGGATGATATCAGTCACTACATAACAATTATCAGGATCGTGACGTCTATAGAAGCTACGGAAATACAGTGTCCCTTGAATAAACAATAATGTATTAATATAAGTGGCTGGTTCCAGTGAATAACCAGCCAAGTCGTGAAAAGTAAATTTTACAGGAGAACAGTTTAAAGGTAAATTTTACAGCAGTTACCTGGTTAATTTTGACATAACTGTTTATACACATGCTGTTATTTCCTCAACTTTATGAATTCGCCTTAGCTACACACAGGCCCGTATCCACGGGGGGCAAGGGGGCCGGCCCCCCCCCCCTAAATTTTGGCTGGCCCCCATAAAATTTCACGGTAGGCTTGCAAATGAACTATAATATGGTGATGAAGTATAATATGATTGGGTCGGGCTCCCCCTAACTTCTACCGGCCCCCCCTAAATTTTTGGGCTGGCTACGGGCCTGGCTACACAATGTAGAATTCACCAAAAGAAGTTTATACTTATAAAATCTCAATTTAAAAAAAGTAAACTTAACCGGTTATTCACTGGAACCAGCCAAATGCAATAATGAATGAAGAATGAGACGCCTTTAAGTAATAAATAAGGGGAAATACTTGATAAATATTGATATTAGAACTTCAACCAACGATAATAATGTTAAGCATTGTTTATTTATCTGATTTATAGATTTCCTTGTATTATAGTATCTGTAAGTTTTCTCCAAAAATTTTCATTTTCTCCTGCAATGCATATTTCAAAAACACTTCCATCATAATTCAATTCGATTTGGAAGTATATGTGATAGAGAACTGAAAAAAAAGGAAAAGTATGTTCCATTAATGTTCAATATTAAAAAAAGACTATATATTCAGTTCTATTTTTCTAATAGGCATAATCTGCCAAGAAGGTGTTTCGATACAACACACTAAAAGTCAACAATATTAGCGTTTAGCGAAAAAAACGACCAAAATGAGACATACAAATCAATAGCTCTTACTGAGTTGAAAGAGCTAATATGTGTGAGTATTAGAGTTAATGTGCAATTTGGGAGAAAATGGAGAAAATCTAACTCAGTTTTAACCCTAAAAAGACGAGAACCATGCCACTCATTAAAGTGGAACTGATATTTAAATATGTTCTCATTAACCTTTTTATTATGCTATTAAGAAGACTACATAGTGCCTAATGAGGTACACATGATTAGCTCTTAAATTTTAATTTATGCCTAATTATAATATCGTCTAAAGTAAAGTAAAGACAACTTATATCAGTCGAAAGCCATGAGAATATCCCGTGCAAATGCTTCATTACGGGTCAGAGTAGCACAAAGAGAACTTAAAGAGGTCGATCATTTCAAGTATATGAGAAGTATTTTGATGTAAGACGGTTATTGCACCAAAGAGATCAGGTCAAAAATTGCATTAAATAGCAAGCCTAACCCGTAAGTACTACGCGGAGTCTATCAGACTCTGCTGTCGCCGTAACTTTCCGTTCGACCGCCTCTCCCGATTGTCGCTTCCTCTACCTTCTTGGTTGGGGCCGCGGTGGCTCAGTGGTAGAGCGTTCACCTCTGGTGCTTGGGGTCCCGGGTTCGATCCCAGCCCTCGCCAAGTGAACTTTGTGGTGGACAAACACCGTGTGCGTGGGTTTTCTCGGGGTCCTCCCATTTCCTCCCACTTTCTTCATTCCACCATTTCATTCATTACTCATCATCACCGTCTCCTTTAGCCTAACCGGCATAACCGTGGGACGTAAAACTTAAAGATTTCATTTTTCATTTTTACCTTCTTGGTTATATTTAGTGTGTATGCGAAAATTAACACTATGCAGTTGGTTTCTTCGCAATCTATTGTTCAGAGTCTGATAGACTCCGCGTAGTACTAATGTGACAAAAACATGCGTAGTACTTAAGGGTTAATATTGGACTAGGAAAAGGTTGGTCAAGTGTTACATATTGAGTATTGAAATGTATGGTTCAGAGACTTGAACATTACGGAAGTTAGAGAAGAAATGTTTAGAAAGCTTAGAAATGTAGTGTTGGAGGAATATGGAGAAGATAATATGGACAGAAAGAATGAACCAATAAAGATGTTTTAAAACGGATAGGAGAGTAGAGGACGTTTTTAGCCAGCATCCTTCGTAGAAAGGTCAATATTGGTTTGGACACATCTTGGGAAGAAATTGTCTTCTTCACACCGCCATAGAAGAAAATATGAAAAAAAGGAAGAAGAGCGCAACTGATCGATGATTTGAAAAATTGGAGAAAATATGGGGACTTAAGAGAGTAAACTGAAAATCGAAACGTGGAAGAAACGTTTCTAAGTCCTAAAACGTTAGAGAAAAAAAATCATTAGTCCCAGGACCTGCCAAAAGGCACATTATGCCAGTCGATACATTACATCGAGCTATTCAAGATAGCATGCTTGAAAGTAAATTCTCACCTGAGGTTTTCGAAAAAAAAGAAAAACTTTTGGAGCGCTAGAAAGTATTCGTTCATTTTTTATATACTATGTACACAGGATATAACAAAATACAGTGTTAACTAGCAGATTGTTGTTTGTCTTTCTCTTCACGGTGACATCACACATACTCTTTACACACAACAACTGAAAAGTAATTGTAATCAAATCATTAACACATGCTAATTAATAGTAAATAATTGTTTATTGTTCTGACTCAACTAACTTTATCTTTGTATTTCAGTGACATGTTATTGTGACTATTAAGTTTTCTTATTGCGGAAGAAGGTTTGTTGTCTATAAATTTTAGAAACGAAAAATTCTAAGTACACACTGCACTTTTAACTTAATTAATTAACCATCTCATTATGTGTTTCCCTATGGGTCAAATTAACGTCCAATAGCAAGTGTGTTCCATCTTTTTTTTTTTTTGTTTTAAATAGCAAATCATTTTATTTTATGCTAAGAAAATTTATTTATTTATTTTGTTAAGATTTGAATTAACGTAAACACAAATTTTGATGACCCAAAACTTGGGAATCAAAGGTTTTCACACGAAAATATTCCACATGCATACTAAGCAAGTTAAGGTCAACGTCCATTCCAAGATTTGTCAAGATCGGATACGATATATACTTTATATATGTTTTTTTTATTATTGTATAAAATCAAATAAGGGCTAAAATAGGAAAGAAAACACAAGTAAAAAGTTTCATAAGACACACAACACGGCATAAAATATTTATAATATTGAAAACGTGTCATATAAGTGCTCTATGTTAAATTTCTTTGCAGCAAGAGTGCTTAATTGACCAGTTTATTGGTTAAATCGTTTGATAAATTGATTCATTACAAACTTCTTTGCAGCAAGAGTGCTTAATTGACCAGTTTAATCTCAAACAATGGGGAAGAGGAAGAGCGGACAGTATTATTTTTCTTTTTTCTTTTACGCGCTTAATTTGACGTTAGGTGTATGGGCGAGGTTATGGACGGAAATTTAGGACATCATTTTACGAACTGAAATTACGTACCGAAAATCATTGTCAGTGTATGGTAACCTTCAGACTTTCCTTGCAAATTTCTGTGATGAAATCCAAATCATCTTAGCCTACAAAACAGATGATGTACGTAAAATGTAATCCGATAAGAATGAAGCAAATGTACTTGACTTAATATATATTTATTAGAATCACGAAGTGGGAGTTTAAAGATTGTAGTGTCGTCTATTCGTTACTTCAAACGATAACTCTTGAAAGGAAGCGAACTTTTGATTTCTTTTTGCAATAGATAGCTAAAACTATTATTTTGGCTAAGTTCTGTTACTAGTGCAATGAAACCATTAACATTTCCATGGGTAACGGTTACTTAACAGTAACTGTCCATGTAGCCACTATTCTGTTTAAAATCTTTAGAATTCCCTAGCTACTATTCAACCTGCATAATAGCAAAGAAATGCTGGTTGCCTATAATGAAAGGATATGTAACATTTTCACTGCAATTATTCCGGCTTGGTTTGTGGAGTTAATCCGTTAATATATTCACGGGATAACGGTGACTTTGACGGTGGCTATCCATATCCCATATTCCACATACATAGATTCATTTTATTATTTTTTACTAGAATTTATTTGATTTATTAACGTAGCTTTCTTTTTCATTGGAAAAAATCAATGACACTTGGAAAAAGAGCTTTTAAAGCGAATTGATCAAGGACAAGATACTTAAAAAATATAGTTTCCCAATGACTCTTCAGCACATTGTGGCATTTTTTATCTTATCTCTATTCTGCCTAATCATCGCAAAAAGGGATATTTAGATTTCAGAGAAACTTAATGGTAATTACTGTATTTTCCCTTGCAGTTGGTTTCAAGGTCCCTTGATTTTCGTATACCATTCCTTATATACACATCACAGAATTTTAATTTATTTGAACTAGGAGTCATAGAAATTTTACTTTCTTTTTTTTTTTCAATTGCTCAGAAACTCTGATTGGTTAGATTTTCATTTTCCACAAAAGTAAACATATGGTGTTCTCTGATTGGGTGGCAGCATAGCCTCTCCTCCAATTGGTGCTTTTGACTTAAAGTACTATACGTTAAAATGCTATACAGGGTGTCCGAAAAACAATATATTATTTTCAAAAAAAAAATATCAAAGTTTTTGTACCTACTTTACGAACAATACCTATGATGATGATGATGATGACTATATTACATTTATTTTTTTCTCCTTAAATATTAACACTTTTTAAAATTTGAATGTTCTCTAGTAACTTATCAGTTATAGTCTCACATGTCTAAACTAAAATTAGAAGTAAAATTGAATAACGATGTTAAATTTAAATGTTTCCGATGAGTATGTATTGGAGTGGTTTAAAGTTAAAAAGAAAATAAAAAAAACTGAATTGTTATATTTAATTCACAGTGTTCATATACATCAACTTACTTCTATTTTGAATTTCTTTTCTTCAATGTGTTAAATTTATGCCTATTTTGTATAGTCACAAGTATTTTTTGCATTGCCATAGCCAAAGAAGCATTCAACAAGAAAAGATCACTCTTAACTAGCAAGCTTAACATTAGACTAAGGAAGAAATTGGTCAAGTGCTATATATGGAGTACAGGACTGTATGGTTCAGAGACTTGGATACCACAGAAGTTAGAGAAGAAATATTTAGAGAGCTTCGAAATATGCTGTTGGAGGAAGATAGAGAAGATAAATGGACACAGAAAGAGAGTAACAAACGAAGATGTTTCAAAACAGATAGGAGAGAACAGGACGTTTTCTGCCAGTATCCTTGGTAGGAAGACCAATTGGATTGGACATATCTTACGAAAAAATTTCTTCTTCACATCACCATAGAAGGAAAGATGGAAGAAAAGCGAGGAATAGGAAGAAGAACACAACTGATCGATGATTTGAAAAATAGAAGAAAACATTAAAAGAGGAAGATGAAGATAGAGAAACATGTAAGAAACATTTCCAGGCCCAAATCTAAACTTAAAAAAAAAAAAAAAAAAAAAAAACTGTAGTTCCAGGACCTGCCAAAGACACAATACTTAATGCTAATAATTTTACATGGGAAACTAGAACCAAGCACAAGAACTGAGAGTTTGTACAAAGCGAACAAACATCGATGAAGCTGTAGAGGACCAGTAGACATCGCGTTAAGTATGCTTGTACTTATTAAGTGGTAGTCCCGGATTATTAATTTAAATTTAAGGACGCTGAAGTGACAGACAGAAAGCAACTGCAGATGTTGGGAAAATAATGACTATTAAATTTCTCTGAAATCTAAATATCCCTTTCTGCGAAAATTAGTCAGAACAGGAGTACATCAAAAATGTGCTACAGAGCGCTGGAAGGTCATTAGGTAGAAAAGGAATTATGCACCACAGGAAAACATCATTATGACCGTTCAGTAAAGTGTATGGTGATATCATGGGTAGTGACGACGTCAGCTTTCATTTGTTGGGAAGGCGGCAAACGGAAGGTCAAAGAAAATTTAAGGGGACAGCTATTTTTTTTTTAAATTATCGAATAAAATAAGTTCATATTACAATACAACATGTCTTGTACAGTTGGGGGATCAGATGTAGTCACCAGGTGGGAGCCTGCATCTCTTATCTCCCTCTGGCGTTGTCACTGATCGTGGACACAGGCACGTAGCCAAGGGGGGGTCCGGGGGGTCCGGACCCTCCCCCCTTCGAGACCAGAAATGAAAAAATTAAGGAAGGATCAAACAAAATAAAATGAAAGAAAGAATGATCAGCGTTAAAAAAAAATAAATAAAAACTACAGGAAGCTTTTGGTTACTTTTTCTTATGAGGAGATTTGTATTATTTGCAATACATGGGGGCGAGGTAAGCGAGATATCCTGGAAGAGTCCGGGAATTTGAGATTTCAAGAAAAGTTACTGAATTCTCAGAATTCCTACTACTAATCAGGAAGATTTTAAGCTTCCGAAAGCATAGTGCCGTTGTTTAACAGCGTGGACATTTTTTTATCATAATTTTCGTCATCGCATCCTTGCAGTATCAAACATGTTATTTCAAAAAAAAAAAAAAATCTACTGTTCCTTTAATCTGTCATTTGAAACCGACAGTAGTTGGCGGAATAATAAAAACAAAAATATGTGTGGAAAGTTCTGTTAGCATTTGATTCAACAGAGAAAGGAACGCAGATATTGTAAAATAGTTTACAAGACACTATTGAGTATGTAGTTTTTATAATAGTGAATATGTACTTTTTTTTTTTAAATAATAGTTGAGGTCATAATGAAAGGAAAATTGTTATATTTGCATAAACCGAGGAAGGACGTAAATATTGTAAAATCATCAATATGTTTTATTATTATTATTATTATTTTACTCGAGATTTCTTCATAGTTTCTTATTAAAATACTTGCCAACATATCCTCATTTTATTGTCCTAACCAACTAATATTATGTTGATAGTAAATTAGTTTAGATTGATCAAGCTCCTGGACCTTCAGAATTTCATATCACGCCCCACCCCTCTCGTTACGAAATCTTGGCTAAACGAACCAATGTACGTTTCAGTAAAATTGTTTGGAATGATCGAGCCCCTGGTGTGATGACCACAGTATTTCATATCACGGAGCCCCCCCCCCCTTCACGAAATCCTGGCTACGTGCCTGGTGGATGTTGAGTAAAGTTTGTCATCAGTTAAAAAGTAGGCTGGAAAGCACTACATTTAAAATACAATTTCAGCATTAGCATAGTAATACCTCAGTCAGGGAGTGTCAGCTCGGATTGCGAACACAGGATCTCCCGAACGTAAATCAATAATGCTTTTTTTTTTTTAAATACCTAGTTCCTTTGATAATCCGGCTTCTAGTTTGCTTCTACCACTTCGTAAATTCTTGGTGGGAAAACTAACTACATTATTCTTATATTGTCTCATGTTGAATACTTCACGATCTTATGTTGACTATTTCCGGCTTCAAAATCATCATTGAGTTTTGTAATATATTATGCATTAGTATGTATATGAAACACAAGTTGTAACACTGTACTACATGGATTCATAGAAATTTTGGATGTAGAAACAAATATATCTCATTTTATATATTCAGTGTCAATAACCTGCAGATCCTTTAAAATACTAAAATGTCTTTTAACTTCCGCTTCGCTTTTATCTCTAAGGATGACGAACGGGAACTTTAAGCGCACCCTTCTTCAAATTTTCCACAAGTACTCTATCTTCTTTCTCTCTCTCTCTCTGTTAGTATCTTCGTTCCAGCACATCGTATCAAATTGTTCCACCCACGTCCTCTGTGGCAGTCCCTCTGACGTCTTTAACCATGTCTTTCAGTTAGTGTTGCAAATCATAGCAGTTTTGTACCGAAATATAAGACATTCTCAGAATTTATTTCGGAAACATATTGTGTGTATACAGTAGCACCAAAAAAATATTTTTACATTTGAAAAATATATTGCTGAAATCTTTCCCTTCATCCGAAATTTGATGGCCAATAACTCGGGAACCAACGGTCTCCAAGTTACAAATGTTGGTACGAGATATTAGCTTAGTACACTTATTATATAGGGGCTATCATAGTGTGCAGGTCTTTAGTTCTCGACTCATTGACCATGAAATGTTGGGTTTAGGCTCAAGTACTTAAAACCCCAAATATTTACAAACAATATCAAAGATCTCACACCATAATATTTTATATGCCTATAAAGGTCTACTACCACGGCAATTTTTTAGGGAAGGGGGGGGGCACGGTGGCTCTGGTGTATGGGTCCGTGGTTCGATCCCAGCTTGGGCCAAGTGGGCTTTGTGGTGGACAAACACCATGTTCGTGGGTTTCCCCCCACTTCATTCATTCCCGTTTCCTCCCACTTTATTCATTCCATTATTGCATTCATTTCGTATTATCGTCGTCTCCTTTAGCCTATCCGGCATACTCATGGGACATAAAACTAAAAGATTTCATTTCGTTTTCATTTCATCATTGCAAATTTGGTCAAGTTCAGATGAGTTTCATCGGTCGCATCGCATGGCATGTCATGTCATAAATTTGACAACGTTCAAAGCTCAACCTTGATGCGGCCAACAACTCGAGAACCAAAGGTTTTCACATGTCCATTCCTAAAATGATGGTAGATCTTAATGAGTTTAGAAGGACATGAAATACAGTATTATAACGTGCAAGTTTTTCGTTCCGGATTTATTTGCAATAAAAGTTGAAGTTCGCACTCAACTTCAAAAAATAAGTAAAAACCCCAAATTTGATTTTAAAAAATAAATAACTGATGAACCAGAAATTCGTACGCTGTAATATTTCACAATATGGTAACTCATGTTTGTGAGGCTCTACCACCACATGTCAACCTTAGTCAAAATCGGATGAGCTCTATCAATCGCATTTTAGTGAAATTTCTTGATTTCACTGAATCCAAACCGAATTTTGATGGCCAATAACTCGGGTACACACTCTAACACTTCATGGTAAACTCCTATGTGTACTAGAGTCGAAAGATATACTATCATACTGAATTCCTGAATCCGAATGAAAATTTGATGGCGAACAACTCGAGAACCAAGTTTCTGCACACTATAATATATGTTTTATACATGTTAAGCTTCTCGCGGGCTATCACCATGCTACGAGTATGTTCAAGACAGAATGAGTTTCATTAATATAAAGCGATATATTATTTCGTTCCACAAACTCAAAACCGAACTTTTGTGCCGAATAATTCAAGAACCATAATATTTTACATACGTACTAATCTTTCTTTGAAGTTTATGTACAGTATAGCTTTAAAAAAAAGTCCTGGTAATACACCTTTTTTTCTCAAGTCCATACTGTGGCAACCTCATATTAGATACTTCAGTGGCGTATTTACGATTTTGTTTCGGGAGGGGCTTTGCTAATTTTCGGGGGGGGGGGCTTTGCCTGAAAATGTGAAAATTCTGCAAGATATTTAATATACTTTACTATAGTAAGTAAAATTTCGGGGGGGGCTTAAGCCCGGAAGCCCCCCCTAAATACGCCACTGAGATACTTTAATATTGTATTCGCTTCCAAGTGATGTCTTAATTGACTAAAGAAGATATTAATACGATTTTTTTTCAGAGGGGGGTAAGCTGCCAGTTTCTTTTTCTTTAACAAAACTATATAGCAAACCGTATTACTGACGGGCGCTGCTAAAGAATATTCCAAGGAAAGCTGCGTATTCAATTATTTTTAAACAAGACGGTGTATCTTGTAAACGAAGTATTTACAAGTAGCATGTGGGTAAAGAATGTGTGTCGCCGTTAGTAAAAAGCAGCAATCCCTTGGTTAACAATGTATTTTGCTACATATACAGTACACAAATAAGTAATAATTAAGTAGGACTAAGTAAGTAATAATAATAAGTAACAAATAAGTAATAATAAGTAACTCCACATGAGAATTTACCCCCGACCTTGTTACCTGGTTTAGTTCAATATGACCTATCGTCTGATATATGTCTTATCTTTGGACAATATTTCAATTAAAGAGAAATGAAAATTTAGGAGTTAATTTCAATTTTAGGCTATATCTAGGAGGTTAAAGTTAGGGGGAACTCAAGAGAACGCCATTTCCTTCCTTCCAAAATATCTATGGCGTCTCTCCACTTCCTAAAAATTACAAAGGGCAAAGATGGACACGGGGTACGGCGTGACGTCACGCGCCTCCTACCTTTTAAGATCCAGGGGGAACGTGAGGGAAGGTCGTTCCCTCACTTCCAAAAAAAGTATCTATGGCATCCCTCCACTTCCTAGAAATTACAAAACGGCAAAGATAGGTATGGGGGACGTCATGACGTCATGCGTATATTTATTTTTGCAGATGATCCCTGGTTGCAGGACCCTGGCTATATTTCATTAACCATATTATGTACTGTTGTCTTTGCTGGTGTTATAATAAACAGCTTAATGACAGTGTATTTCAGTATCAGCTTCACTTTAACATGTGACATGGTTTTCGTACAGCATCGTCTTTTAGGTTTTAACAAACCAATTTTGTCTTTTTCCAGTTTTCTCGAAAACTACGCATGAACTTTAACACTTACGCAGCTCATTTTGGTCAGCTCAGTAAGATCTATCGATTAGTATATATGCCTCATCTCTATTCATTTCTTCCTCGTTAGATGCTACTATTATTGTATAATAATACATGTATATGCTATTGTGTCTAGAAGTTCAAAATGGTTACTAAAAGAAAGCAACTACGTGACGGTCTCAAACATATTATTTCCTTAACTTTCTTTTTGTTTGAAATCCAGAATAACTATTGAATGTACTTGAAAATAACATTTGTAATATATATGTATATTTCACTCATGTATTCAAAGTATAATTTAACGCTAAGTTTGTTTGTACGGTGCAATGCTTTCTACATAGAACAGCAAAACAAAACCTTATAAAAACTGCCTTCAGAGTTGAGAACAGCACACACAAAGTTTTGGCTAAAAGCTTTCTTCTGGTAGATTTCGTTCCAAACAGTCTTACAATTTACCTCATGTTGCTGGACCAATAGAAATACAAACATTTTATAAAAAAAAGCTTTCTGCGAAGAACCAAAGCCAACATCAGGTAATCGAAGCGTGCACCTTACCAAGAGGAAGTTGTTGCATATAAATGAGTCGCCTATAAGGAACATATGGTTGGTTACCCATTATGAAAAAAAAAGGCTGCTACACACGTGTAAAAAATTAGATAAAAACGATAAGTTCTTTTTTATATTCAATATCACTAAACGTACATATGCAAGACAGAAAAGTTTGTGCACAATTAAGCAGATGAATGTTGAAAAAAAAAAAGTAGGAAAAATTTTATCAAACTGATTAGTGGACATTTTTTATGTTATAAGAGCATGTTTTTCTCACGGATTGGACAGTGTGCAACTTGTAGTATAATAGAGTTGTTTGGGTTGTTTAACTTAAGGGCTTCTGACTACTCTGGACTTTTTGAACCTGCAGAACATTTGACCCTCCGCGATCTCCCTTCGAGTTCAAAATCGAGAAAACGGTTTCGTGCGTGATTAGATCTGGTAAAGATCTATCTATGTATACAAAATTTCGTAGCTCCACATGACTCATTTCTACGTGAAAATTTGGTGCCACACACACACACACACACACACAGATATACACACATGTCCCTTTATATATTAGTAAGGAAGGATTTTCTTTTACCAGTCGTCAGTCGCGATCGTCAAAATCAAATCGTTTGTCGTAGGTGACTGTTGCCCTCACCTCATGATTTTAGTCTTCTATTAACTCGAAGTTTAATTTCTAGTTTATATATATATATATATATTTACTAAAAGGATTAGATTGTGCTCTCTTTCAAGTTCATTTATTGCAAGTCCAACAGAGGATAATCATTGTCTATCGTCATATTGCTCCTACTATAGTGATGTCAACTTGATCAGCTCGGCTCGGTTCAACTGAGTCAACAGTTCAAGCCGGCTTGGTTGCGATGAGCCATCAGCTCGGTTCGGCTCCACTCAGGTGAGCCATTGACTCAAGCCGGTTCGGTTGGAATGAGCCACCGGCTCGGTTTAGCTCAGCTCAGGTGAGCCATCGGCTCGAGCTGGCTCGGTTGCGGTGAACCATCGGCTCGGCTCGGTTCGACCCAACTGAGCCGAGGGTTCAAGCCGGCTCGGTTGGGTGAGCTGTTGTCTCGACTCACTTCTCGGTTCGACTTAGTGGTGAGTGGGCCGTGAGTTGGGCCGCTCGAGCCGTTGACAACAGTATCCCACTATTCAGAATTGGTTGCGTCAGTCGTTTTATTACAATGTTAGGTGACTTATCAAGTAAAAATCGGTCCTTCTGGCTGTCTTTTCCTACATACAGTATTTATCGATATTACAGAGTAATATATACGAGAATCGACCAGTGAAAATATCTCGGTGCCCTATTTGACAGATTTCTTAGGCATGTATTGGCCTAAAAGAATATCATTCTTTACTTCCCACAAGCATCTCGTCAATAGTCATATAATCGCCAGGTGTTCGTGTCGCTGTTCGGGCGTCCATTTATTTGTAACCAGTAAGGAGTTCGTGGTCCATGTTCGGGCAGCTATTTATTTGTAACCGTCCTGAGTTCGTGTCGGTGTTCGGGCAGCCATTTATTTGTAATCGGCAGTAGTTCGGGTCGCTGTCCTCGGCTCGTGGTATTACCAATAAGTATACTCCTGATACTTTAACTTACCTGGACAGGACGACGAAGACCTCTCCAAGAAAGGTTACAAACTGTTTCCCAAAAAAGCTCGTCGGTCTCAATAATGAGATGAGCATTAGGCGCCGAGAGGTTCGGGTGTCTCGTCTCGAAAACCTCACGGACGATCAGACGGTCATCCAGACCATAACGCACACAGACATCACTCATACACACAACGAAAACACACTGGATTAATTGACACTATACTTATTTATTAGAACACTATTTTGAAAAAAAATAACGAAGAGAAATGAATACAACACTGGACACTAATAAATTTTGTCGCTGAAATTACGCTTTGCCCTTTACGGGAAATATAGCCCATTATATATATATATGATTATAATTCAGATATCACTATAAATTCTTCGCTCACACCATTAACACACTTGGGGGATTAGCACTGGGGAAAAGTTGTCTGGATCGTCCCACGATGAATCCAGTTGTTACGCTGAACAGTCCTGCAGCGTAAAGGTGAATCTTCGAAAAAAAGATCTGCCCAGTGGGATACTGATATTGGTGGGCGCGTATATAACTTTTTAAACGCACAAGGTCTGAGGACCTGGGATTTCACTGATTGGGGCTAGCCGTAAGAAATCGTCCTTCACCGGCTAAATAGCTTGTGCCCCTTAACACAACTTATGTTTGAAGTTCAACGCGAGATGCGTGGTTGCATCTTCCAGACCTGGAGTCAAACTCCTCGAGCGTCCAAGCTCAAGCTACGGATTGCAATGGTCAACGGAAAAGTGTTGGCAGTTTATTTCAAAAATCACTCGGTTAACTCACCTGTATGCACATACAAACAGAATACGGAAAACAATTTATGTTAATTTTAGTCAACTGCCTATAATGCACTAGACGCGGCGATAACACTGGCGTGATAAAGTACAGATAACGAATTGGAATACAACGCAGTTGGTGCCACTTTGGTTACTGAAACGTCTGGTCAGCCCGTATTTTTCTGATCTATTGTAATGTTTCCATAAGCGATTAACGAAAACACTTAATTCAGTTCCAAATAACTGCAGAATATATACTGTGCATATAATAAGTCAGGGAGAAACACTGAAATGGTTAGTCACTAACCGAAATGTTCTCAGCGAAAGCAACGTTTTAAATATATATATGAAAAAACGATGAAAGACTTCTTTGTCCAATTGTGTGGGAAAGAAGCAATTCCCACCAAAGAAAGAACTTATATGCGTTGCAGAATAAAGTATAAATTGAAAATAATAATCACTGTCTTCACGAAATATACAGGGCGTCCACAAAAAATCCTTCTATAACCTGGTAGCGGTTATATATGGCGTCTGAAACGTGGAACGACCTGTCAAGTACACACGTGGACAGGTTGAGAACCCTTGGCCGTCTGACGAGGTATGAATAAAATTAGGTTTTTCACCTGAAAATTTAAAATAAGTTAGTTGGCAACACTGTCATATGGTGTGAGACTTACGTGCATAAACGATGAATGGTTTTTCACCTGAAAAAAGGGCTATTAAAATAGTTAAATATCTTGTTCACTCACTACAACATGATGAGGTTCCTGCATGAGCAATGTCCAATCCAAATGTTCCATAAAGTAATAAGATCCTCTTGAACAGTTGGTGCAGTTGAGTTTCCTTATCTTCCGTTTCTTCACATGTTGAAACCATGCTGTCTTCCTGTGTAAGTATCCTCCATGATTCTCCAACGATGAGTTGATGAGGGGAGAAGGGGAGATTTTTTTTTTTTTTTTTTTTTTAACACTGGTGTGAGAAACGAAGTACGGTTACAACACCTGTATGATAACTTTTTTTTTTTAAGTTCGCAGAAAGCGTTTGTAGGGCTATTAATTTTTTTTTTTTTTTAAACACTAATAAATTCTTTTCGTAAAATGTTTGAGTGTTCCGTTTCGATCACTTTATTTTGTGTAATATGAAATAAATATACACACACGATAACTATTCTTGAAAACATCGACTTGAAGAATTATCAAATATCTTAATAAAAATTAGTAAATATACTGATATCTGTATTTAAAATATAATAATATGAATGAATAAGCAAATAGCAAAACATGTTAAAGGTACTAAAATATTAAAATTATTGTTAAAGTTTCGATATCATTCTAATATATTTGAAAAATATGAAAATCATTGAAAAAATAAAATGAATGGAAATGTAAACACATGATAAAATGACAATATATAAACAAAAATAAGATTTTCACCTGTATGTCCTTTTTTTTTTTTTTTTAACTGTGCCTCGTATTGTTTGGCAGAAAAGAACGAAAAATCGTTTTTCAAAAATAAAAAAAATAAACTTAAGTGTCAAAATTGACGTTCATAGTAATCCCAAGAAATAAGCATGATTCTACATATCAAAGAAAAGATCGTAATTTCGTTGACATGTATGAAGAAAATTCGGCACGCCATAAGATCAAATGCCATCTGCTCGTCGTGAAAATCGAGACTTTAATTCAATAATGCTCATTACAACAAATGGTTTCGTTCTGAAACAAAGTTATTATTAGCTTAGGCCTAGAATAATGGTCGTTGTTCACTTCCATAAACGTAAACATTGTAGGGTTACCAGAACATATGGGTATTATCTGCAAAAGAACTTATTAATGCAGCGTTGAAAACTATACGGTGTTGATCCAAGTTTTTCAAAGGTCTGAATCAAGGAAGTTGACTCACTAGTCCAAACATTCCTGAAAATAAATGGTCATTACACCATGAATTGACCAAAACCATAGGTGGGAAAAATGTGTAATACTACACGTACTTACACACACAATATGCCATCGACACCTGCGAGGCAAAAAAACTAGAAACGAGGAAGGCCTGCAACCCTAGGCACTTACAAAATTGTTTCTGCACAAAACTGAAATATAAACATTAATATTCAGTAAACTACGCGTATGTTCCCTGGAACATAACATACGTCTTCCACCTAGAAAAAATGTGTAAACACACAAAATACAAATGCTCTCGTAGCATCGTAAAGATATGTCTCTATAAGACAAAATACATGAGACCTACTAAGAGAAAAACATGAGATACAAACAAGAATATAGTCAACGACATTACAACTTTCTGGTTGGTCTGAAACATCCAATTAAATTCCCTACAAAACAGCTGTAACAAGCTTCCTTAGGCATCTTCGCTACAAAATTTTCAAAATGGTCTTATTAACATATTAAAATTCAGTCATCGAGCATATGAAATAATTGACAGAAAGTAATTCTCAAAAAACGTTATGGCTTCATACTGTCGGAAAAAAAGAAAATAAGTTTATTTTTCGGGATCTATATCAATATCTCTAAGACGGCTGAAACCTCATAAATAATGGGCCATGTCGATTTTTGAAGAAAATCATCCGTCATTGGCAGTATGGCTGAAACCTAAAGATTTATATTCCAAAACCTTTGGCCATGTTGATTTCTGAAGGAAATCCTCCATAACAAAAACAATTTTACTAAAAAAATTCCAAATAGTTTTGGGACATACTGTGACTAATATATAATTTTCTTAAAATTAACATGAAAAATAAACATTACAACTCATTAGCATACAAGTACACAATATAGTTACGATTCATAAACATTAAAATATTCACTGAAATGTTACTAGACATTAAAATATACTCTAAAAATCTAACCTAAGAATACGCATGCTTAGTTACGGGTACCATAAAGGAAGAAGAGAAATGAAAAACTATATTTTGCGATTGATGGCGAAAATACAGTTAGCTATGGAATATCCAATGGATTAGCCACATCCATTTTTGCAACAGATCTGCAATTCCAGGAAATATTGCCTCCCTGAAAAAAAAATATTTATATTTATCCCCATAAAATATCCTACCCGAAGAAGTTTCCCTACGGTCGTTCAGTGGTCTAGAGAAGACGAAAAAAAAAAATGTTAATTAGAAATTACAAGAAAATATAGAAGTTAAACATATTTCCGCATATATATTAATATGAGGGGAAAAACGACCGTTCACCATCAGAATATCTGTTCATATAGTTCCTTCTACAATAAAAAGATTACTGCTTTCGTTCGGAGAATTATACTATTCACACGACATTCCTGCACATTCTATTACCAACAAGGAAATGTCTGTTATCACTTGTTTAAGGCTTAGCCTACTTTCCGTTCTAAACTTTTCTCTTCGAACAAAATATATCATGTCACATCCTGGAAATTCAAATAAGTCAAAATCGGGTAAATGACGTAAATGAGGTTCAATAAAATTACAGTAAACACTTCAAAATGAAAACGAAAATCTAAGATTAACACTGAAAAGAAATTTAACATTGATTATAAATGTAAAGTTTCATATTCTACGCATGAGATTACATACTAAGTTTCATTTACAAATACAGAAATATATAAATAACTAACAACTAAAAATTTTCTCATTCTAAGCACCTCGATATTTTTTTTTTCTGAAAAGAAAATCAAACATTAATTGTGAGTCATACGTATGATAACATGTTTAAGGATTTGGAAAGTGGGAAGGGATTCTAAAAAAAAATTTTTTTTTTTTTTTTTTTTAATTTGAAAACAATAAAAATATATATATTATAACCCCAAAATATCTTCCCACTAGCTGAGGGTACGGATATCTCGCCAAGATATCAAATTGCTTTTGGATGCAATTCCCCTACGTATGTGATACGTTAATTATTTACTAAAAAAAAATCTAAATTCAAACATCTGAAATGAAAACAAGAAAAAATTAATAACATTAAACTAATAGTAAGTCAGTGATAAGGTTTGCAACACAAATGCACAGCTGACTGAGGTATGAAGTGCTACACGGAGCAAAGACAAAAAGAGGAAAAGAATTAATCAGCTGTATATCATCCGTTATTCGTAACCATAAACACAAGTGGTTCTACAGTCTGGCGACTGCCTTATCAAAACAAGAAAAATAAAGAAAATCGTGTTATCTGCTCTTTGCTGAACAGTTAAAAGCTGGAAGCAAAAAGGAGTTTTAAAAGAAATGCGTAGTTCTTCTTTTCGTGTCCAGGTGTTCTATCAAAAACTAAAAGCAAAAAGGAAGAAAATGAATACATGTTTATCGCTTAGAAATGCGTCGCTCTCCTGAAAGAAAATTCGTATCAGCACACAAAGTCTTGGTTACTTTTTTTTTTTTTTTTTTTATGATTACTGTTTCTACTTTGATAGTTACGGTTTGTTCGTCTATTTCTACGATGGTTACCTCTCCGTACAAATCTATGCTTAATGTCACACAAATTGCGGTTCCTGTCTAGTATGTGATAACTCGAGTTACGTGGCCGTGATTTACGACTCCTTCTGTTTCTGTTACTGTCTTTTCGAGTGCGGTCTTGGTTCTGATTCCCTTTAAATTTCGTATTGTTCACGCTCTGATCGTGGTATCTTTGCCTATTACTATAATTGTAATTTCGTTTACGCCTTTTCTCTTTATGGTTTGTGGTAGTTATTCTTGTGCGCTTACGACCTCTGTCGTGTACAATCATGTGTTCGTGGATTTCACTACTTCTACTACAAGCGGCGTCACTAGATTCTGAATAGATAAAATCGTTGCCAGATTTGTTACGAGGTTGATTTAGACTACCTGTCTCTGGTTGGAGTTCAGATTCCTGCATTTCCTTTTCATTAGGAGTATTAGTTTCTAGCTCAGGTTTCAATTCCAATATTTTGTTTACACTAGGAATATCAGTCACTAATTGAGGTTCAAATTCCGATGTTTCGTATCCAGTAGGAACATTTGACTGTAACTGGGGTTCGCATTCCGGTGTTTTGTTTTCAGTATTTACTGTTTGCTGACTATTTTCACGAAATACGTCCCGTAAAGCGTCTATCTTTTGACCTAATTCGCTCTTTACCTCAGCAAAAGTCTCTTTAATTTCAGCACGGTACTCTCTATTCTCTTTTTTTAAATTTTCAAAAGTCTCTTCAAAAATTAACTTTAGTTTCCGGAATATATCTGCCTCGTTGTATGCCATCTTCAACAAAATAGAATAAACTATTACTAAAACATATTATTAAAATCACCTGAAAGAGAATATTTTTTCAAATTCCTGGTACTAAGCTGAAAGAGAAATGGTATATTAAAATATTAATCTTATATGTATATTCGAGCACCAACGGTCTCGATTCGGGTCGGTAGTTCGGGCGTCATTTATTTATAATCATCCTCAGTTCAAGTCCCTGTTCGGGCGCCATTTATTTGTAACCGTCCTCAGTTCGTGGTCCATTTATTTGTAACCGGCGTGGTTCTGTTCGCTGTCCTTGGCTCGTGGTATTACCAATAAGTATACTCCTGATACTTTAACTTACCTGGACAGGACGACGAAGACCTCTCCAAAGAAGATTACAAACTGTTTCCCAAAAAGCTCGTCGGTCTCAATAATGAGATGAGCATTAGGCGCCGAGAGGTTCGGGTGTCTCGTCTCGAAAACCTCACGGACGATCAGACGGTCATCCAGACCATAACGCACACAAACACCATTCATACATACAACGAAAACACACTGGGTTAAATGACACTATACTTATTTATTAGAACACTATTTTGAAAAAAAAAAATAATAACGAAGAGAAATGAACACAACACCGGACACTAATAAATTTTGCCGTTGAAATTACGTTTTGCCCTATTCGGGAGATATAGCCCTTTCTATGTATATATGATTATAATTCAGGTATCACTATAAATACTTTGCTCACACCATGAACACACTTGGGGGATTCGCACTGGGGAAAAGTTGTCTGGATCGTCCCACAATGAATCCAGTTGTTACGCTGAAAAGTCCTGCAGCGTAAAAGTAAATCTTGAGTAAATAAACGAAAAGAAGGTCTTCGCAGTTGAATTCTGATATTGGAGGGCGCGTATATAACGTTTGAAACGCACAAGGTCTGCGGACCTGGGATTTCACTGATTGGGGCTAGCCGTAAGAAATCGTCCTTCACCGGCTAAATAGCTTGTGCCCCTTAACACAACTTATGTTTGAAGTTCAACGCGAGATGCGTGGTTGCATCTTCCAGACCTGTAGTCAAACTCCTCGAGCGTCCAAGCTCAAGCTACGGATTGCAATGGTCAACAGAAAAGTGTTGGCAGTTCATTTCAAAAATTACTCAGTTAACTCACCTGTATGCACATACAAACAGAATATAGAAAACAATTTCTGTTAATTTTAGTCAACTGCCCATAATGCACTAGACACGGCGATAACACTGGCGTGAGAAAGTACAGATAACGGGCTACGAAACAACACAGTTGGTGCCACTTTGGTTACTGAAACATCTGGTCAGTCCGTATTTCTCTAATCTATTATAATGTTTCCATAAGCGATTAAAGAAAGCACTTAATTCAGTTCCAAAGAACTGCAGAATATATACTGTGCATATAATAAGTCAGGGAGAAACACTGAAATGGTTAGTCACTAACTGAAATGTTCTCAGCAAAAGCAATGTTTTAAATATATATATGAAAAAAACGATGAAAGACTTCTTTGTCCAATTGTGTGGGAAAGAAGCAATTCCCACCAAAGAAAGAACTTATGTGCGTTGCAGAATAAAGTACAAATCAAAAATAATAATCACTGTCTTGACGAAATATACAGAGTGTCCACAAAAAATTATTATATAACCTGGTAGCGGTTATAGTCATACAGTGAGACACAGTGTATGCTTTTACGAAACAATCATTTACGTAACTGTGATAGTACAAAGTGAAAGAAAAAAGCAATTACTCCGCACCATCACTAATGCTTTCAAAGGAAGGTAAGTGGCAGCACAGGGAACATATGCGTAATACATAGGTCTAGTTACAAGCGACCGAGAACGGGTTTGAAATCTTAAGTTCCACCATCTTTATTCCTTTTATGTCATTGTGTAAGTGCAGTGTTAACCTAGCGTTGTGAGAACAATGGGGTGATCTGTTAGCAGTTTGGTTATATAGGACGAAACTTTCAGCTTAAAGCAGAATCTGAACACTGAAGTGCGTTTAATGTTCAGCTACCGGGATCTAATTCCGACCCCCCGTATACCAAAGCAAAGGTGCCGAACTCATAAGGTCGGAGGTCATGAATTTGAAATTCACGCTCATTCCACTTCAACTTTACGAACTGAGCGTGAAGTTGAGTGAGCATGAAATCGGGTTGCGAACCTGAAGTCGAGTGAGCGTGATGTCGGATGGATTGTGTGAACATGAGATTGAGTGAAGTTAGGCCAAATTGAACGCCTTTACAACAAAGGTACGCGTTCTAACCAATAGATTAGGGAAGAGGTGTCAAGAACAATTCATAGGAAAACGGGGAAGCTACCTGAGATAAAGAGATAGCATGAAAAAGCAGTAGTAATAACAGCAATGGGAACCAGAAAGTGCTGACCACATATTTTCTGCTTTAAAAGTCACTAGCTGGGCGGCTTAAGCTCTTTGGGGTTTTTGGTGAGGAGGTTCTTGATTGAAATATATTGGATGTTTTGATCCAAAAAGTATTAAATTATAGTTTCTTTTTATGTTTTTAGTTTGTTTCTTTGTGATTTGGTTATTTCATCTATATGATTTCTTAAGTGTTTAATCTTCTTTTAGAACTTTTCACTTTTTTAAATTTACATTTGCATGAATTTGGGATTTTCTATCCGTGTTTTTGATTTTTCACCTGCATTACTATCTTTTTTCAAATGTCTTTATATATTTCACTTCACATTTCATATTCTCTCTCTTAACATATACTCTCTAAGTATATACCGAATTATTCAGTTGTATACATATGTATGGTTTTACTGTTTGGGGGAGGAACCTTGCTTCGCACATTCACGTAAACGAAAAGACGACATCTACCATACAATTCTATTTCGGTTTCCCCAAATTTGCGCCTACTGGTTGGTTTTGGTTTTTACAAGAGCATTCTTTACCTATCTCTCTTTGTTTAATTTTTCCCCGTTATTTCAGCTTTCCAGAAACAATTTATTTTTGTAAGTCCTGTTTTCATTGTTTTCTCATGGTTTTTCACTTACAGATTCACACTTCCATTCATTCTACACTCACTTCGCTTTGAATTAATGTTTACATCATATGTCCAGTGTTGCTAAGAGGATTTGTGTTCGTTGTCGCTTAATGTAAAGGATTTTATATTATTTATTCGTTTCTGCTGCATTTATTTAGACTATTTAATAGATCTTCATCTTCTATAATTTCTGTCAGAGTATGATGTTGTAAAATTCTTCTCATTTCTTCTACTTGTGAAATTTGTAGACATTTTAATATAATGTCTTCTGGAATTGTTTTTCTTTGTTCGCATTTGCACTCTGTGTTTGCACTTATTCCTAGTTTACGTAAATAAGTTTTGTAAGGGTCATGTTCGATCAGAAAGTGTATTCATTCCTGTGTTGGTTTCATATTGTCAGTTCTAAGCATTTTTTTTTTTTAATATCTAATATCAAGTTACAGACTCTTCTTGTTTTCCCAAAAGGTCCATCGTTCCTGCCAGATCTTTAATGTTTGCTCTTCTATTAGTTCCTTAGTTTTTGCATGTATACCTATTATTTCTTCTACTCTACAAAATAATTTTGCTTTAGCCAATAATTTGCCTCTATATCTGTCTTCTTATACTAATTGAGAGTGGTGGTGTTCCTATTATTGTCAGTGACGGGTATAAAGATGTTACATGTTCCAGTGAACCTCATTAGAACACCTCTTTGTGGTCTTTATTCATTGCTGGACGTAGTGTTATATTTTATCTAATCCTCTGTCCCCAGAGACTGCTTCCAGATCCATTTAAAGCTTCCAAAATTTGTATTATGTTTAGTGGTAATTGGACAAATAATTAATACTTTTCTGACCGAAGTATATACTTATTTATTAAAATTAAAATAAGACGTAACAGTTTCAATAACTTAACGTCATCTTCATCAGACATTAACTGGCATAAATATCTTCATAACACTAAATTAATATTGTTGTATAATTTTAATTGTTTCAATTTATAATTTTAAATTTTTAACATATAACAATCAAGTATTGTTATAACTTACTGTTTTAAATCCTTACAAAGAAAAGAATCTGGTGCACGGCTACAGGCTACACTGTCAAAAAATATTGGTACTTTCCTAGACAACAACACGTTTCAAATTTGTGTCGCTCTACGTCTCTGTTTAAATGTGTCACAGTTTCAAATGTACATGTCAAGAACAGGTTGATGAAAAAGGTCTCTACCATTCAGAGATTTGGATGGACATTTTACTAAAATAATTACCAACCTTATTTTCCCCATTTCCTCGTCGAATTTCCAACAATCCTTCCTTAGTGGTATCATACCTTACGCCCTGTCCAAATTTGAAGTTTCTAACTTCAACAGTTTGTCTGAGCGTTGATCAGTCGGTCAATCACATACCCCATATCCCAGACTTCTTTTATACCGAGAAAAGATATTGGAAGTGAATAAACTTAATTAACAATAAATCAGGTTGAAATCAACGAAAATTTCTCTTTGGAAAACACAAAAATGTAGATTAATAGGGCGAAATGTATGCATTACCTTCTTACATCATGACAATTTTGGCCAAGTTTCATTGATCGCTTACAATATTCTAGTAACTGTTTTTTTTTTTTTTTTTTTTTTTTTGGAAACATCAAATGAAGGACGGTAATCGATGATTCATAATCATTATTGAGTGTTCTTAAAATATAAATTATTACTACACTCTTTAAACTCTATCGTATTTCTTGTACAGTTTGTGCTTAGCATTTGTGATAATTTTACAATAATAAACCGTCAAGCTATTTGCAAGAAATACTTTATAATTTTCAAAGAAAACAAAAGATGATTAATTTTTACTCGATGAGCGATTCTCAACATATGAATCGCGACTTACTGTGTTGGTGTCCTTAGTAGCGAGAAAGTGTTCTTAATAGCGTTCCCAAATCTTTTATCGGATGAAATTATAACGGTTATTGTGTCATTAAGGAATGAATAATCTCAACTAATACATACTGTATGTGTCTGAATAAAACAGTAGAATGTTCTTGGATTTAAGTCAAAACTAATCACAGAAATAGGCTCCAATAATCTTTCAAATTTTGAGGTCAATAGTATACAAGGATTATGATACAAATTGAAAAATGACAAGTTCAACATTGACACTCATTCAACAAATATATAAATACTTTATTTTAAAATTGTTAATTAGAGAAATTGTTAATTAGAAAATTTCTTTCATTATATAATTCATCACCAGGATAATTAGATCAATTTGGTTTCATTTTAAATTTCAGCCAGAGATTGATTAAAAAGATTCCTGTTTCGTTTTAAGATTTTGGATCTGGATAATTTGAGGAAATAAGTTTCATTATAAATTTTACTATGTGGTGAATTGAAAAATAAATAATTTCGTTTTTTATAAATTTCAGTATCTTGTTAATTGGAGGAAACTGGTTTCATTTTAAATTTCAGCATCTGCTTAATTAGAAGAATTTTATTTTACTACAAAATTTTAGCATCTGGTTAATCAAGGGAGAAAATTTTATTTTAAATTTCAGCGTCTGGTTAATTAGTTGTATCTAGTTTCATTTTAAATTTAAGCATGTGGTTAATTAGATAAGCGTTTCTCAAGCTTCTTTTCCTTTGGGGTACACGAAAGTACATTTCAAACTTTCGCGACACTCCTGCATCTGCTTTTTTTTTTTTTTTTTTTTTTCCTAGATGCAGAAAAGCAAACACATCAAAATACATACAATACATTTTTTTATTATTATTATGAAGCGACTATGAAATACAAATCTCACAAGCAAATTATGTAAGACTCTCGAATAGAAACATATTAACATAATTCTTGTGGCTTTAATCGGGAAGAAAACACCAAGAATCGTGTTGTTGAAATTACTTTTCGGGGTCGAGTGTTTCTTTCCAAAGAAAAATGAACAGGGTTAAAAACACACTTTCAAGTTTTAAACTTGGAATACAAGGTAGATTGTCGATAATCCTTTAGTTTCTTCTAAAGATAACTTCTTTGTGGAATATCTTAGAAGACACTAAAAATCTCGCGACACACACCCATGACACAGCGGTTGAGAAACGCTGAATTAGAGGAACTTAGTTTCACAGTAAAATTTAGAATATGGTTAATTACAGGAATTTAATTGTGGCGTTAAAGAGGAATTTTCTTCATACTGGGTCCCATACAAATTGATATCCTTTGGTTTGGGTCCCAAGCTTAGAAAGCTTAAAACATATTGTATTAAGTGGATAGGTGAAATCGAATTTTCGACTCATTGATTAATTTTTACTTACTTACGACCTATGTCAGCAGCGAGGTAGAAAAAAAATCAAATCTTGAGTTTAATGTCCCACGTTTATGTCCTTTAGGCTAAGAAAGACAGACGATTAAAGCAAGTGAATGATAATGGAAACATGTGGGAGGAAAGGGGAGTACTCCGAGAAAACTCAAGGACACGATGTTGTCCACCACAAGTTTATTTAGCCGAGTATCGAACCAGGGACCCAACGCACAGAAGGTAAGCGCTTTACCACTGAGCTACCCACCGGGAATATAACCTATGCATCAAAGGCGCACGCGCTAGCCACTAGACGAACAAGAATGGCTAATATATGTCATTCTTTCGATCTATAAGAAAAAGATTTTCCCTAAAATTTAATTGAGGCAATTATACATTTTTTTAAAAAAATCGGATTTAATTACATAATAGGATATCTTTCTTTAGAAAAAAAAAAGGAATGAAGTTATCGGAAAATGTAGTTCTTTTTCAGATCTTTCTGTTAGCAACTCTGTTAGGTGCATCTGAAAAGAACTAATCTTATCTTCAGAAGAGACTTCCGAGTTCCAACCACTCATCAATTTCTCCTACTTTTTTTTTTTTTTTTTTTATTCACTGCTCTTGATATGCTTCTGCTACTTAGGGCTCCAAAACACAGTTGAGAATGTTATTTCTTTCTGTCTTTTGTAGCTAGTTAGATATCTGCTATTGATGGAACTGTTATTATTTTTTATAATAACAAAAGTTTACAAACAGATGGGGGAGATGAAAGGTTAAATCATTGCTTCTGACATTTTAAATCATCGTGGAGTTTTAAAACAATCTTGAAATCGTTTAAGGAAACTGGGCTTCTGTACAATCATTTGTGAGATTGTTTATGAATGGTTTTTAATGGTAAGTTGTGAACGTATGTGTGCAAACAGGACATTAATCTCAAGAGTAAAAAATGTCGAGTCTTTTCCCGCAGCCAAATAAAATGTTCTTATAATGTAGATTCATACAACATGTGTGTATGTGTGTATATTAAGCGAAATATTTGAGAAAATTGTAGTCAAAAGATTACACCATTATCTGAACAACTGCACTCTTTCAAATATCCAGGTAAATTTTAGATCAAAAATTTCAATGTTCACAATAAAAATTAAGAACTGTAATTTAACATGAACCACAAACACTTTTAATTTTCTATACGTCTTGAGTTCTTTTCTTAAGAAATCAATATGTAAAGGGTTTTGTAGATGTGCACTGCATTGGTAGATGTGCACTGCATAGTATTTGTTATCAAGTATGTTCCTTTTTGACTTATTATAAGTTTATATTAGATATAGATTATATTTCCAAATCATTATCATTGATTATAATTGAAATTGCCCAGGAAGGAAGCAATGAATTTATTCATCTTTAAAAAAAATGTATGTTCCACAATAAATTTCTTAGATTATTAAATATTTGAAGATACGGATATACAGTAAAGTAGGAGTTATCTTCATTGCTTGGAACTGAAATCAGCTACTAATAAGTACTCACACAGAACCTTTATAAAAGCATCTCTAACTTCCTTTAATATTACTTCATTTTAACGAAATATTACATGCGTTTTCTATGAGTATTTAAAATGCAACCTATTCCATGTATAACTCATTCTTGAAACTACTCAAACATAAGAGAATGAATGCACAAATGTTTTCTTAAAAGGTAATTTTGTGTGTGTACTTACCTCCCAAACTTCAGTTATTACACTCTACTAAAGTAATGTGTACTGATCCCGCTCTGACAAATTACCCTCCAACACCTTGTAACACACTTTTGATCAAATTTTATCTTTAGGGTAAACGGAAATTCCCGTTGTACCTAATATTCGCAGAAAGAGATCAGTGGCGGACCTAGAAGTTAAAAACTGGGGAGAAGTCTACATCAGACTATAATATGTATATCATATAAATTTACAATTTTTGATGGCTACTGCAAACGTTTCCAACTGAACTCTCTCCCGTTAGATATTATGGCTAGGTTAGACGTTGACATATGGACCTTAAATATTGTTTTACACATTGCATAGGGGGTCTAAAGGAAAAAGTGCAACTGAAACTAGATCTAACGTTTCAAAAAATTTTCAATAAAAATAAAAGGCAATGCTTGCTATAAAATTTTAAAAAAATATAAATAATAGCTTCAATTATTTTTGTCGCTGAAAAAATGGGGGGAGGCCTAGGCCCTCCGGTCCCGGACTAGAACCGCCACTGGAAGAGACATTAACATTGGAAGGAATGTTATTAGTAATTATTTTCACATTTGAAGTTGCTTTCAGAGACCTTTGTTTTTCGAAAAGCACTTCACTGTTTCTGAAATAAAATAAGCAATCATGAACCACCATTACTTGGCTACGAGTAGATCTGTTGGTCGTCTGTATCCCCATCAATTTAGGTTCGTGATACATAAGTCTTCTGTGATTTTTTTTTTTTTGACTGTAGTAGCTTCCTGTATTAAATATAAATAAATCTAATGGATATATGAGTAAGGTAATGTATATGAAAACAGTACGTTACTTAGTGTAATCAAATTATTATTATTACTATTTTAAGACACTCTATGCTACCTGTAATGCTTCTTCATAGGAAATAGTTTTATCTATCAAATTATTTTAGTTTATTTATGAAATTAGTTTAGAGATGTGGGACTTGATGTGCTACATGAATTAAACAATTTTACTTTAAACATACGCATCATTTAAAAAAAAACGAATATTGGTAAAGAAATAAACATGCAAAAACTTGATTTTCATATTGAGATCATTCATTCATTATTTTAACATACAAAAGTTGTAATAATAATAATAATAATAATAATAATAATAATAATAATAATAATAATAATAATAATAATAATAATAATAATAATAATAATATAATTTTATATTTGAGAACAACAGGATCTAACATATTACACTGAATAAACTTTGTTATAACACTGAATAAACTTTGTTACTTAGATAATTTTTACTTTTTCGCTTTCAAGTGATATGATAAAAACCATAGAAGATTGCAGTAAATCTTAACATTATATCGCCTGTCATTTATGTTAACCCGCCCCGCTTCGCTGCGGTCATCCCGGTGCTGGCATATTGTAAAAGTGTCTGTAAAAATAAGCAAATCAATTAAAAAATTTTAAACAGAAGATTCAAGCTATTTTCCGCTGTATATCGCCTGTCATTTATGTTAACCCGCCGAGTGACGCGGTCATGCGGGTTGCATATAAATACGTTTATTTTTACCTATGATGAACTAATAACAAAGGATTTGTACGTTATGGACACTTGAATGGTCAATTATCTCAAGACACTGGTAATTAAAAATTAAAGTGATATGATAAAAACCATCTAGGGTCCAAATCCTAATAACCCCCCAAAAATGAAAGAAATTGGTTCAGCCGTATTAGCGTGATGAGCGGACAAAATTTTGTACGTTCTCTTTTATATATATAGATTAATCTATCATTCTTTCCTAGTCTCCCTAGACAATAATTAAGTACGGGAAGGTGCTAAAACAAATCAGTTTACTTCTGTGAGCTCTAACGTTACAATACATAGTATTTTATCATAGAAAAGAAGTTTTCCTTTAGTAAAGGAACTATCAGGATTGGTTAAGTGATATTCCATGTTACCTCAAACAAACATACAAGCACAGAAACTTCACTACTTATAACAAATACTAAGTGAGAAGTGAAAGGTATACAAGAATTGATAAGGATGCGTCAATATAGCGTTTATGGGCTCAAAAAGTTTACGGGATGGTCGAAGAGATGGCGACTGCTTATTCCATAAGAGCAACTAGGACATAAAAATTTCCACAATAACTTATGAACAATATGAAGCATTACAATGACAATAAAGAGCCCATCCATGCTTTTACCAGGCTGAGTGCGTGTCCTTAATTACGTTACTGGTTAGTTACTTACAGTGGCGTATTTACGATTTTGTTTCGGGAGGGGCTTTGCTAACTTTCGGGGGGGGGGGCTTTGCCTGGAAATATGAAAATTCTGCAAGATATTTCATTTACTTTACTATACTAAGTAAGATTTCGGGGGGGGCTTAAGCCCGGAAGCCACCCCCCTAAATACGCCACTGGTTACTTACTTAATTTGTTAGTTACTTGCACACACCCCATTTTAAAAAAAATAGAAAGCAAAACATAAGTGTACTACTACCTCACATAAGTTAGTCGAAATCCTTCAGTTTAACGTCCCACGTTTATACCCTTTAGGCTAAAGGAGACGATGATTAAAGCAAGCGAATGGTGATGAAATAATTGGTGGGATATGAATGTGGGAGGAAATGGGAGTAACTCAATAAAGCTATGGACACGATGTTGTCTACCATCCCATGCACCAGAGGTAAGTGCTCTAAGACTGAGCCACCTTCCTCCCCTGTGAGTTAGATGAGAAACAAGTTCTATTAATTCGGGTCAGTCAGAACTCCAAAGCAAGTCTTCAATACGTACGTACGTTCATATATATACGAGGCGTATCCAGAAACTAAGTTTCCCACGCGTCCCATAGCTAGGAAACGACATGTTACGCGAAGTGGTTGAAGATGGACGTTCCTATTCCAGCTCCCGCCGCGTGTGAAGTGCGAGCAATGATAAAGTTTTTGTATATATGAACCCGGAACCCCATGCACTAGAGGTGAACGCTCTACCACTGAGCCACCGCAACCTCCTAAATCATATAAGAATTATGAGTGATACAATGTAGGCTAATAAACATGGTTTGGAAAACACGTTATTATTTGTTCTAATGACACTGATCTCATCCCAGTTAAATTATCAATTACGTTATGTCTTGATTGGTTACATGCATATTGCCGGGTTAAGGAGTGTGTAATGGAACTGAACCTTATCAATTAAACCTTTAATTCCTCATTGTGTTGTTATAATTTAAATGGAGTCTATTAACAATTTTCCGGCGTTACGTTTTCGAATCGAAATACCTATTACTTGTAACGTTTTTATTAACCATCAACTTAATCATTATCTTGATTAAATGAGCATATCATTATATTTCACATTTTCTAAATAAAAGAATCGGAAATTGGCGAGGTACGAGCTATACAAATTCGCAAATGGGGTGAAATGCGTTTCTCTATAAACAAGATAATTTTTTACCTATAACAGCTAGGGGGATCAAATTTGGTATATAGGTAACTTAGGTCAATAACCGAACCAGCCATCTTGGGTCACTCTTAAGGTTAAAAGGTCAAATTGAAGACTTTGGGGCAAAAACCCGTCAAGTCTAGAAAGTGTAAAGGAGATAGCTTCACAAGGGTTTCTTATCATCCGATTTTCTTCAAACTTGGCACATATATACTAGACCGAAAATAAATCGACAAGTATTTTTTCTTTCGGAAAATAGGTTAAGGGGGCAAAGGGCCTCTTTCCAAAAAAGGGTCATCGTGATTAAAAGGGACATTTTAAAGAAAAAAATAAATGAAATCTTTAAGTTTTACGTCCCACGGATATGCCGGTTAGGCTAAAGGAGACGGTGATGATGAGAGATGAGTGAAATGGCGGAATGAGGAAAGTGGTAGGAAACGGGAGAACCCCGACAAAACCCACGAGCACGGTGTTTGTCCACCACGAAGTCCACACGGTGCGCACTGGGATCGAACCAGGGACCCCAACCACCGGAGGTGAACGCTCTACCACAGTCACTGCGCCCCCAAGAAATTTGATTTCAATAGAATTGCTTCAAACCGTGGTATCTCGTAGATATGGTGTTCCTAAGAAAAAGTATCAACGGGCACAGCCATAAATCAGTGACGTTTGGCCACTGTGAGGCCAGTTCTTTGAAAGCAACCGAAGATAGTGATGTTCTGTATTTCGGTGAAAATGACTGAACTGTGATATGTTTTAGATATTGTGATCCTGAGAAAAAGTCTTAATGGGCATAGCCACCAATCACTGATCGTTTGGCTACTATGATGCCACTTTTCTGAAAGCAGCCGAAGATAGCATGGGCACCCACAGAGGGTTCAAGAGGGGGCAATTGCCCCTCCCTAGATTTTCGAAAAAGGTTACCGCTAACATTTATAGGCTCTTCTGGTGACAATAGTATACTTTTAAAATCAACATTCAATAAATGATTTGAGTAACAAAATTTAGCCAAAAACATAACCAAGATTTTAATCTACTTCTCTCCCCCATTGTGATGTTTCATATTTTTTTCAGTAATAATTATATTCAGCCTGATGCTGCATGCAATGCTAAGTATTTTGAACGATGGTATCCGTCAGTTGAGTTGAAAAGATAATTTCGCTCTTTGTTGTTTCTTTTGCTGACGTGGTGCTAATAGCAATGAAGTTTTGTTTTGTTGGGTTTCATTCTAGCAATTGTGTCTTGCCCTGCCCCCTTAGAAACTATCCTGCGGGCACCCATGGAGGATAGTGATATTCTGGAACTCGATTAAAATGACTGAAACTGTGATATGTTGTAGATGTGATCCTGAGAAAAAGTCTCAATGGGCACAACCAACAATCAATGACCGTTTAGCCACTACAGTGTCGCTTTTTTGGAAACAGTAGCCAACGATATTCTGGATTTCGTTGGAATTGCTTGAAACCTTGATATGTTGTAAATATTGTGATCTTGAGGAAAAGTCTTAATGGGCACAACTACCACTCACTGACCGTTTGGCCACTACAAGGCCACTTTTTTGAAAGCAACCGAAGATAGTGATGTTTTGTATTTCGGTGAAAAGACTGAAACTGTGATATTGTAGATATTGTTATCCTGAGAAAAAGTTTCAATGGACACAACCACAAATCATTAATCCTTTGGTCACTACAGGGCTACTTTCTTGAAATCAGCCAAATATAACAATGTTCTAGATTTCGGTAAGATTGAGTAAAACTGAGATATGTTGAAGATCTTATCATAAGAAAAGGTCTTAATGAACACAACCATCGAATTATGACCGTTTGTCCATAGGACTGCCAACTCTGGAAAATAATAATAGTAAAAAAAAACAGCTAACCCTCAAAATTCCCTATGGTATAGGTCTGAGTGTGAAATATCTCTGTTCGGACCCATTCATGGGAAGGTAGCACCTGTATTCTGAATATCCTTAGTACATTCATTAATAAGCTTAATAGATATGCTATAAATGAGAAACTGAAATCGGCATTGATCATTTTATTGTATTTAACAGTAACTATCACTTCTTTAAAGTCACTGAAACAGATGAACAAAAGTATATTAATTTTTACCTGTTAATTTTGCACTTGGAAAATGAAATTTGTTCTTTAAACTTATACTTCAACTACAGGAAATTGTTTTAAGAAATCCTTTTTCACTCTTAACAAATATATAAAATTCAAGCAAATTTCAAAATATCCCTGATACAGTCCCTGTCTTCTTTAAAATTATCTAAACACATGAACAAAATATATTGATCGTTGATAGATGGTGAAAGGTGACAGTTTTGAATTTACAGAATGAAAGTTACTTTTTAAATCTATACTTCGAACTAGATACAAATTTGAAAAAAAATAATAATAAAACACAGTCTTAAAGAGGTTGGTAAGAAGTTTGTACCAATCTAACTAAAAAAAAACTAACTAACTCTATGGCCTATGGAACCCGGAGGTTCAGTGCCGCGTTCACAAAAGCTCTCCACTGACTTCTATCCTTAGCTAATTGGATCCAGTTTCTACTTTGTATTCCTATCTCTGCGAGATCCATCTTAATATTATCCTCCCATCTGCGCCTAGGTCTTCCTAATGGTCGTTTTCCTATGGGTCTACCAGTCAAGACTTTGACAGCGTTTCTACTTTCTTCCATTCTAGCTACATGACCTGCCCACCTAAGCCTCCTAGACTTGACGACCCTAACAATGTTGGGTAAACCGTATAAACTATGTAGTTCCTCGTTATGAAGCTTCCGCCATTCCCCATTCTCGTTCCTCTTGGGTCCGAATATTCTTCTCAGGATCCTGTTCTCAAATACTTTCAGTCTATGTTCTTCCCTCAGAGTAAGCGACCATGTTTCGCAACCATACAGAACAACAGGCATGATTATCGTTTTATATATTTTAAGCTTCAAATTCCTCGACAGAATTCGCGACGACAAGAGATTTTGAACCGAATAGTAACACGAATTCCCTGCTTTTAGTCGACATTTAATTTCTTCGTGAATATAATTTTCGTCTGTTAATATTGATCCTAAATATTTGAAAGTATCCACTTTATCAAAAGTATTATTTAATATTTTAACGCCTCCACAATTTGCCGTATTACGGTCCCGACGCACTTCCATGTATTTAGTTTTCTCTGCATTTACTTCTAAACCCATGTCCCTGCAAGCGTTTAATAATATCTCTGCATTTATTTCTACTGTTCTCCTATCATCCCCTATTAAATTTACATCATCAGCATATGCCATAACCTGGTGAATGCCGTTCTACTCTAGGCCCTGGTTGCTATCTTTGATTTTCCTTATGGCGTATTCCAGCACAAAGTTAAATAATAATGGCGACAACGCATCTCCTTGTTTCAGGCCATTTTCGACGTGGAAGCTCGTGGACAAAAATTTTCCTACCCGGACTTTACTTTGGAATTCACTTAAACATATCTTAATTAATCTAATTAGCTTTCTCGGTATTCCAAGCTCTGTAAGAACGTTGTATAATGTTTCTCTCCTAACCGAGTCGTAAGCCTTTCTAAAATCAATAAATAGTTGATGTACCGGGGTATTGTATTCCCACTTCTTTTCGAGTATTTGGCGAATGGTAAATATTTGGTCGATAGTTGATCGATTTCGTCTAAATCCGCACTGATAATCTCCAATAATTTCATCTGCGTATGGGGTCAATCTTGCTAACAGAATATTTGAAAGGATTTTATAGGATGTTGACAGAAGACAAATGCCTCGATAATTATTACAGTCAGTTTTGTCGCCTTTCTTGTGAATTGGAACAATGATTGACTCTTTCCACTCTTGTGGCAATTCTTCCTTGTTCCAGATAAGGAGAATGAGTTTGTGTATCTTGTTCCACAATTTTTCGCCTGCAGCTAAAATTAACTCAGCCGGAATTTCATCTACACCCGGAGATTTGTGTTTCTTTAATTTCTTTATAGCGGCTTCCACTTCTATTCGATTGGGTTCTGGAATATACGGTTCTGCGGTGTGTATCTCCTTTTCTCCACGCACATTAGTTTTTGGCTGCGTGTTCAGCAAATCGTCATAGAAATCTTTCCATCTATTTAAGAGGCTATCCGTATCAGTGAGAACTGTTCCGTCAGATTTCTTTAATATATAAGCACGAGGTTGATAGCCTTTCTTAAATTCGCTGATCCCCTTATACATGTCCCGAATATTTTTATTTTTACTATTATCTTCAAGTTCCTTAATTTTAGCTTTCAAAAAATCCCGTTTCTTTGTTCTAAAAGTTTTGGAAGTTTCCCGCCTGATATCTGCGAAATTTTGTGTAGTTATTTCATTCGGATTTTGTAGCCACCGTAATTTTGCCTGTTTTCTCTTCTCTACTAGTTTAATGCATTCTTGGTCGTACCATGGTTTGTTCCTACGTATTTCCGCGTGTCCCAATTTTTCTACTGCTGAACTTTTAATGCTATCTCTAATTTCAATCCAAGTATCCTCGACACTAGTGCACTCCGAGTCTTCTAAAACCGAGAATCTATTCGAAACTTCAATCTGGTATTCCTCTCTTACGTGGCTCTCTTCTAATTTCTTTAAATTAAATCTCTCCGTTTTCGGACATTGAGTGTTACCTTTATTCAACGATAATCTCTCCCGTATTATCGCTGCTACCAGGTAGTGATCAGTGTCACAATCAGCCCCTCTAAACGACCGGACGTCAATTATGCTAGATTGTCTTCTTCTATCTACTAAAACGTGATCAATTTGATTATGTGTTTTTCCGTCTGGTGATGTCCAAGTGTATTTATGAACGTCGCGATGTGGGAATTTTGTACTCTTCACGATTAGGTTTTGGGATGTTGCAAAGTTCACGAGTCTAACACCGTTGTCATTACTTTCCTTATGCAAACTTTCGTTCCCTATAATCAGTTTGAAAATATCCTCTCGTCCTATCTTCGCATTGAAATCCCCTAATAGAATCTTCATATGGTATCGCGGGAGTTGGTCAAATATCCGTTCCACTTCTTCGTAAAAACTATCTTTTATATCGTCACCCTTATCTTCAGTTGGAGCATGTACATTTAAAACAATAATATCACACCACCGTCCCTTAAGAGTAATAAAAGAAAGTCTGTCAGTAACAAATTCAACCCGTTTAATTGCTGGTAATATTCGTTTGTGAACGAAAAACCCTGTTCCTAACTGGTGATTTTTATTTCCTTCCCCGTAAAAGAACGTGAAATTTCCGGAATTCTCAGATCCATTTCCTTCCCACCTAACTTCCTGAACTCCTACTAAGTCCATCCTGTATTTCTCTAACTCACTCGTTACAGATTTTAACGCGCCTGCCCTATAAAGACTTCTAATATTCCATGTTCCAAATCTCATGTCCATTTTCTTTTGCTGATGTCGTGCCAAGTTATCAGTCCTTGTCCGAGGCTTTTATGAATGTTTCTGAACAAGTACCTTTTTTTTACAGGATGAGGATGTTAGCCTTACCCAAACCCCCAAGCTGGAGGACCACTCCTAGTCGTCTGTCCGCGACTGCTTATTCAGTATATTCGCAGCTAACCTCTATATCTAGAGGCCTTCTCCTCGATCCGCAACCTGAGGACGCGCCATGCCGTACCAGCTTTAATCAAAATCAGCAATATTTCAAAAACCGGCCAGTTGGCAACCCTATTTGGCCACTACAAGTCCGTACAGGTCCATTAAAAAAACAGCCGGGTATAACGATATTTTGATCTCGGTATAAATGAATGAAAGTGTGATATGTTGTAGATGTCGTGATCCTGAGAAAAGTTGTCTAGGGCTTTCCTTTATCCGGTAAGATGAGCATGTGAATATGGTTTATGTTTAAATGGTGTTCGCCGTTACACTCCCCATCCCTTTCCGAGTTGTGGGATATGAATTTTCAGGGTTTCATACAATTCTACCAAAATTCTAGAGTATCCTTACCTACTGCTGTTTTAAAAAAATGTGGCCCCGTGGTTGCCAAATGGTCACTGATTGGTGGTTGTGACCATTGAGACTTTTTCTCAGGATCACATTATCTACAACATATCACGTTTTCAAGCAATTCCACCATAATAAAGAATACAGTTACCTTCTGCTCTTTTTTTAAGTGTCCCTGTAGTGGCCAAACGGCCATTGATTGGTGGCTGCGCCTGTTGAGATTTTTTATAGGATTACAATATCTACAACATACTACAGTTTCAAGCAATTCCACCGAACTCCGGAATATCATTACCTTTAGCACTTAAAAGAAAGTGGTCTAGTAGTGGCCAAACGGTCAGTGCTGGATGGTTGTACAAATTGAGACTTTTTCTCAGGATCATAATATCTTCAACATATCACGGTTTCAAGCAATTCCACCGAAACCCAAAATAACCTTACCTTCTGCTGTTTTAAGAAATTTGGCCCTGCAATGGCCAAATGGTCAGTGATGGGTGGTTGTACAAATTGAGACTTTTTCTCAGGATCACAATTTCTACAACATATCATAGTTTCAAGCAATTCCACCGAAATCCAGAATAATGTTACCTTCTGCTGTTTTCAAAAATGTGGCTCTATAGTGGCCAAACAGTCAATGATTGATGGTTGTGCTTATTGAAACTTTTTCTCAGATACTCCAGGTCAGGTCTTGCTCTGTGATCCAACTTGTGAATTAGTTGCCGGACTATCTATAATTTTTACGTGTTTCATTTTTGAAAATGTGATTTTTTAAAACTACATTCATACATGCTGCTATGATTTTAATGGGGTTCGAATCTATCATAGTGATCTCGCCATCTTCGTTCCACGAGCGCCTAGTATTATAGAATTTTCCTGCCTCCTTCTGGCCCCTTACACTGTAAAAAATATTTTCCCAAATTCTAGAAACCATTTCCTCTCTACGCATCGGGAAGTTGTTTTCTTAGAAACGAGATGTTTAGCGATTTTCATTGAAAAGGCAAACAACACTGTATCTACCGAATTCCCTTTAATACAACCACTTCCGCTTTCCTTTCATTTCTCATTAGTGAAAATTTCCAACTCTCGTTTCTAAGAAACTACGTTCTCAGTGCACAGGTTACAAACAAATTTCTGAAAATTTCTAAGCGTGTAGGAGCGGAATTCTGGAAATCATTGAAATATGTATCCAACTCTTCTTATTAAAAAGTTCATATGCAGAGTTTTACATCTTTATCTTAAACAAATTTTAATATTAATGAAATTGAGCCTTTTCTTTCTCTTAGGAGTGGAGTTTTGAGAAACACTAAAAATAGGTGTTCATTATTTGTTAATAAGAAAGTTATATGCCAAGTTTTGTCTTCCGAACTTCAGAGATTCATTATATATATATATATATATATATATATATATATATATATATATATATATATATATATATATATATATATATATATATATATATATATATATATATATATATATACTATTCTTGGAAAACAAAATTGAACCCTCCCTTTACCAACTTCTCTTTAGGATATGTACTTCCAGAAATCCTTTCTTATACCTTGCTTTTGTGAGAAAATGAATTTTGTTTCCAAACCTCACGTTTATACCTATAGTAGTGTGGCCTGGGTGATGATCAGTCACACATTTTTACTCTTTTATAAGTAAAACTATATATATTTGAGGGCATTGTGGCTCAGTGTTAGAGTGCTTACCTCTGGTACGTTGGATCCCTGGTTCGATCCTCGGGCACGTAAGTTTGCGGTAGACAACATCGTGTACCTGGGTTTTCTTGGGGTACTCCCGTTTCCTCCCACATTCTCATTCACCAGTTCTTTCATAATCATTCACTTGCTTTAATCATCGTCTCCCTTAGCCAAAAGAGCATAATCGTGAGTAGTTAAACTGAAAGGAACTATCTTATATATTGTAATTCGTAGTACATAATATAAGAAGATGAAAATTGTGAATTCCTTGCTTGGTAAACTGTAAATTACCAAAATTTTTAACTTAACTTTTCCTGCAGGACATTCTTGCTCTCTAAGAGACAAACACTTCTATTTTTAATTAAAATAGAAGTTTTACTTGAACCAAGTATATTTCTAAAAACTTGAATAGCTAAACATGTTTCTTTTACGCTTTTTAATAAAATAAGATGTTACAGAACTGACTACAATATGTTTCTAAATAAAATATGCATTATTTTCCCTCCTGTTAAGCCAATAAAACCACTGAATATAACAAAATATTGCTTCTAGATTACGTAACCTTGAAAGTTGTAAGGTAATAATCTCATCCCAACTTTTGCACTTAACGATTGAACAGGATTATGAGTGTCTGTTAGCTGGTGTCGAAGGAAACCAATTAGTTCTGCTTGAAAAGTCTTCACCTTCGACGTCAAGTTAAGTTGTTTATATATATAAAATATTTATGAAGTGGTTGACGAACTTCAACGTAATGTCAAACTTTGTGTCAAAGTTATTTACTCGTTTGTCATTAATGATTAAAGGAAACCAACGATAGATTGAACTAAGGTAAGTTCATGGGAATTCAAGCCTAAGAGAAAGCTTTTTTTTTTTTTTTGTTTCAATTATGTAAGATTGTTTGATTAAAACAGTATGAAAGAAAAATGCGAAAAGGACATGTGTTAAATTAATTCTTAAAGTACTAAACTTTTTACACTGTGTTGAGAGCTAAAGAAAGAAAAAGAGTGTTTGTCGAACTTTGACGATACATATTTTAAGAGACTTTCAGGGAGAAGGTTGAACGATAGAATAAGCAGGATTGTCAGCAGATGGATATGATAATAATACGGACTCGATTGAGATGATACAGGATAGTATTTAACCGAGACAGTATGTTTGTGTGATGATGAATTTTCAAGTTTTTTTTTTTTCATACGTAAAGTTTGTCAATATCACGATTTAAATCTAACCAGAGATCAAACCCATTGTTTGGCACGCTTAAAGAAAGTCCACTTAAGAGTCTTCATCCCGGCGAAATTAAAATACCGCTAATTTTACAGTAATTATGTGATATCTTCAAATAGATAAAAGATAATTGAAATATGAAACAAGAGCGCCCTAGACAATATTATTTTGCGTGAGGTACCGTTATCACAACTCACCTAGTGGCTTTCCGTTTTCAGCTGTTTAGAAACGCGAAAATAAATGCCGATTTTCAAAATGGCTCGAAATCGAAAGCAGATAAGTGAGTCGTGATAACGGTTTCTTATGTAAAATATTATTGTCTAGGGCGCTCTTGTTCCACATTTCGATTATCTTTTCTCTATTTGAAGATATCACATAATTACTGTAAAATTAGCGGTATTTTAATTTCGCCGGGATGAAGACTCTTAAGACAAGGAAGGATCAGAAACTAAGGTTACAAGGCCGATATTTATCGAGTTTCGTCTGTTATCGAGGAATGAGGCGTGTATGGTAATTTTAATACATGGAACTGGCAACTGTGCAGAATTTAAGCCACTCGTCACCTACGTCGCTAGTTGTATGTAAAGACAAATAGCAACTCGTTTATTTGGAAAACTGGTCTCGCGAAGAAGTTTGCTCAGTTATTCCATTTACGTGTAAGAAAAATGTAAACGCGACTGAAATTTACTGGCAACTGGCAAAGGTTTAAGGAGAAACTGTAGTGTATAGTCAGCATGTCGCAGAATGGTATCGAAAGTTTGCAGCTCACGTCAGAGAAACGTCACCGAAGAGGAGCGCAGTGGTCGACCCATCACGGCTTCAACTAGGGATGCGCACGAGACAAGATTTGTGGCTCTCTCGTCTCAAAAATGTGTGGTAAAAGTGATGTCTCGACTCGAAAAATGTATATTTCTCTATTGGAAGAGCCGTGTCTCGACTCGAATTTTGTCAGGAAAATCCTGTCTCGACACGTCTCGTGCTTTTCCCTAGCATCAACAGATTTGAACGCAGCTCGCGTGGACGAGCTGATTCAGGACAACAGGAGGATCACGTTACGGTACCTGATGGTGCAAAATTGGGAATATCGTTCGGAAGTGTTCGTCACGTTGTGCACCGCAAGATTTATTCCCGATGGTTTCCACGCAATCTGTCCAACCAACACAAGGAGAAGCGCATAGAGACAAGTCTGCAACTTTTTGAACGATTCTGCACGGAATGGAACTGTTTTCTTCATCGCATTATCACGGGTGATGAAACATGGATCCCCCATTACACCTTCAGCAGTAAGTGGTTATCAAAGGAATGGAAACGCCCCTCCTCTCCAAGAACAAAGAAGTTTAGGGTGACGCCATTTGCCGGGAAGGTGATGGCCACAGCGTTTTGGGACAGCGCCAGTGTCATACTCGTGAAAGTTTGGAAAGAGGGAGCACACTGACCGCTGACAGATACTGTGAGACCCTGACACGGTTGCGCGAAGCAATCAGGAGGAAACGAGCAGCACTCTTTTTTTTTAACCGAGGGCGTCATCTTCCTTTACGACAACGCGTACGCACATACAACCCAGAAAAGCACCACGCTGTAAGTTTCTCTGGGATATCATCTATCACCCTCCCTACAACCCGGACCTCATTCCAAGTGACCTTCACCTGTTCCCACAACTGAAGGAGCACCTAGAAGGCCGTCGCTTCTCTTCAAACGACGTGGCTGAACACGCAAGGACAGAATTTTTACCAGGAGAGAATTTTCAAACTCATCCCAAGATGCGACAAGTGCCTCAACTAATATGGAGACTATGTCGAAAGATAATATCAAGTTTGTAATATATCTATTGGCTGTATTGATTGTATGAAATAACATATATACGTTTCACTGTAGGCTTTTATAACCTAACTTTTCTGATCACCCTGTACTAGCATGTAGCTTCCAGGGTTGTGAAACATACATCTAGGATTGACTGATGTAATTTTTAACACTGGAACAAAAATATACAGTATTACTAGACATGGGTGCTGAAACAACATATTATTATCTTCAGTTAAACTTAAAATTTAATAATAGTAGATAGCGTTTCTCAACTCTACGATTTTACTCACAGAAATTGTCTTGGATGTCAAAGTGAAAAGAATAAAATGGCAATACCAGACAAATTAAACTACTAAAGAATGCAAACTGAAGTGGGGAAAAACCCTTTCAACTAGCTATTGATGAAACAGGATTCAGTGAAACAGTAATTCCTCCTTCGCCGAACATATCCAACAGCCCAATTGTGCTATAATCTTGTAGGATAAGGTGTCCGGTGAAACAGGAAGACACATTTTATATCTCACGTTTACGTCCTGTAGGATAAACGAGGCTGAAAATGAATGATTATGAAACAATTGATTGGTTGAGAATGTGGAAGGAAACAGGAGAACCAGAGAAAAAAAAACACAAACATAATACTGTCTAGTACATATATGCACGGCCTTACCCTTCGCATCAGAGGTGAGCGCTCTACCACTAAGCCATCGTTGGTCACCTCTAATGCTTTTGTTTCTACCTTTAACATCCTTTTAACCATTGAGTCTATATGTGTGTTTGATCTACAGTTTAAGTTGGAATACAGAAAACCGTAATGCGTTTAAATATCAGAGCTCTTCCATTGGAAATTTACCCTGAGATGCACGCGGTAGCAATTAAACCAGCGTAGAGGACTCTTGCCCTCATAATACATTTAGCATAAATATCTGACATCTTACATTGGAAATTTAGGCCGAAACGCACGCGCTAGCAATTGGAGTAGCGTAGTGGACTAGTGCTCTCATAATGCGTTTAAATATCAGATACCTCCCTTCGAAAATTTAACCCGAAATGCACGCGGTATAAATTAGACTAACGTAAAGGATTCGGGCTCTCGTAGTGCGTTTAAATATCAGATTCTCCTATCGGAAATTTAACCCGAGACGCACGCGGTAGCAATTAGACCAACGTGAAGGGCTTGTGCAATACATTTAAATATCAGATATCACACATCAGAAATTTAGCCCTAAACGCACGTGCTAGCAATTAGACTAGCGTAGTGGACTCGTGCTCTAATAATGCGTTCAAATATTAGATATCTCCCATCAGAAATTTAACCCGAGACGCACGCGGTAGCAATTAGACTAGCGTAGAGGATCCTTGCTCTCTTAAAGCATTTAAATATAAGATATCTCCCATCGGAAATTTGAATCGAGACCCACGCCGTAGTAATTACACCAGCAGGGAGGACTCATGCCATCATAGTTTACGTGAAATGCAAACCATACATATTCCCACTCGGGATCGAACCCAAAAATCTAATACAAGAGTTAAAAACTTTATATGTATTTAACTTAGCCACTAGGTACTAACCCATGTCATATTCTGTATTCAAATTCACATAATACGAAAGTCTATAATTAAGTACAGAAAATTTTAAACGTATAATAATAAATCAATGCAGGTTACTATCATGTTTTACTCGTTTGTTTTAATGCATCACCTGGAGATTTAAAAGAAAATAACATGACGTCATGAAAGACCTTATATGGTAAACCTTGCTCAACTGCTGCTTGCTTTAAAGTAAACATGGCATCCTCTCCTTGTGTCTTTAAATAATATATATATATATATATATATATATATATATATATATATATATATATATATATATATATATATATATATATATATATATATATATACAAAGGAATCTTGTATGAAAAATGAGCTGAGATTCTAATGAAAGGGTACATGTAACGCGCACGCGTTCATCGGTGAGGCGCATCACAGCTAGATCTGTCATCAACTTCCACTTTGGAGTTACGGAGAAAGAGGATCCACAGACAGATTCCGAAGAAAAAAAATGACGGAGAGAAAATAAGAAAAAAGAACCCTGAAAACATCAGGGAAGAAGCCCGAAGACATCAGGAAAGAAGCCTTCAGATGACGTCATAATGAGGTTCGGTGGCCGGGAATAGCGAAAAGAAAATAAAAGAAAAAAGGCCTAGTAAAATGTGAAGCCTTCATTAGAGATTGTCATTTGTTTCTTTTCTTTGTATTTTTTATCCACTTTCTAGCTGAGACACAAGAATGAGGAGAGAGAAAGACACACACACAAAGGTCATTGGAAAGCTTTAAGAGGTCAAATTACAAACACGGGATATTTCTGATTAAACTCTTCACTGCAGAACGACTGAAAGTCGTATGAGGGTAGTCTTTGATCTTCAGGCACCTACCACAGCGACAACATTATTTTTTATTTTTTTTTTCTCCATTCATGTTATTACCTAAATAGTTTTTCAGTGTTTGGGTTCTGACATCCCACAACTCGTAGTACTTTGTGGTAGAGATTTCTTCTTTCGCTCCTCGCCAATACGAAAATCTATTAATATAAGTAGGAATTTTAGGTGCTACACCTTAATTCTGTTTTGCTGTTAGAATGCCCAAATTAGCTTATTTTGCCAAACAAACAGTAAATAACCACTTCTGCATGTGTTTTGGTTGCACTTTATTTTTATCCAATGTCCTTTTCTCAATGTCATCACTAGAGACCAGATGTAAGGCAAAATGAAATTAAAATTGAAGATATGATCAAAAATAACGTTTTAAATTTTATATGGTGCTTATAGTTTCAATTTAAGTAAATTTTATTCTGCCTATTTTGCCTATTTCGCCCATTCCTGCCTAAATAATTGCTTTAGTACCTAATGTTGACTATTCTATGCATTTTCTTCAAAATAAGACTTGGGGAAAATATAAACTAAGCATTTCAAGAAAGGATTTTGCGTGGAAAGTGTTGTTTGTACTGATAAGATGTCGTAAAACTTTGGGCTGCTATGTGTACTAATAAAGTCTATAAAATTTGGACTGTTATGTTTAGGGGGTACATGCGTAGGATCCACATTTCGTAGCATCCACACTGCGTAGAATCCACACTGTGTAGGATCCACACTGCGTAGGATCCACACTGCGTAGAATCCACACTACGTAGGATCCAAACTGCGTAGGATCCACAGTGCGTAGAATACACACTGGGTACGATCCAAACTGCATAGAAACGAAACTGACAAATAAAATAGTGACAAATATAATTAAATAATCATACAGTGGTGTACCCAGAGGTTTTCTTGGGGGACTATGACTTATTCACTAGGGCCCAGAAAGCTAAGTCTTGTCTCAGCAGGGAGAAAGGGGGAGAAAAGAGAAGCCTCCCCCCAAAGTCCCCAACTTCTGATCAAGTTGGCAAATGCTTTGTTCAGAAGATTGTCGTTACGTTCAATTGACTTAGCTTAACATTTTCTTAGTTACTTAGTTACTGTGAATTGTCACTTCTTTTATAGACTTTGCAGGTGGCACAATTGAAGGTTCATGTAATTAGTTCAAGTTTTTGCTAGTTTGGGCTTCGTCCCAAATTTACTAACTTCCAGGGTTGTTTTGTTTAAAACAAAATATTTAAAACAAATGATTAAAGCTTGTTTTAAACAATTGATTTTGTTTAAAACAAATTTGGTTACGTTTTAAACATTTTGTTTTACGTTGTTTTACATTTTGTTGTACGTTGGACGTGTATTGTCCCGTCAGTCTCACTTGAGTTATTACTCATGTAGAGAATTATAAAATTTTTATATTTGTGAATGCTTGTTATGCTGTAGATTCCTTAGTTTGAAACACTGAACAACACGTGTGATATTGTTTGTTTTTGTTTTAAATGTAGATTTGAAATTTATAATAACCTGACTTAGTGCCATTGAAAAAATATAACTGTGTGATGGGTTGGCAACACTGTTAATTTAGTGGGTTGTCACTCTGGATGAAACCTGGATCTACCTTGATGACACCAATAAGCCCAGGGCCATTTTTCATTCACCACATGATACGAAGAGCCGCGGCGAGTCCGTACATGAATGTCGCGAGAAGTTTTCGAATTGCTTCATGATGGTGGAAGGTTTCTGCGCCAGTGGGAAGTTGCCAATGCATCGTGTGAATTTCGAGGACAAGGTAAATGCAGCCTACTTTCAAACGAACATCATGGAGCCCTTGTACAGAACGCACATCCCACAGTTGTATGGCAGGGACACCCAGAAGGTGTGGATCGACATGGACAAAGCATCCAGTCACAATGCTCGCAGTTCTGTCGCGTATTATCGGCGTATGGCCACGGAGACTGGTGTGTCTGTTATACCCTTCTCGTTCAAATCTCTGGAGTCACCAGATGCGTAGCCAATGGATTTCTGCGCCTTTGGCCTTCTGAAACAAGGACTCACACAAAGGCGTCCCACTACCATAGAGGGCTCTGGAAAGCTTGTCAAGCGGTGTGGTCTACAATTCCCCTCACACACCTTCTACGCGCAACGCTTCAGTGTCAATTGCGTTGCAGGGCGATAGTCCAGGCTTGTGGCCACCACATTGAGCACAACCGTCTGTGGAGGAAGAACTTGTCTGAGCAGGTGAGCGCACAAACTTTGGCCATCTTAGGTGAATTGAATTCTGTATGGAAATGGAAAACAGTTTTATTTAAATCTTGGAAAAGAAACATTTTCTGTGTGGAAGAGGTTAATCTATACATATGACGATACATCACTCCAAATGTTTAGAAAATATTAACTGTCAGAGTATCAGGGGAGGATCCAGGACCGACTTCTGGGTGGGCGGTGGGTTGTCATACTGCTACTTTTATGGGCTCCAAACTTTGAGGTGGGTTTTATTTATATATACAAAATAAGAAAGTTTCCTCTTCTGGGGGGGCGATCGCCCCCTGGATCCGCCCCTGCAGAGTATATAGTTATTCTGGGGGCAAGAAAACGAAAGGATTTTTGCTGAAATTAAAGATTGTAGTATGGTGGCACGTACCCTACGCAGGAATTTACTTCGGAGGAGGGGTCCAAATTCAATGTGAAGATAAATTACTTTCACAATTTGTAAAATCACCCCTAATATTAGACTAAATTTACAGAAAAGTGGTAATTTCGGGTTGAGGTGTTCGCACTACGACGACACCCCCTGAGTACGTCCCTGGTAGTGTGCCATTCCTACCGATTTGAGTTCATCTACAGAAGTAATTGTGCAAACGTAACCGATGCTTGAAGAAACTGTATAAACGATTGCTTGAGGCACGGGAAGAAGTGAAAATTTATTCTACAAAATAGGAAAATAATAATAATAATAATAATAATAATAATAATAATAATAATAATAATAATAATAATAATAATGTATTTGTTATGTTTCCCCTCCTATTGTATATTTCTTGCTACGCCTATGTACCTAAGTATAATTCAATCGTTTTATTACTTTTTAGTACTTTCATTGATTACGAACACCAGTCACAAGGATAATATGTATTTTTCGCAATCGATGAAATTAGTGTTTCCCATGAGGCAAGAAATGCCCATGAGAAATGAGTCTTCCGATTTTGACTAAAATTTGTATGGTAGCAGATACGAGAAGTGCATTTTTATGTTCAAGATGAAACGAAATACATGGCAATACTGTACTCTGACGAGCTTCAAGAAACCCAGCCTCAACGAATTTCACGAGCCTGGTACTCAACAATAATTCATCCAAGTCTTAGATATCGGATATTTATTTATTATACAGAGTTATGGACATTACCAGCATCTTTGACCTTAAGTCCATCACGTTGAAGAGATTACGTCTCTCGGCGAGCACACAATCGGGGAAGTGGAGGAGAAAGGAATGGGGAGGGAAGGAAGCGACCTGGAACCTATGTATTATCCTAAATTTCTCTAAATGTGGGCAAAAAATTCGAAATTTTTGAAGTTTATGTTTATAATTCCGTACCTATACGTCCGAGCGCAAGTGAACTACGTCAGTCAAACATCGGTCATTACTGAACAAACGTGGTCACAGATCGTTGCAATTGGGTAATTAGGTGGCGTACCATAAATTCGTATTTAGTTCTAAACATCGTGTGCGTGGGTTTTCTCGGGGTTCTCCCGTTTCCTCCCACTTTTCTCACTCCACCATTTCATTCATTTCTCATCACCGTCTCCTTTAGCCTAACCAGCATAACCGTAGGACGTGAAACTCAAAAATTTCATTTCATTTCATTCCCGTATTAAGGTTCTAATCCTTGATTTTTCTCACTTTTATATTTACCAAAATCTATTATTTTTTAATTACTAGCTTCGTTTATTCAATATCGACATGATACTTTCAGGATATATTAGTAGTGAGCTAAGGTTTATTTCCAGATAGTTTACATCTGTCTCGTAGCAGTATTTCCAGCCATAGAACTATTTATTTCCAGACTTTTGGTTAAAAAATTCCCTTTTTCCCTTCTAAAATTTGCCTCTTATTTCTTTCTCTTCTATTGGCTATATTGGAACGAACATACTAGATTCTGGAAGCCTCATCCTTGACCTACACAACACACTATAAAAAGTTTCACTTGGATAATTAGGGACACTACAATTCAGGTCTTATAGTATATCATATTACATAATTTTAAGGATAATAGTGACTTCCTAGGTAAAATTATATATTTTTTAAAATCACATGCTAATTTGAGAGATATCATCATGATACTAGCTGAATATATTAGTGGTGGGTCAAAGGTTACTTTAAAATTGTTTGCGTCTGTCTGATAGCAACGTTGCCAGCTACAGAAAATGTTAATTCTAATTTTTTGTGAGAAATTTGGGAAATTTATACTCCCCCCTATTATTTCAGTGTCGTTGGCTATATTCGAACCAACGCACAACTGTCTGAAATCATTCTTGGCCTACAAAACGCACCATAGAGGAGCACGATTGGATAATTAGAGAAGCCGGTGAACCACCATGTATGCTGATTTTTGCTTCTGACGCGTAAAAAGTGCCAAAATTTCATGTGTATTATGAGAGAGAATTTTTTCTTTCTCTCTTTGTATGGCAGCCAGCGACTTTAGGTTTTTACTGTACCTTGTCAACATACTAAAGAATTCTTTTTAGGTGACTTGAATCCATGTGGCTTCAGTGTTGCCAGCTAGAAAAATAATGGAATTCGGCTAGGGATTTTTTTTTTAAAATTTCACTCCTACATTTTTCTCAATAATCCCTCCCGTTTGCGACACTGCAATCTAACTTACACCAAAAAATAGCCATGTCCATCTTCTAAAATACAAGACGTAATCGATATCAATCGGGCTAACAGTGTTTGGGCAATAAATCATTAACTGAAAGTCTACGAAAACCCCAAAATCGATTTTGTCCCGAAAGGGTTAATGAGATATGCGCGCCAGAGATTTCGGGCACTAATTTAACGTGAGCTCCCCCCCCCCCAACTTTCTGGGCTGGTCCAGAGAATGAATAGTCCACATAGTACTGTCTGCGGGCTGGATGGGCTATCAAATTTCAGCTTTCGTTCTCCCATAGTTAATGAGATATGGGCGCCGAAAATTTGGGGGCTAACTTCACCAGAGCCTCCCAACTTTCTGGGCTAGTCGAGATAAAGATCGACGGGCTAACAAATTTCATCTTTTGGGCCAACATAGTTAATAAGGTGTGAAAACCAAAGATTTGGGGCGCTAACTTAACGTGAGCCCTTAAGTTTTTGGGCAAGTTGAGATAATGGGTATACCAGGTAGTACACTTCGTGGGTCTTCCAACCCATTATTATTTAGCATTTGGGACACTCAAGGAACACAGATACAGGGTCTCTAAATATGAAAATGAAAATGAAATATTTAAGTTTTATATCCGACTGTCATCCCGGGTAGGCTAAACGAGACGGAGACGATGAGAATAAATGGAATGGTGAAATGAAAAAGTTGTGGGAAAGAGAAACTCCGAGAAAACCCTCACACACGGTGTTTGTTCACCACAAACCCCACTTGGCGCAAGTTAGTATAGAACGCGTGCCCACGCATCATGTGTGAACCCTCTGCCACTAAGCCACCGCGGCCTAGAAGTCTTCGAGACGAGACACATAGGCGTATACCTACGTGTAATTTCTTCGTAGCGGGAATTTCTGTTATGGTATAAGTTAATTACAAACAATGAAAAACCGAAAATGTAATGTGGACAATCTCGAACAAGCAATAAACAATCTGCGTGATTTGCTTTAGATTTCGGAAAATAGGTTCTGCCAGATTTACGCTTATCGACTGTAATCGTTTATTTATTTATTTATTTATTTATTTATTTGGGAGGGAAGCAAAGTATAATACATTTCAATCATTACACATGCAAATAGGTGTTTTATGTTGTTTTTTTTTCTGAAATATAACTTTGATATCTTTTATACGTGTTTAGGAGCTGAGATTATTATTATTAAATTATAAGGAAGATACGTTTTTTTAAAAGGAAGATATAAGTTTTTTATCATTCTCGTACAATTCATGTTTAATAGGCGTATAGAAGGGGCTCATGCCCAAAACATCGGGACTCCATTTGTGGGACCTCATGGTGGGGGCCCGGCTCCTGACCACCACTGTGCTGACGGGAATCGGATCTTTCCAACGTCACCATCTGTATGCAACAACTCCATGCTTAAACGAGAAATAGAGTGGACTCGAGCCCAACATTTCGGAACCACATTTTCTGGAGCTTCGAGGCCAGGGTCCAATTTCTGACATTACCGCTTTCGTTAATCGACCCCGACCTTTCAAACGCTAACACTATAGTACAACACCATGGAAAATAAAAGAGACCCGAACCCAAACTTTTGGGACCTCATTTCTGGGGTCTCAGATCCTGGAGCTTTCCAACACCACAATCTGTATCCAATAACTCCATGCTCAAAAGAAAAATAGAATGAAGCCAAGCTCAAAATTTCGGGACACCATTTTTGGTCCTTTGAGACAAGAGCCCAATTTCTGACGTTACCACTTTGCTCAGACGACCCGAACCTTTCCAACTTCACCACTCACGTACGAGTCCATGTTTAATAAGCGTATAAAAAGAACCCGCGCCCAAAACTTCGTTACCCCATTTTTCTGGAGCCTCATGGCTGGGGCCCGGTTTCTGATATCACTAGTGTATTCGGGAGACCTGGACTTTTCCAATGCCACCATCTGCATTCACTAACTCCATGTCTAACACGGCTTCCCCATTGTAGGAGGATTTTGATGGAATTTTCTCCAGGCTCTTTATAACTATTTACAACGTTTCAAACTATTCATAAGAAATGAAATATCAATACATTAGAAACTATGTTCTTTTAAAATGTTCAAAATGGGTGACAGCATTGATTTCCGGTAATAATTGTAAACTTTTGTAATTTTATTCTCTATTTGAATAGTAACGGAGAGATTTAATATAAAGAAATTAGAAGAGAGTCAGGTAAGAGAGGAATACCAGATTGAAGTTTAGAATAGATTCTCGGTTTTAGAAGACTCGGAGTGCACTAGTGTTGAGGATACTTGGATTGAAATTAGAGATAGCATTAAAAGTTCAGCAATAGAAAAATTGGGACACGCGGAAATACGTAGGAACAAACCATGGTTCGACCAAGAATGCATTAAACTAGCAGAGAAGAGAAAACAGGCAAAATTGCAGTGGCTACAAAATCCGAATGAAATAACTACACAAAATTTCACAGATATCAGGCGGGAAACTTCCAAAACTTTTAGAACAAAGAAACGGGATTTTTTGAAAGCTAAAATTAAGGAACTTGAAGATAATAGTAAAAATAAAAATATTCGGGACATGTATAAGGGGATAAGCGAATTTAAGAAAGGCTATCAATTTCGTGCTTATATATTAAAGAAATCTGACGGAACAGTTCTCACTGATACGGATAGCCTCTTAAATAGATGGAAAGATTTCTTTGACGATTTGCTGAACACGCAGCCAAAAACTAATGTGCGTGGAGAAAAGGAGATACACACCGCAGAACCGTATATTGCAGAACCCAATCGAATAGAAGTGGAAGCCGCTATAAAGAAATTAAAGAAACACAAATCTCCGGGTGTAGATGAAATTACGGCTGAGTTAATTTTAGCTGGAGGCGAAAAATTGTGGAACAAGATACACAAACTCATTCTCCTTATCTGGAACAAGGAAGAATTGCCACAAGAGTGGAAAGAGTCAATCATTGTTCCAATTCACAAGAAAGGCGACAAAAGTGACTGTAATAATTATCGAGGCATTTCTCTTCTGTCAACATCCTATAAAATCCTTTCAAATATTCTGTTAGCAAGATTGACCCCATACGCAGATGAAATTATTGGAGATTATCAGTGCGGATTTAGACGAAATCGATCAACTATCGACCAAATATTTACCATTCGCCAAATACTCGAAAAGAAGTGGGAATACAATACCCCGGTACATCAACTATTTATTGATTTTAGAAAGGCTTACGACTCGGTTAGGAGAGAAACATTATACAACGTTCTTACAGAGCTTGGAATACCGAGAAAGCTAATTAGATTAATTAAGATATGTTTAAGTGAATCCCAAAGTAAAGTCCGGGTTGGAAAATTTTTGTCCACGAGCTTCCACGTCGAAAATGGCCTGAAACAAGGAGATGCGTTGTCGCCATTATTATTTAACTTTGTGCTGGAATACGCCATAAGGAAAATCAAAGATAGCAACCAGGGCTTACAGTTGAACGGCATTCACCAGGTTATGGCATATGCTGATGATGTAAATTTAATAGGGGATGATAGGAGAACAGTAGAAATAAATGCAGAGATATTATTAAACGCTTGCAGGGACATGGGCTTAGAAGTAAATGCCGAGAAAACTAAATACATGGAAGTGTGTCGGGACCGTAATACGGCAAATTGTGGAGGCGTTAAAATATTAAATAATACTTTTGATAAAGTGGATACTTTCAAATATTTAGGATCAATATTAACAGACGAAAATCATATTCACGAAGAAATTAAATGTCGACTAAAAGCAGGGAATTCGTGTTACAATTCGGTTCAAAATCTCTTGTCGTCGCGAATTCTGTCGAGGAATTTGAAGCTTAAAATATATAAAACGAAAATCATGCCTGTTGTTCTGTATGGTTGCGAAACATGGTCGCTTACTCTGAGGGAAGAACATAGACTGAAAGTATTTGAGAACAGGATCCTGAGAAGAATATTCGGACCCAAGAGGAACGAGAATGGGGGAATGGCGGAAGCTTCATAACGAGGAACTACATAGTTTATACGGTTTACCCAACATTGTTAGGATCGTCAAGTCTAGGAGGCTTAGGTGGGCAGGTCATGTAGCTAGAATGGAAGAAAGTAGAAACGCTTTCAAAGTATTGACTGGTAGACCCATAGGAAAACGACCATTAGGAAGACCTAGGCGCAGATGGGAGGATAATATTAAGATGGATCTCGCAGAGATAGGAATACAAAGTAGAAACTGGATCCAATTAGCTAAGGATAGAAGTCAGTGGAGAGCTTTTGTGAACGCGGCACTGAACCTCCGGGTTCCATAGGCCATAGAGTTAGTTAGTTTTATTTGAATAGTAGTTTAATTTCGAATCTTTTACGGTAAAAAATATTTTTGTGAAATGTAACGGAATACATTAAAATTATCCTACTCCCACGGGTACGTGTTCCAATTATAAATCGATTTGAAGTTCGGTGTACTAATGAGAAACTCCCAAAGCGAAGTACAATGTTGTAACGTTGTTGACATATATATGAATAACTGGTGATTAGGTCGTTAAGCTGTACTGTACATAAAATCATATAAATTTTCATTCATATTACGCAGATAAGTACACACAGATCAGCATATGAATGTTTATCTGACTTTTATTTTGTTTCTTCTAACCTTCTGACAGCCTTTATTAAATAATATCTTTACATTTCAAATATTCGTTAAACATTATTATTATTCTTATCCTTCAATATTCATCATACATCATATTCTTCATTACTTTAAATTCTTCATATTACATAATATTAACTATTTTACATTATATTCCGTCGAAGCTGTTTCAAAGTTAGTATTACACTTCTGACATAGTCATCATTACAAATCATAATTGATTCTCAATCCATACGCCTGTAACTTGTCTATTCTTTGAAACGAAGTTTGCAATAGTTTCTCAATATTTAAATATTCATCTGGTCAGTTAATTCAAACACAGTTATCCATTTATAAATACTAAAATAGTCGGAATTGGCATTAGATATGTTGATCCGAGGTTTGATATAATTACAGTCACATATTCTAAAATAAAATTACCGATCACAAAATAACAAACTCACATCTTTATAATCAATCCGGGTATATTCTATTATCGATTCGAAAAAGTTTCCTTAAGTTTTAATTTTAATATCCGAGGGTAGAGACCAATATCCGAATCGCCCCTTGTCCAAATATGAAGTAATGTGCTGAGGTACAGGTACAGAGTAACGGCGCATTACAACATACTGATATATAATGTGTGTATATTTTGCATGTATGTAGATAGGTAAAAATATCACAACTAGATACATATGCAGCAAAAATATCCATGGAGAAATGATTCGAATAAAAACATTCAAATTGGAAGCAATTCATATGACAATTGAATTTTTAAAAATCACTGGTAGTGATCAGTCTTTGGAAAAGACAAAATCATTGGTTAAGTTCTGACCTCTTAAGCCTCTATTTTACAACTTCTTCAAGTTCGAAAATGTTATTATTCTTCTTTACTTTCATTTTTAATATTCCCGCGCAAACAGCAGCTTGCATGTTCTCTTCACTCCTCTACTTTCCATACATTCATTCTCACCATCGTGATAAACCCGATTGGGTAGAAAGGCGTGATTAACTAAGCAAATTCATTACAATCAAAACACATTTCAGACTTTGACCGTTTGACTTTGAAAATGCTAAGACATTATTCGGCACCTTGATATTACATCGTCATTAATAAATCGTATATAATAACTTTCTTTAATAAGTGAAAAACTTGTGTAATATCAAGGTGCCGAATAATGTCTTAGCATTTTCAAAGTCAAACGGTCAAAGTCTGAAATGTGTTTTGATTGTAATGAATTTGCTTAGTTAATCACGCCTTTCTACCCAATCGGGTTTATCACGATGGTGAGAATGAATGTATGGAAAGTAGAGGAGTGAAGAGAACATGCAAGCTGCTGTTTGCGCGGGAATATTAAAAATGAAAGTAAAGAAGAATAATAACATTTTCGAACTTGAAGAAGGTCATGCTGGCCCCCCTCTAGCTACGGCTCTGATTGAAGGTGACGACAGTCTTCAAAGTAATAACTGGCAACTAGGCATTTTAATTTGCCAACTTGTTCAGAAGTTGGTAAATTTAGGACGAAGCACCACCTGCCAAAACCCTAGACTAATTACATAGATCTGCAATTGTGCCAACTGCCAAGTCCGTAAAAGAATTGATAATTCACAACAACTGGGTAACTAAGAAAATGCCAACTCGATCAGAAGTCGGTGACTTGCTCCCCCCTTTACCCCCTTAGTGACGCCTCTGGTCGTATGCAGTGCGGATCCTACGCAGTTTGGATCGTTCGCAGTTTGGATCCTACACAATGTGGATCGTACGCAGTTTGGATCCTACGCCGTGTGGATTATACGCAGTTTGGATTCTACGCAGTTTGGATCCTATGTAGTTTGGATTCAACGCAGTTTAGGTCGTGCTGAGTCCATGAATATAACCCAAATTGATAGCTGCACAGGTTAAACAAATTAAAGGGATGATAAAAAAAATATTTTTTTGAGCGCATGATTAAAATTTAAATTATTTCAGGGTAACGGCGTAGGACCAAAACTGCGTAGGATCCAAACTGCATAGAATCCACACTGCGTAGGATCCAAACAGGTTTTCAGCTGAATTTTTTGATCCTACGCAGTTTGGATCGTACGCAGTGTGGATCCTACGCCGCATTCCCATGTTTAGTGATAAAAGGCTGTAGAGAATGCAATGACCAAATATACATTGAATATAAACTTCGTTTTCAGATATACATTAAAAGAAAATTTTAATAAACAGGCATGTTTCTGTATTCTTTGAACATTATCTATGAGGAATTTATTTCTTAGTCGCAAATGAAATGAAATCTTTGAGTTTTAAGTCCCACGATTATGCCGTTAAGGTAAAGGAGACGGTAATGATGAGTAATGAATGAAATTGTTAAATGAAGAAAGTGGGAGGAAACGGGAGAACCCCGAGGAAACCCACGCACACGGTGTTTGCCCACCACAAAGTTCACTTGGGGGGCTGGGATCGAACCCGGGACTCCAAACACCAGAGTTGAACGCTCTACCACTGAGCCACTGCGGCCTATTTTTTAGTCGTATTGAGTATTTATCTTAATTATTTCGAGTTAAATTTTAGTGCCTATTTTCCAGGTTTTTAATGTCTAAACATCCGGTCTCTAGTCATCACCTTCTTGCACTTTTTATTGATTGATTGATTGATTTATTCCTTTTGACACACTTTATTCTTATATCAATTTAACAAAGAACACCGAGCATATGCAGCATCGCATTAGTTTCGCTTCAGTGCAGTCCCGTTAGGCAAAACCTATGGAGTAGAAAATCAAGGAAGATGGCAACATCAAACTGACCAATCACGGTTATCACCAATCGGTATTGTTGAGAGCTTTCTTTTATATACAAATATTTATTTAGTGTCCGGATGGGTTGATTTAAAATTTAGCGTCCCGTTTAGCACCGAAGCACCGAAGCTACCGAAGCTATATGAGATGTGAACCTACACTTAACCGTGAGATCAGAATCACATTAGCTCCCATCGAGAATCGAAATCATGTATCCCGAGCTAAAGAATCTTACACGAACCATGTAGCTACCAGCATAACTTGATGTTCACAGATACAGACTCACTGAAAAAATATAAAAGGAAATAAGAAAAATGGCATTTTAATGTTATATGTTTCAACAGTCTTCAGGATTTATGACTAATAACAGTGTAGTGTATTCTGGGACTTGTTTTAAGCAGACTTCTTAATATATTAGAAAATATTTTAGTAATTATACGATAATGCAGTTAGTTTTGCTATTATTTGTGTTTTGACATTTCAAATTTGCACTTTTTGCCCAAAATTTTACATCTTTGTTGACTAAAATTTTGCACCATTTATACCGAAATACCTACATTTGGAATTTGTACTTTTTGTCCAAAATTTTACATCTTGGTTGACCAAAATTTTGCACCATTTAAACTGAAGTATCTACATTTGAAATTTACAAGTTTTGTCCAAAATGTTACTTGTTAACCAAAATTTTGCACCTTTTAAACCAAAATTCTGCACCTAAGTTGTTAGTTTTAATTATTAAGTATCACTACAGATTATACAATACATTCACTATCATTATTAACCTCCGTATCTTACCCTTCCAGAGCCCATCCTGCTGCTCTAGTAGTTAGCGCGCACGCTTTTTGGTGCACGAGACCCCAAATTTGATTCCCAGTGAGAGAATCACAAAATTTCAACTCACTACAGTTGATCAGATCCCACTTTAAAATGTAGATTCACGTCTCATACGGCGTCAATGCTGAAATAGGATGCAAAATTTCAACCAATTTTTTCCGCCCATCCAATATTTTTCTTTTTCTTTATATTTATGTTTTTTATAATGTTCCTTTTACAATTTAAACGGTGCTGATTCATACACTTCTTACAAGTAATAAAGACTGCAGCTATATAAGGACTAGAATAATATGCCTTTAAATGAATCAAGGTGTATTTTTTATAGTAGTAATTTGTTCCTATATGTTAAAATGAACATATATATATATATATATATATATATATATATATATATATATATATATATATATATATATATATATATATATATGTGTGTGTGTGTGTGTGTGTGTGTGTGTGTGTGTTAATTTGAATATATAACATAGGTTTTGTACGTATGTGAACAGAAAGTGTTAGGAATTAAGAAATTAGCCTTTGTTTTATATTTCAATTGGTGTTTAACTTTTCATAGTTGGTTTATAGCATGGTTGGTTGGTTTAAGATGGTGAGATTTAACCGACATGTTTCATTAACATTCATTTTTTTACATATTACAAAACAATTATTTATAATATAAAACTTAACTAAGTAGGTAATTAGGACCTAGGTCTGCACCTGAAGGTACATAATCTGAAGTAATGTTATGAAAGAAAGAAGATGATTTTGTATTTATGGTGGATTGAGCATTGAATGTGTCCAAGAAGAAAGAAATAATGACATCATAAAAGGTTATGTTTTCAGGGATAAAAGTTTATTAGAAAATATAGGGGAGCGCATGATGTCACGCCATCCTCATGCCTATCTTTCCCATTGAAATTTTTAGGAAATGAGGGGACGCCATAGATATTTTTGGATGTGGGGTAACGGTGCCCGCCCACGTTCCCCCTCACTTTTACCCTTGTGTTTACTTCTAATTAAATAATAAGGGCAAAGAGAAGGTATTCAAGTGTAGGCCTCCGCGGTTGGCACGCTTGTATCATATATAGTGAAAAGTGCTATTAAACTTTGGTGTTAGACACACTGTTGATACAAAATCTATAGAGTAATTGTGCGGAGAAGAACTCAAATTATATTTTTCTATATGTATAGCACAACCTCGAACATAATATGACCCCAATTTGTTTCTAGATGATTTTATTGAAAAAATAAAAAATATCCGGCACAAAACGTTGAAATTATTATGTAATGGAAAATTTAACCAATTTAAGACTCCTTTTAAGATTTAAAATGCACTCTTTTTCTTCTTCTGGTGGTAATCACTCCGTATTTAGTACTCTGGTGGTATAGATCCTACACTGAGAGAAATGCATACTCCAGTCGGCATGTAAATGCTGTTTTTACCAGGTTACGCGCGTCACCTCATTAAGTAATGTGGTTTCATCCGTAGTACTGTCTACACCACCGTCCAGCGAAAATTTTGTATTGTAGGACCACCATTTCAAATCTAGAATTAACGCCATACCCATTCCGACGGTGGTAACTTACGTATATAATGTTGTTACCACCTTCCTACGATTGTTCCCTCCTGCTTCTTTCTAAATCTGTGACTCCCTACCTTACGAGAGTAATAGTTTTCAACACGAAACCAATCATGTGAATAAAATTATCCAATCACAGCGAGTCTAGTTCGACGCCGAACTCCAGACTTGGCATGGTGTTCCCACTTGCTGTACTTTTATACATGAAATTACATTACTTAAGGAGCGCACACGCGTAAATACGATGTATCCACACGGAAATCCTAGTCCTTTTTTTCTCAGTGTACTAAGATTGATTTGAATAGCTCTGGAAGCATAGTGAAAATATGTCTATAGCAAATTTTATCTACCAATCAAATCGAACCATCATATTCGCATTAGAATTACCTACGAGAAGCATTCAATAAGTTCTAAGTCCAACTTGTAAGTAGTAAATGAGCACACTTAGCACATCGGCCAGTAAAACGCCAAATACAAACAGAAAAATGGTTACGTCAGAGTCGTCAAACCAGTCATGGATAGCGTTGTCAATTTAGTGGTTTTCCCACCAAATGTGGTGGTTTCCATTGCTTGTTTGGTATGGAAATTTTTATTTTGACATGTAATGGGTAAATTTAGTGGATCATGAATTATTTTTGGTGGAAATAATTCATAAAGATAGAGATTATAGAGTGATAGACATGATATACCGTAGTTCTGCGTGGTACGAAATACAGTTTTTTTTTTTTTTTTTTTTTTTTAAGGTAAGACGTTAAGTTACGATAGTACGAATATTGTTTCTAGAAAACTGTTTTTAAACTAAAAATATCGTATTCTATTCAAACCAATACTTTATATATGATGTAGTGTTCTGTACATTGGTACAGATAAAACATGAGATATTCACCTGAAAGTATAAATAAAGTGAATGATTCCGAAGTTAAAATTATTATGCCCAAAGGTTAAGTTGAGGTTAGAAGTATAACGTAACAAAATGTCTGAATTAAATAGGGATGCCGTTATGAAGAGGTATTTCACTATTGCACTGTGAACCTTCTTTACATTGTCTTTCCTAATACACCATATTGTAGCATGATAAAAATATATCAATGTCAAAAGGTGATTTGTAAAATATTCTCATTTTGAATCGTCGTCTTTCACTGATACTGCAGGCCAATCACAGAAGCTTTTGCCAACAAGGAAACAAGTATACACACAATTTCCTCATATACATCACATTCCATTAACAAGGAAATATTCTACAATATCAAGACATTTGTCGAGTCAGAGAAATAAGGTTGTTGTCTTCTATGATTGAAAAATAGAACTAAACTGTTACTTAGGCGGAAGAAGAAAATCAGACTTTTCATATGGGAAGGAGAGATTCATCGACTGGTTCAAAAGAGTAATGATAATTGGTTTCAGTCTGTGACAAATTCATTATCGGAACTTGGAGATCAACATTTCAGGAGTATACAATGAGTGTAATTTCCTTTTGAGTTGGTATACATAAATAAAATTGGCAAAGCTTGATTCATACCTCCATCACCGTTTCCCACACCAAATTATAACATATGTACCTACTACATTACATAAGAACCGCAGCACCAGATTGGAATGTGAACTAATTCAATATTCAATGTTTCATTCGCCTTATCTAAAAATTAATCTACATCTCCTATACTAAATTACATTAGTTTCCTTTAGTAACCTAAGTGTGGGTAACCTATAGTCCTCCTACGGTAAGGATATAAATACCAAAATCTGAGCTAGGCAAGGTAACACTCCAATATAATTTATAGTGAGATAGATATTAGTTTCTAAAATTACATATTTTCAGAGAGAGAAAATGGAAAATGAATTTTGCATCAGAAATCATTGTTCTAAATTTAATATCGCATAGAATTATTATGGAACTTTCTACAGACTCATAATGACATTTTATTTGCATGCATCTTGATGCAAGGCAAGTAAGAATAATATGTACCTATGTATATTTATTTATCGACATAATAGACATTACTGCCCAATTATGGTGTCTACATATGATACTTGAGTACATAATGTTAAATTACAATGATAATAATACTTGAATACAAAATATTTAATTATAATGATAGTGACAATTGAAAATAGAATATTAAATTTAAAATAATACATTTTCCTTGATATTTTTTTTATAAAACACTCAATATTAGTATTTTGAACGAACTCTCAGAACAATTAAATACAGGGTGTTTCAAAACAACACCGACAGCTTTTGGGAGGTGGTTCCTGACACCAAGACAAAAAGTATAGACTAACCTGGATGCACAGATTCTTCCTTTCGGAGTTATAGGCTGCAGAAAACGCGGAAAAATGAACTCTAAAGGTCTATAGCTCCAAAGTTATGGGGCCTACCGTAGTCGGGTCAAAACATCACTTAGGAACTAATATGTGCACTATCCAAAAATACATGTTTCAGAATCCCAAGGTACTCACGAAACAATTTTTATAGAGGGAGTTTGGCTATGGGCATATAATTTGAAGTACTCACCAACTACCTCTTTAAAAATTGTTGCGGAAGTAGCAAACGATTATGAAACTTGGATATTTGGATACGGCACATAGCAGTTCCTAACTGAAGTCTTGACCCTACTTAAGTAGGTCTTATAGTTTTGGAGAGATGGACCTTTAAAGTTCATTTTTTTTCATGTTTTCGGCAGCCTCTAACTCCGAAAGGAAGCATTTGTACACCAAGGTTGGTCTATAATTTTTGTCTTACCTTGGTGTCAGGAATCACCTCGCAAACGTTGTCGGTGTCCTTTTGAAACACCCTGTATATCTACATCTTTATAACCCTTACTGATTTTATTATATGTAGCACGGCATATGCAGTGCATTTGTCCGTGTCTTCCTGTAGTAGAGCAGGAGGCCACTATTTCCCTTGCGTGTTTTGAGGGATGAAACCTGGATCATTAGATTTGCGATTATGTCTGTATAGTCTATTTTAAATATGAAAACAAAGACAGTTTGAAAAATATATTTGAGTAACAGTGATTTTTCACCAAAATTTTCGTTGAGTGTGTGTGTGTCCCCATTTCGAGCTTGTCCAAAGAGTGGAATCAATAAATATGTATTTCAAAGAATTAATTGTGCAATCGGCAAGAAAAGAGCCCATAAGCTCATGTGGAATTTATCTTCAATATTTTTCATGTACCTGTACCTACTTAGGTTAGCAAAGGAAAAACCATCTGATAAAATATAATCGGAAAATAACTCTGAACAGTTTGCTCTAACCATTGAACCATTACAACAGTGCGGCATCGTATGTTACATACGTCTATAATATTGACATCCACTATGCTTTACTGTCACGTGTAACGGTCCTGGTTCAAGGATGTAGTTTTGGTGAGCACTCAATATTCAGTGGTAAAGATACAAACAGCATGTTGTGTGAAACCACACATATTTAGACGCAACCTTGAATTTAAAAAAAAAAAAAACTACAGTCTAAATGCGATATTGCATCCTTTGGGTAAATTGGGTAAATTAAGAAATACATATTGTAGGAATAATATTCAGATTGTTTTAGGTAAAACATCCATTGCTTATAAATGACAAAAGGTTGGGCACAAAAGAATGAAATACAAGATGAGGTAGGGAAGTGTGAGTGGTCACATCGAACGGAGCGCCCTGCTTTCCCCACAGGTTCCCTTACAATTGAGACTTCGGGGATGACCAGAAAATTTAATTTATCTGGTACACGTCGTTCAAAAGATTATGGAAAAGCAAAGCAATTATTGTAGGAAAAAGATTTTCTGTGGATTTCTATGGAATGTCCACCATTTATTTTACTGTATTACTCTACTAAAGTAAAAAAAAAAAAAAAAAAAAAAAAACATCTGCCCGATATCTTCGTAAATGACAAGAGGCTTTGAGTGACAAGTAGAAATCTTAACAGTTTAGCAAAAATGAAATGAAATCTTCTCACGATTATGATGAAGGCAAGTGAATGATGATGGAAGAATTGGTTGAATGAAAAGTGGGTTCGGGTTCGAACCAGGGACCACACGCACCAGAAGTAACCGTTCTACTATTGAGCCACGGTGCCCCATGTGAAACAAGCAGGATGCACACTGTACAATTTTTCTTTTTCCCCTTTTATTTTCCAGTTATTTGTAATCACTATACATTTTATCTAAATCACCCGATACATTTTATTACAGACACACATGAAGAATAGTTGGTGAAAAAAACGACCATTGTTCTGCGAATATAAGGCACTTCCTATTATTTTAGCTTATGTTTTTCATTTATTTTGCTAATAATGTCTTTCATCGTGAGTCACAGATAAATAACCATCAGTCACTACTAATGAAACTTATAGAAACTTTTAAATATGGCTAGATATAATTAAAGCCCGAACAATAGTGTTTCTGACAAATATTATGTTCAAATGAATTTTAGTGGAAAATATAAAAGTTCGAAAACTAATGTTCAGCTCATTTTAATGTTATGTGAGAACAGATAATTGTAAAAAGAAAGAAAAAAAGGACATGGAAAAGTAGAATTATTTTACTAACTTACTTCTCTGGATAGATCTTTCTAAGAATATACTTTCTTCTCTAAGAAGATTTCTTGAGTTTCTATAACTTCACCATTAATGAAACTATGAACCAGCAACCCGAGAGCATGTCGCCAGTATTAACAGAAGATAGTTCCGTAGCAAGTATTACCATTGCACTTCAGTAGCAGAAGCTGCAAAGTGCTTCCAGAAAAGAGTAATAAATACGTACAAAGTATTTGGTATAAATATAGTCTGTGCTTCAAGTTGTTCAGTGTTGTATTCAGTTTACCGTTTTATTATAGTTTGACGTTTCTACTATGCTATGCATGTGTTATCTGTCTACAGGTAAGAAACCAACCTCGGTAAGAAAGAGCGAGGAATAATTTTCTGGATCGATTCAATATTTTAAGAATAGATTTTTGTCTCTGTCTTTACACCTCTACTTAACCATGAAGTGATGTAGCATTATCACTCTCAGTTTCAATATTGGATCCATAGAGCAAAAACGGTAAAAAGATAACGAGAAATTTAGGTTTATAGATGTAATTCAACACAACGCTATAACAATTACAGTGACCGCGACGACTTGTGAAACATGGGCTTTAACACAAACCATACAACTGGTTTTTCCTCACGTGTTATGCGTCAGAAGAATCCGGTACGAATCGTGAGGTTGCCTTCTGAACGCACACCTGTGAGAAAATAAAACAGTAGAAGTGCACCAACAACGCCAAATTTAGAGGATATGGCAAACGAGCGAAAAAAAAAACACACAAAAGGACTGTAACACGAACACTGATAATTATTCAAATTAAGAGGTAATAATAATAGCAATAATATGAAATAACGGTCAAAACAATAAAACAAAATAAACTTTAGCGGCAATCCGTCAACACTGTATGTACCCTCAAGAGATGTTTTTCATGTAGCACGAGAGATGATATTGACAAAATTCCATGGATAGAAGTTGACGACTGGACACAACCTCGCGTTCTATTGGATGCTAAGATGAGTAGGTCTAGGTCAAACTTCACGACTCCTCGCGATCAGTTTAGTTCCATCTCAGCCTTATTCTTCTGTTAAAACTAGAAGTGAAAGATCCTTTTCATATTGGGTGCCTATAATGTGCAAGTTTACTGTAGTTTTACAGTGGGAAACACTGTAGAACTTCTTTGTTTAAAGGTAAGTTGAATTGATACATTGATAAGAATTCATGCCATAAATGTTACTCTATAAATATTTACTCACCTTTGCATTCAGTTTGGATCTTCTTGTACTCGTTACCTCACATAAGATGATACCCTAAAATGATAAAATCATATTTTGTAGATTAAAAAAAACATAATAAATATTATTAAGAAAGCAAATATGCAAAATAAAAGTTAGATGTTGCATGTGTTTGATTTTGTTACACATACAACATATTAGGGCTGTGCACGAGTCGAGACACGCTTTGTGAAATTCGAGACGAGGCGAGACGAGACAATGAATTTTTGAGTCAAGATGCGAAACGATTCAAGGCTGCATGTAAAATATCTCGTCTCATCTCCAATGTCAAAAAACTTGGTAGGCCTATAACTTTTAGAATTATTTCGAAAGAAGTATTCACTCAGAAAAGAATTACCTGCCTTGGAGACAATACAACTATGTATTACTTTAAAAGGATAGAGAAAATTTAAACTTAATAGTTAACCTCTTGAAACCAAGCTTTAATCTTAATCCCATTTCAATTAATTAAAACCAAAAAATTGGATCATGGTACTTGAGATAGTAATTACTTCAAATAAAACACTTAGCTACTATCAAGTTATCTAGTTTGGATAAAAAAAAATAGTGAGAAAATGTACTTCATAAGTTTTATGAGTGAGTAATTGGCAGTGTGTAGAAATTTAAAATTGATATTGTCTTTTTATTCCCATGAATGCAATAGGTCTAAATAATAACTTTTGTGTTATTCTCTATTCCAGTAATTTTGAGACTTTGATGTGTTGCTGCGACAAAATTAATTTATATACTATAAAATTTGTTAAATTAATTTATATACTATAATCTTTATATAATATATACTGTAATATTTGTTCTATATGACATATTATGTCATGGATATAATATTTCATATAATATATTTCAATAAATATAAAGATAACCAAGAAAGTTCTATCGCTCTTTCACCTACCACCTTCTAACATCGATATGTCACCTAAGACATACCTTGAACATCAAAAATAGTTCCCATCAGCATCGACGACCTTCTGCCAACGTTCTGGAACGCCATGGATTCCATCGCGGTAGAATTTGGTGGGCCGTGAAGCGAAGAAAGTATCATGTACATTTTGCACTTCTACTAGGGATTTGAACTAGCGTCCTCTAAGTTAATAATCGGACGGTGCAATGTCCGGGGAGTATGGCGGATGCAATAGTGTTTCCATCCAAGGCGATAGAAAGGTGTCCCAGGTCATCCTAGCCACGTGGGGCTTAGTGTTGTCCTGAAACAGGAGGACCCCTTTGCGATTCAGAAGTGCTGGCTTCAGAGTTTTGAATTTTTCTTGATCACGGCTCAACTGTTGACAGTACACAGTTGCATTATTGCTCTGACCAGCTGGTAGCAGTTTCTGATGCATGATGCCGCAAACAGTCCACCAAACACATAGAAGGACCTTCTTCTGGGGCAGTGCTGGTTTTGGCTGTTTTGGAACTGGTTCATGGGATGCTAACTAATGATGACTGAGACGTGAAGCTTCGTACAGGACCCATTTCTTATCCCATGTCAACACTCTGTCCAGAAACGGCTTCTTCCTCAGACGAGACTGCAGAGAAACTCAGGTGTCTGCTCACGTTGCCTTCTGTCCCGGAGTCAAATCATGTGGGACCAACGACCCAACTTGTAGTGTTTTCCAACTTGATTTTGGTGGTACTGAATGGTTTCTCACCTCATATCAGGGGCGGATCCAGGACCGACTTCTGGGGGGGGGGGCGGTGGGTTGTCATACTGCTACTTTTAAGGGCTCCAAACTTTGGGATGGGTTTTATTTATATATATAAAATAAGAAAGTTTCCTCTTCTGGGGGGACGATCGCCCCGATCGCCCTCCCCTGGATCCGCCCCTGCCTCATACTGAATTGTAGTCCCAATTCCTCACATCTCTGGCCACTGTTCCACTCAATTGCTCCCTGAAGATCTTCATTTTGTACATGTGTTGGTCTTCCGGTAGATGGTGTGTTTTCGATTGTTTCATCACCGTCCTTAAACATACTAAACCACCATTGCACTGTCCGCATAGTCACGACATTCTTTCCAAATGCCTGGCATATCTCCAGTCCCGCTGCAGCGGCGTTTGACCCCAGTTTAAACTTGTACAGCACACATGCCCTTATGACGTTCTGTGGAGGTCCTATGTTCACTGTGTCCGTACGCAAGTTCACGGCGTAACTGAACTACTACAACCAAGTAGTATGTTGGATATACTCACACCAACAACCAGTGGCGTATTTACGATTTTGTTTCGGGAGGGGCTTTGCTAACTTTTGGGGGGCCCTAGCCTGGAAATGTGAAAATTCTGCAAGATATTTCATTTACTTTACTATACTAAGTAAGATTTCGGGGGGGCTTAAGCCCGGAAGCCACCCCCTAAATACGACACTGCCAACAACTGATCTTCATCTTGTCTCCATTCGCATTCAAATCACTGTGTGAGGGCCAATTGAACACAGACCTTCAGAAAAAGCGACGGAACTTTCTTGGTTACCTTTATACTATAAGATAATATGTCCTTCTCACTATACTCTGGTATCATAGTTTTTTGATGGATCTAGTAATACTACATCTCAAATTAAAGTGAATGATTAATTGGGAAATGTTGATTATATAGAAGTATTAAGATCACCTCGGTAGTTCATAAACTACTTCTATCACACAGACGGAAAAATTTTTCATCGCTTCGCTCCCTGATTTGAAATAAGCCTCCATTTAAAGGGTGGATTAATATACATTTACAGTTTTCAAATATCTGTAGGTTTTGTATATTTGAAGATTTCTGTCCTTGATGACTTGATAACGATTTCTTGCATCGTTAGAAAAGGGATGGATTTATAACGATTCCTTGCATCGCTGGGAAAGGGATGGATTGATAACGAATCCTTGTATCCCTACGAAAGGGATGGATTGATAACGATTCCTTGCATCGCTGGCAAAGGGAAGTCATTTCTTGCTTTGAGAAATACAATTCTTTGTGCTAATCTGGTTGCGTTGGAATTTCCTTCTTTTCTTATGAAAGTTCCAGATGCTTTTGTTCCCTGCAGGCAGGCATGCCTTACATCTACCGAATAGAATTAAGTATTAATTTTGTAATCAATTTTAAATTTTCAGAAGCTGTTAAAATCACAATAAACTATGGTAATTATTCAATGCATTTTAAGTATAATTGTTTCTACGTAGCTCATTAAGGACAATTTTCTTGCATTAAACCTGCCTTTGTTGGACACCATACGTTGTATTCAAAAGTGGCCAACTTAGACAGGTGGTCAACTTACAGAAAATAAGTGTGGTCGGCGTGTTTTAGACCAGAATTGGTTTTATAATATTGGTTGTTAGTAAAGATGTTTTTCTTCAACTTCCCACTTCTTCACTAATCTATAATCTTTCTTTCTCTATTTCTTTTCACATTCGAACCTGAGTTTTACCTCAATGTGATTTAAAGTTTATGCAGTAGCTTCCTGCTCCTCACAATCTTGCATCCGCTTTTTAGCTAATATAATCTCAAGTCTTTCTAACAATTTCTATGCTGGCTCTTTTATCATTTTATTACAAATACCTAATACAGACTTCTTTATCTTTCTTCTCTTACATCTTTAATAAATTTAATTGTATTTCTGTTCATTTCGGTAAATTCCCTTTCTATCACAAATCTTTTGCCTTTCTTGCTTACTTTATTTTCCTTTTTCAAAGCCTAAGACCGCGTTGCCACTGTAGATGAATCTGGTAGTATGTCTTAAAAAATCTTGCAATCCGATCTTTCTATTTACTATTTACACATTACAATTTTCTGAAAGCAAAAAAGATTTCTCCACCCATGCAGCACTGCATTCTAGTGGAAAAATAGTGAACCTCCTCATTAAAAACGTGTATTTTGGCGCGCTTCCTCTCCCTGTCCAAAAGAATCGGTTATTTCGGAAGCAGCGAAACTGGTTTTCTCTTTATGTCAGCGGGAGGACGATAGCAAGTAGCAAGTAAGACGTCCCAGAAAGTTGCACATCGTTTGACTTCTTGCAAGATGGAAAAAAAAAATGTTGTAAGTCCCTCTCAAGACTATGTTTACATGGAGAAATATTGTAGGATTTCAAGATTTTTTAATGACAGCTACAAGATTAATGTAAAGTGGCAACGCGGTCTAAAGTATACAGCTCATTCTTGCTGTCACACAACTTTTCAAGGTATCCTTCTCATCTGGCTTAAAATGTATCTCACTCAAAAAGGCATTTCTATTTTCAGTTTCTATATGATCGTAGTTGTTCTTTCTTGCTCCTTTTATATTTCCATCGAATTTAACTCCACAAAATATGTTACTGAAATTTCCCTATTAAAAAAAAAAAACTCTTGTAATTGCACTTAGATTTTTTGAATATTCATTGACTTCGTTGATTTTTCTTCTTACTTCGCTGGCCACACATTCTCTTCTCTTCTCCAGTGCAATTTATTTTCCACTCTTTTCTATCTCTAAATTTTTCGTGTTTGTTCTAGAATCCAAGATTTTCTTCGCGCTGTTTCTTGCATAATATTGTTTCTATACCTGACGCTTCCTAGGTTCAAATGTTCATCATAAGTTAGTTCCTCAAGTTATAACTTACTTTTCTCTGAACTGCCGAACGAAGATTTTCACTTTCACACCTTGAAACATATCGACAACACAAATATTTTGCGGTCGCGATAAGTCAGCGGCAGAGCGCTTATCACTGATAGCGGAGTACTTGGCTCGATCCAGCATTCACCAAGTGGGCTTTGTGGTGAACAAACACCTTTGTGTGGATTTTCTTGTGGTACTCTTGTTTCCTCCAACTTCCTTCATTATTGTTATCACCATCTTCCTTAGCTTCGGAACATAGTCGTGAAACGTTAAAATAAAAAAGAAAAATTATTCTATTTATACTAAGTGATGCTTTCTAAGTAACAAATAATTATAAAGGTAACCAAGAATGTTCTGTCGCTTTTTGTAGAGGTCTGTGTTCAATTGGCCCTGACACAGTGAGTTGAATGTGAATGGAGATACGGCGAAGGTCTGTTGTTGGTGTGGGTATATCCAACATATTACTTGGTTGTGGGAATTCAGTTACACCGTGAACTTGTGTACGGACAGAGTATACATGGGATCTCAGAACTGCACCAGAAGAAAGTCCTTCTGTATGTTTGGTGAACTCTTCGCTGCATCGTGCATCGGGAATTGCTACCAACTGGTCAGAGCATCAATGCAACTGTGTACTGTCAGTAGTTAAGCCGTGTTCAAGAAAAAAACTCAAAACTCTGAACCCAGCACTTTTTAATCGCAAAGATTTCCTCCTGTTATAGGATAACGCTAAGCCTCACGTAGCTAGAATGATCCGGGACACCATTCTACGCCTTGGATGCGAAACACTATTGCATCTGCCATACTCCCTGGATATTCCACCGTCCGATTATTACCTGTTCCATTCCTTGTACAATCACTTTAGAGGACGCCAATTCACATCCCTAGTAGGAGTGCAAAATACACTTGATATATTCTTCGCTACATGGCCCACCAAGTTCTATCGCGATAGAATCCATGGCGTTCCAGAACGTTGGCAGAAGGTTATTGATGATGATGGGAACTTTTTTTTTTTATCTCCCAGGTGCGTTTTAGATGACATATCAGCGTTTTAGGTGAAGAACTTTCTTGGTTACCTTTATGCATAGAGAAACTTTAGTATATTTTGTTTTAGTTTTCTATGTCTATGTTTATTTTGTCTATGTTGAAAATGTGGAAAAATTGGAGTGCGACTGAGAAGCACTCAAATATAAACATTTCACAAGACATAAAAAACAAAATGTTGATTTCAAAGTTGGGCAGCTCAAAACGGCAGTAAAATATTGTCTCGTCAAGTATCCAGTCATCGCCTTTAAAAATTATTCGATTGGCAGTCTATTTCTGTCATAATTATTGAGAGTTGATGCATTTTAATCAGACTGTTGCAAATTTCCTACACTAAATTTTTAACTTGTGCTTTACTTCGTATCATTTTTCTCACGAATTAAAAACAAGACGTCTCGTCTGGAAATTCGAGACTAGTCGACACAGAAGACCTCGACACGAGACTCGGGTCGAGACAATCTTTTCTCGAGACAGCATTAAATCTCCACTCGTCTCGTCTCGTCTCGTGCGCATCCCTACAACAGAGTTAAGTTTGAAATACTCTAAAATTAAAGTTTTAAATAATCACTGTAAGGTTTTACGCGGTGCTTATCAATATTTATAATTTTGTTTCTGTTCCGTACAAGACTCCTTTAAAAGCTAAGACCCTGTATTATTCAAAGCTATTGCAAGATCTTTGTGGCTTTAAGCAAGAGAGTTTAATTTTAATTCTTCAAGCAAGTAAAAGGAACAAAACTTCGGTTGTTCTGTTACAACAAAAATATTCTATCATTGCGTTCCGTATGTGTAAAAAATGAATAATAATAATAATAATAATAATAATAATAATAATAATAATAATAATAATAATAATAATAATAATAATGGGTTAAATAGCAACTATATGAAACTAAATTTCGAGTATTTTTAATTTATCATTGAAAAAATATACAATATTATTAGCATAGACGATACATATATGTACCAGTCTGTACAGGACAAAAAATATCCTCTCTTGAGTTAGCCATTTCTATACTGGACAAAATTTATAGTAACATCCTTGTACTCCTGCTTGATGATACATCTTTGTGCTGTAACAATCCGAGTGTTGCGGATTGTGTGCATTCTAGTAGTTTATTAAAACATTATTGTTGCGGTATATATTCTCTTTACGTCGACGTGTACTGATGTTATTTGGGAATTCGTCGTGTTATAATATCACAACAATAACATTTAAATTGTAGTTCAAACGTTAGTCAGTATTCTAACTGTTGTCACAGACATGTGAGAGTGCATAATTGAAATAGGAAAAGGAATTTATTGACTAATTGTTTGTGCTGAAAGTGTATGATGTGATTGTGAACAATGTCACTGTGTTTCATAACGTATTTGATACAAATATTGTGAAAGGGAGGGAAATATATCCCTCCCTTTCATAATAAGTTCTGTAACAGCAATCCTGAAACAAAGGAATGAAAATAACATGTATCAATGTAGCCAATATAAATTTAGAAACATCCATACTGACTAACAAGAATAATGGCCTGTATTGAGTACTGTTCGGAAACGTAATAACTCTCTAAATAACTCGAAAGGTCAATAATTGTGTAAATTCAAATGAATACATCAAGAAACAAATGGAATTGAATATAAATTCCTTTGATGCTGCAGGTAAATAGCTACAGACAAATGGTTATTGATCTGAACCCAGATATTTACATGGTCAATATCATGCAATGCTTGGTTTATGTTGAATTTTCAATCCTATCCCATTGAGTGCTCAAAATGAAACTTTATGGTGGTTTAGTACACATACGAGACTACAATCTGAACAATTTTGAACAAATTCAGAGGGACATTTCTATGCGAAATTCAAAATTCAAATTTTAATTTGAATTTTTGAAGTGTTATTTTTTATTTTACAGATTTTTTAAATATAATACAACTTGTAGAACAATCTTTAAGCTTTCCAATGGTGTTTATTTTATGTCTCTAGTGCATATATTAACCATTTTATGACAATTTTTAATAATGACTGTAACAGAAAAAATGCCCTTTTTGACATTTTTGAACACCCTGTATGGGGACACTTTCAGGAGGAGAGAGGTAATATTTGGGACTTTTTCATCTCCCATTGTAATAAAGTTGTGCACCAATTTTTACAAAAAACGAAGATCGTCAGGTCAGATTTTGTCATTTCGTTGGTTGATTTCACATAGAATGTCCCTATATATATATATATATATATATATATATATATATATATATATATATATATATATATATATATATATATGAATGAATCTCTCCTCTTTATTTTAGATATACGACGATCTACAAGTCTTTCCATCGGATCCAATTTTCAATATGAAGTGGTAAGTATATAATTTCTTTTCTCTCTTTCCTGCTTTCTAGTATATATATATTTACTTATTTTATTTTCATTCATTCTTACTTTTCATATATATCTTTTCCCATTCGTAGATTAATCTAATATATATTTTCTTTTCTTTTCAGATTCATATTTCCACCTCGATATATTTACATTTCGATCATGAACAAGAGATACATATATACCTGTATTATTCCATTTGAAGATCACTCCTAAAATAAATTGTTAGCTGATGTTCCATGTCCATAGCTTAACTTAGATTATTAATGATTTACATATATAATACATGATCTTGAAGATTACACCATACAATGTCATATATATTAGTACAGGTACTTGTTATGAAACATAGTGTAGAATAATTTCGAAAGAGACATTAAATTTAATTTACACTTAACATTTAGAATCATTTATTTTAAATTTTGTAATATCTACCTAATTGCAGATATGGTGATAGACATTGAGGGAGAGAGAGTCTCCCCCGAATCTGCTTTTATTTAGCAATGTATTATTAAATTTCGTACTCTATTATTAACAAAATTATTTAAATTTCTATTTTTACCTTTTTAGCTGCACGAATATTTACTTTTGCAGATGATTATATAGCTTTATTTTATATAAATACTATCTTCTGAAACTAATTATATTTCAGTTATAACAGCATTTTATATTATTTATCTTTTCGATTCGAAAACTTGATATATCGTGTAATGCGCTATGGTGCAAGTCAAGAATAGCGGCGCATTATTTTTAAGTCGAGGGATCTCACGAAATAAAATAATAGGGCCTGTGTGAACATAAATCCTCAGGTGTAATTGTCGAGAAAACAGAGAAATTAACTTTTTTTATACTTAAAATGATGCTGAACAATAACCACACTACTTAGTAACTTGAAACTGATACCGAAGTATACCGTAACTAAGTTTTACAATATCACACAAGAATACGACAGTAGATGCACAGAGTAACCCCATGGTTAACAAGATGTAGCACAAAACACTATGATTAACTCTGAAAATTTAACTTTTCTTTTAAGTATGACGTTGTTCAAAGACAAGATATACCAGTCAATATACCACATAGAGCTGAACAATATCACATGGTTTAGGCTGAGTTCTGATGCTTAGTTTTTAGAGAGAATCCAGAGAAAATGAATTTTTATGTTACGAATTTTTATGAGTAAACCTACGCACAGGGTACTTCTAAAAGTTTCTGGCTTGAGACTGAAATATCGCGCCACAGTTAATAAGCCGTTCATGGCATATAATCGCATCTATGAAATAAATACTGTATCAGTTTCAACTCCGTAGCCGATTGAGGCCATTGGAGACAGTTATGTGAATTTGTAGCTGTGCGTTGAGCTCCGATACCACATGACAATGCTCCACCCCACGCGGCTGTTGTTCCCAAGGCTGTAGTAAAAGACTGGGGTTTCGAGGTGGTTCAGCACTCAGCCTACAGTTCACATTTACCACGAATGACTTATTAGCAGTGGACCAATATTTCAGTGTAATCCGGAAACTTTTGGGAACACCCTCGAACATGATTGACATAATTTACAGTCTCTATATACCATGTTAAATCAAAGAGGGAAGAAACCAGTTATCCTACGTCTACTCTACTGGTTGAGTCTTACCGCTAGCTACTCTAGATTAATTGGTTGTTTCAGTTTCCATATACAGTAGAACTCCTCTAATCCGTCACCTTTGGGACTGGGGCTATGTTCGGAATGCAAAAAGGTTCGGGTTATCAGAAAATACGGAAGCACCCGGATTTGCAGTAAAATAAACTATCTCTGAACTAAAAAAAAAAAAATACTGTACTGTTCTCTCCAATAAAAACAAACGAACTGTAAGCACTAAAAACTGGACAGTACAGGACAGAAAACACGCACAATGAAAGAAACGATACAAGTGATGACAGAGCACTAAAGCAGATGCGCGGTAACAGCATACTGTATCATGTTGAATCAAAGAGGAAAGGAACCAGTTACCCTACGTCTACTCTACTAGCTGAGTGTTACCACTAGCTACTCTAGATAAATAGGCTAGAACCCATTTACGAGCAGAGCGTTCATAAAAGACAGGACTAGTGTTCCCATAGAGATTAACTGTTAGCGGATGCGATCTCGAACATAAAGTATTCAGTGTATAATCTTCAATGTCAGGTAATTACCGTATAAGGAGTACTTCAATTGAAACACCGTACTTCGGTCTCTGGAAAAGAAAGAGAAAGCTAGTGATATAAAATAAAGCCATAAGCATATAAAGTGTTATTGTTAGTGTAGGACTCTTGTCCAAGCCTGCAATGCTGTGGACACTGGAGCTTCTTGTATTCTATACTATTGTTCAATTACCCTTTGCCGCACTTTAGCGAAACGCCTGGAATAATTTCTCATTCTGAACTGCTGTCAAAAGGATAAACGTAATAAGGTAAGCGGCAATTGCTATATTTGCATATTAGTATGTATCTAATGCTTGTCATAAATAATTGATTAAATATTGATTTGTAAATCTAAACATTCAGCGAGTTAATGATTAATTAATATAATTACGTTCTTTTATAGACAGAGGATGATAATTTATGCATTATCATGTCAGTGTGGTAATGTATACATAAATGTACGTGTCCATGGATATTGCTGTCATTCTGACATGAAGAAAACATTAATTTTGCTATAGATTCATTAAAAAGGAACATAAAATTTCAACTAAAAATTTTCCATAAATACTACAACAACAACAACAATAATAATAATAATAATAATAATAATAATAATAATAATAATAATAATAATAATAATAATAATAATAATAATAATAATAATAATAATAATAATAATTATTATTATTATTATAATAATACGAGGGTGGATCAAATATAAACGGGATTTTATTTTTTTTATTTAAATTCATTAATTGAATACCACAAGGCACTTACAATTTATTTTTCCACATAGTTTTCTATTTTGGAAATTCATTTGTCCCAGCGTATGGGCAGCTTTTTGATGCCCTCATCGTAAAAACAACAAGGTCGTGTTACCAGTCAGCTGCAAAATGAAATGAAATGAAATCTTTAAGTTTTACGTCCTACGATTATGCCGGTTAGGCTAAAGGAGACGGTGATGATGAGAGATGAGTGAAAATGGTGGAATGAAGAAAGTGAGAGGAAACGGGAGAACCCTGAGAAAACCCACGAATACGGTATTTGTCCACCACAGAGTTCACACGGCGCGAGCTGGGATCGAACCAGGGACTCCAAGCACCGGAGGTGAACGCTCTACCACTGAGCCACTTTGCCCCCCTACCAGCCAGTTGCGCAAGAACTCTTCCACACTCTCGTCATCTTCAAATCGTTGCTCTCTTAGAGCTTCTTTAAGCGGTCCAAACAATTGGAAATCGCACAGCGATAAGTCCGGTCTGTAAGGATGATGATCAAGTGTAGTCCAGTGCATTTCCTATAGCTTCGAAACTTTTCGAGCTGCAGTATGGGGTCGCGCTTTGTCGTGCAGGATTCGTCGAATCGATTGGTCTCGTCTTTTGCAGCAATATACAACTCTCGCCTTGTTTAACAGCTCGCAGTAGTATTCAGCATTTATTGTGGGTCACTCATGTAAAAAGTCAATCAGCAAAATGCCTCGCTAATCGAAGAAAACGGTTGAAAGAACCTTGTCAGCTGACAATCGAGTCTTGACTTTCACTGGTGTTGACTTCCCTTTCCTCCGCCACTCCTTACTGGCTTGTTTGGATTCAGAAGTGTAGTGGTGAGCCCATGTTTCGTCGCAGATGACGATCCGACTCAAAATTGCATCATCTTCTTCCGCAGACCTTGGTTTAAGCCTCTGACAGACCTCCAAACGTCTCAACTTCAGATTTTCGGTCAAAAGGTGAGGGACCCATGTGGAACACATTTTACGGAACTGTAGGTCGTTTTTGATGATTGCTTGACAACTGACATAGCTGATACCGACTTGTTCTGCAATTTCTGATACTGTTACTCGTCGATCGTCGTCAATAATGCCTTTAACCGCACGAATGTTTTCGTCTGTAATGCTGGTCCGAGTACGGCGATCGTGTTGCTGATTTTCTACACGTTCTCGCCCTTCCTTGATCTTTTTATGCCAGGCATACACACGCGTCGTTGACAATGTTTGGTAACCGAACTATGCAGTCAATCTCTGGCAAATTTCTGCCACTGTAACTCCTTCACGAGAAAGAAATTTTATAATTATGCGTTGCGCAGTGGAGGGGTGTACCGTTTACTCCGACATCATGAGCGATACTGACGAAATGGCGGGAAATATCTAACAGCACGCTCTCTCCACTTACAGAGATCCCGCCTAAACATGCAGAAGCGCGCGGACAGTCCTACCAACTGTTGATGTACAGGAACCAAAATCCCGTTTATATTTGATTCCCCTCGTAATAATAATAATAATAATAATAATAATAATAATAATAATAATAATAATAATAATAATAATAATAATAATAATAATTCTACAAAATTAGTAGCATATGACGGAAAGAACACTTACAAAAATAACAGATATAGCATTTGATAAATCTCATTGAGCTGCGAGAAACTATAAGTTATGCGTTGAGTGCAAAACCTCATGCGTAGTTCTCTAGAAAATCGAGAAAAAAGAATTCTTTTTGTAAACCAAAAGTTTGATACTGCACTAGAACTACGCCGCGTTATCAAACTCTTTATTTTGACACTAGCGAGATCTAACAGTGCATATTATTAACGATATACGTGTATATAACACAAAATATTTTATTTTTGTTAATTTTCGTTTAACTAACGTATTCTTCCGACAGGAAAGAGACTACATCAAACTGATCAAAAGGACATGATTGAGTGTGAACTCTTATGCGTAGTTTCCGAAAAAAAAAAAAAAAAAAACATGAGAAAGATGAAATTTTTCATAGAGGTCTGAAAGATATGGAGTTCGTTCCCAATAAAAACTGTAATTTTTTTTATCCTTTATCAATTGGATTGTATATTCATTAAGAACATGCTAGTAGACCTTATAAGATTGTAATGATAGTTTCTAGATTCGTCCGTTAGTCCGCATAGTAGCTAGAGCTCCTTCGTGGCTAAACGGTTAGCGTACGTGCTTTTGGCGTGGGAGACCCAGGTACGATTCCCGGTGGGAGTTCATGTGGTTCGGATACTACGTTAATCACTAGGTCCCGTCTCATATAGCCTCGCTGCTGAAGAGGACGTTAAACTCCAAATCAACTGAACTCAACTCCACTTAATAGCTCTTAAACGAAAGCAATTTTTTGAATCTCGGCCAAGTTCGTAAATGGAGTCAATATGTTAATACCTTCACAGGTAACGGCGACTATAACGCTGGCCTTTCATATCCCTTATATAGAATATTGACCGCTACCAGCATACATACTAATTAAAAAAACCTCGAAATACCTTTCTTCGCAATGTGATTTCTGGATTGATTATTACGTCTTAGTCATTAAGTTTCTGTACTTCTACCATCTAATACAAAAATTCCATATTTCTATGGTGTCACCTTTATTGCACGATATTGCGTAACTGTTAGGCGTACCGACTTCGAGTTTTCGGTAAACATATATCTGTAAACGCTTTTTGTAAACGTGGTGAAGACATATTTTCACAACTTTTTAAAATTTAATCTTTGGAGACTCCATGGTAGCCCCAAACACCATGAGGATATTCAATTACTTTTGCTTAAAATTGCTTCTGGAGACGTTATTAATTTCCAGTAACTAGTTTTGGAAATTATACAATCTAACACCAAATCACCATTACTCTATGGTGTCTACTTTTATTTTTATAATATATTGATAAACGTTAGATACATCGAATTCTAGTTTTCGGTAAAGACATGTCTGCAACGTTTTTCAAAAATATGCTGAAACATAATTTGAAAATATTTAAAAATAGGAATTCTATTTTTGGAGTTGTTAGGCACCAATATTTTTTCCCTCGAAATTCTACCATCTAGTACCCAAACCATATACACTCTGATTGTATCGCTCTTTATTTCCCCATACTTCGAAAACCGTTAGGTATATAGAGTAAAATTTTTGGTAAATATATGTGTAACATACTTTACATTTTAAAGACAAATTTTCAAGATATTTAAAAATGAAGAAGTAATATACCCCATAGTACCACCAGAACCTATTGGGATAACCGCTTATTTTTGTTTAATAATATATTTTGAGTTGTTGTTAAGCCTCAATAATTAGTTTTTTTTTTTTTAAATCATCGTTCTACCTGAAACGAAAGTTCGTACCTGACCCTAAGTTTGTTCCGTTGTAAATTTAAGATGATTATACGCTGGACTATTAAAATATTGGGTGGATATACACTGTATTCCCTCAATACCTGCCTGACAACAATAAACTAAACCTAGGTGGATTGTCGAATTATGCATTAGCCGAGAATTCTACTCTTTATTTATTTTCTAAATCGTCCTGATTGTAAAGATGATTCCCAGGTGTCCTTATTTTGTTTCTAGTATTCTAAGCACTTATCAGGATACTCCTGACAAGCGCTTTATCACTTTTAAGTAACAGTATTTAGAACATAAGTAAAGCAAGATTTCTTTGAACAAAATTTCTTTACATGAATTGTGTCCATGTCTTTATAAATTTTATTGAATAATCTTGCTGAAGATTTCTCTCTGACATCTTTAATGGGCAACTAAAGAATCTTTAATATTGGGACCCCCTCTAACGAACCTTGTGAACAAGAACACCCAAGAAAGAATCGGGTAAAAAGAAAAAAAAAAGCTAAAAAATTATCTTGCCCTATTGTTTAAACTAAGTCCTATAAGTTAAGAATACACTGTCAATAAGGAAAGCATATTCATGTTGACGAGATAAACACTCACATTACTCCCTTATATTTGAACTGGGATCACCTGGGGACTCCATTTACAACATAGAATTTTTAATTCCAGATGAGATGATAGATAAAATTTTACTGACATCTGTGGGTTCCTTTTTAATCAACAACAGACGAGATGAAAAATAAAACCAGATTAATTCTTTACACTAGAGATTTATACAGTTTAAGATAAACATTGTTGATTTTAGCCGAGCAGATTAAGTAAATCACTTCCACACTGAGTTCATGTTTACACACACACAAACACATGTATATGCTCGAAAACACGATATGCGCTTAAACAGAGAAAGAAATAGGAACAAATTAATTCTACTGGGTATTAAAATGTAATCATACGCTATCTCGTCTTTAATCATGACGAAATATCAACTCAAAAGGTATATCATCAGAGAGACTGAATAGATGGTGAACTAGCCAAAGAGGTATAAAGCACTCGCTTGTATCGCCAGAGGATTTAGATGATCGCTGGCTGACGTAATTTATTTTCTAGTTTTTTTTTTTTTTTTTTTTTTTTTTTTTTTAACTGGCCTGTTACTACTGTTGAAACACTGCCTTTTTAAAAATGAATTTTGGCAAGCCCAAATTAATTTTCCACTGAAAAGAAAAAAAAGTATTCCGTTCATAGATAATTTGTTCAAAGAACAATGCGCTCCATTTGTGATTTACTTTGTCTTTTTTTTCTTTTTTTTTAATCGTGTTCAGTACGTACATAGTTGCTTTATCGCAGCGTTTTGTTTAAAAACGTATTTCCTTGTTTAGATGCCCGTAGATGCCGAAAGCCCAAAAGTGTAATTGCTAATCATAATTGTAGAAGGATGAACTCCGTTCATTTGTTCCTTTGTTTAATAAAAATATTTTTTGTATTTCTGCTCTTACGTCTTTTGTTTAAATAGAAAATACGCACTTCATATAAGATTGTCTAAAAAGTAAGAGAGCGGAAGTCAAAACTGACAAATGTACTTATTGTGGTTTAAAAATAATGTTAGAGGACCACATATGCATCGTTTTGTTTCAATGACCTGCAATTGTTTTTGGAAACACCATAATTCCGTCGCTACTACGGAATGTCTGAGATTTCTGGTGTAAAAAATTGTGACACGTAGTTTTCACAGCTCTATTCAAATTAACGTAACTCCATTCAGAGAATTCTGCAGAGATCAAAACAAGTGAAGGTCTGACGTGCTAGGTTCAGACTACACAGTGGATACATTATAACCTCCCAACCAAGTTCTCGCAATTTCTGGCTGATCGTTAAAGATGTATCCGTTCTGGCGTTGTCAACGTGGTATACGACAACCTCCCTGTTGACCAGTTCAGGTCTTTCTTTTGACTTACAAAGAGACTCTCGCTAATTATCAACGATACAGATCCGGGTTTATTACTCTGCCAGGCAGCAACATCTCGTGATGCATAATGCTCTTCAATCCTACTAGATGCGCAGAATAAACTTCCGATGTCTCAATGTGGGCTTTGTATGGACAGTGAAGCTTATCCTCACTTCCACCACGATCCTTCTCGCTAGTTGGTAGTGGTAGGTTATCCACTTTTCATTACTCATAATCAACCGTTTCAGAAACAGTTCGAGTTTGTTAATTTTCAGTAGATTCATACAAAGAAATTCGATACAGCAAATGTTTCTGAGTCAGATCATATGCCATCAAAACATTCATCTTTGTTTTTGTAGCCAGCTTTCAACAAGTGGTTTAACTATTTGGTTATAAATATTTTTAAAGCTCCTTGACGATGTCATGACTGCTTACATGTCGGTCTTGCTCGACTTCTGCCAGAATATCATCCGCTTTTGCTGTGATTAGTTGCCTACTGCCACGAACATCTTGGATTTATCGAAATAAAATTGTAAGGGGTAACGGAGTTTTGCGAAAAGTTTACTCATCTTTGCAACGACTTTACGTCTGGTCATAAGAATTTCAACATGTTTTTTTTGTACATCTACTACAGTAGGACGTCAAAAATCCGAACGCGGTCTCTAGAAACATTTTACATTTTGTCTTAACGCTAGCGATAAACAAACAGTAGGGTTGTATGTCAGCGTTGTGTGAAGTTAGTGTTTTTACAAAAGCTCATTCATATGAAATTGTTTGTCATGCATATTTTTATTTTCCCTTAGGCCTATACAAGTTAAGTTTTAAGTGTGAGTTACAAGAACAGTGTAATTTAGTGCACGAAGAGGTTCTTCAGAAACATTAAATGTAAGTGGTCTTACGTACTGTATTGTAATTAGTGTATGTACTGTATAACCACTGTATGGATAAAAGAACATACCGTACAGTATATTTACGCCTAAATGGCATTTTCTTGGTCATTTTCTAAAATACGAACAATTTGAAAATCCGAACTACTTGTGGTCCCAATTAGTTCGGATTTTCGACTTCCTACTGTAGTTTCAACTATCAGCTGTCGAATGGAAAATGAAAATGGTCCTGACTCCTGCGACACATATACCCCTGAGATTTGGGGCACCAACGCAAACTCGTGCTAAAAAAGGCTTAATATTTCATCTGATAGTTCCTTCATTAAAAATAGAACGCGTTCCTTCTATCTTTCATTTTGTTTATGCAAATAATGTGTTCCGTTAATGACTTCATTTTAATCTTAATTAATTTTATTATTTGGTTTTAAAAGAATAAAGATGTTTATCTTTTTGAGGCAAAGGTTTCATAATATTTGGCTCCTATGGCTAGAGTCGAGCGTGAAAGCTACTCCATTATCTTCAAAATGTTGAAATAAAATGATAATATTAAATGAAATACTATTTGAAGTAGCGTATTTATTCTAATACGATCGTTTCTAATACAAGAGAGTTATTGGTTTTTATTTTTGTACTAAAGTGAAGTATAACACTTGGAAGAAGTTAATCCATTCTTCTTTACAAGTAGCTCAGATACAGCTCTATTTTTAAATTGAAATTTATATTTGGAGCTTAAACATCGGAGTCCTCCATTTTGTAACAGTTATGACATAAAACATCATTTAATATCTGACTAAATATCTGACTAATATCTGACTAATATCTGACATAAAACATCATTTAATATCTGACTAAATATCTGACTAATATCTGACATAAAACATCATTTAATATCTGACTAAATATCTGACTAAATATCTGACTAATATCTGACTAATATCTGACATAAAACATCATTTAATATCTGACTAAATATCTGACTAATATCTGACTAATATCTGACATAAAACATCATTTAATATCTGACTAAATATCTGACTAATATCTGACATAAAACATCATTTAATATCTGACTAAATATACAGCGAGATAATTTCAAATAGCTACTTTCAATAATCATCATTAATTTTCTTTAGTTCATGTGCTTTTTTAAGCGTTAGCCCATTGGGAAATCAGAACTTGCTTAACAAGCAAACGATAATTTTCTGTCAATATGAAACCTACTCAAAATTGCGTTTCCTAAGTTCTGAGCTGTCACGATACAATATTTAAAAAATCTTTTCTGAAAATCTTTCTGGCATAGAGATTGTTAGCGCATTATTTATCTTCAAACTTTAATCTCTCACAGGAATCATCTTTCGCTTCTCCTTCTCCTTCTTCTTCTTCTTCTTCTTCTTCTTCCTTTGACAACTTAGAATTTTTACATGTTAAGCGTTTTGGCAATCTTCAGAATGTTTGTTTTGGACTCAATGCAACCTTATGATTGATGCCACCTGTTAGCTCTGACGTTGGGTTAGAACTTTTCTCTCTTTTTTTTATTATTATTGTTACTTCTGCGTGTCGTGTGAAGATGATTGCTATGACTAATTGAGCAGTTTCATGTTGCTCAATTTTTGACTCCTCGTGCCCAACTCTGCTTATCCAAGCTTTACCAACTGATGGACGCTTGGTGGGTGGAGGCCATTTTGTGTTTGAAAACGTTTGTATTTAAAAGAAAAATATTTAAATGTGGTTCTGGGACATATGTGAAACGAGAAGTCCATGTTCTATATTTTTCAATGTCTTATTTTTTTTTAAAAAAAATGTATACATATGTATGTGATGCTACGTAATTTCTAAGTTGAGTTTTTCTGAATGTTTATTTGCAGAAGAAAAATTACATTACTTTTTTTTGAGGGGGGGGGGGCTTTTTTTAAATTCAACGTATAAAATTGTACCATGCAGGCGCTTGTATCAAACCTTGGGGACTTCCTGCGTATTTTTCTGGTGTTTTTTCTTACCAAATAGCTTGTGATAACTAACAAGTTTTTCTTTTCTTAGAAGTATTTCTGCAATTGAAATATTTTGAAATTTTAATCATATCTTTTAACATAGAGGGAAGAACATAGACTGAAAGTATTTGAGAACAGGATCCTGAGAAGAATATTCGGACCCAAGAGGAACGAGAATGGGGAATGGCGGAAGCTTCATAACGAGGAACTACATAGTTTATACGGTTTACCCAACATTGTTAGGGTCGTCAAGTCTAGGAGGCTTAGGTGGGCAGGTCATGTAGCTAGAATGGAAGAAAGTAGAAACGCTTTCAAAGTCTTGACTGGTAGACCCATAGGAAAACGACCATTAGGAAGACCTAGGCGCAGATGGGAGGATAATATTAAGATGGATCTCGCAGAGATAGGAATACAAAGTAGAAACTGGATCCAATTAGCTAAGGATAGAAGTCAGTGGAGAGCTTTTGTGAACGCGGTACTGAACCTCCGGGTTCCATAGGCCATAGAGTTAGTTAGTTAGTTAATCATAGCTTTTAATATTTTTTTTATCTGCCCAATACCAACTCCGGAAATGCCATAGAAGGACTTTCTAAGTGTCTGTCTATCTATCTCTCTATCTAGAAATGAAAGTGACTATGTTTGCTACTTCATATCTCTTGAACCACCATACTAATCTCGATCAAATTTTTAACATAGATGAGGTTCGCGCCTAGGCTGGCTTTTATCTGGCGCGACTGGCTTTTATCATCTCACTTTGACGGTGCAACTTACGGTTGAGGTGAGGGAGATATTTAAAAAGGATCGAAAATGATCGATATTAGTGTCGAATTCATAGTTTTCGGGATCGCTGAGATGATTTAAAACGATTTCCAATGTCGTTTAAATTTAAATTCACCCCTCTATGTCTAAAATGAAACGTATTCTCCTCGTTCGAATAATAGGCATTCTGCTAGTTTCTTATATTGTTTGAACTTTTTCGTAAGAGTGTTTATATTTGTTGTTTAAGCCAAATAATGTTAAATATGTAATGCATAAGGAAGTTCCTTTAAACACAGTAACCTTTAGTTATAATTTAAAAAAAAAAGACTAAGACAAATTATATGGAAAAAGGTAGGGTTATAGAGGATGTGAATAAGGATTTGTTATATAGGGGTAAAACATTTAATACATAGGAAACGAGGACCATAAATAAAATCTTAGAATACACAATGTTATCAAAGTATGATATCACTCACATTGATGGATATTATAGATATACCACATTGACTTGACACCTAGCTTTTTATTCCAAGCGCTGCTAATCGGCTGAAGGAATTCCACTCCCTTTGGCGTAGACGGCTGCAAGGCTCTCTCGCTTAGAAGCAGCTGAAACCTTATTGGCTCAACGCGTGGGTGTAAGCTTTAGTTTGCAATTTTGCCACGACTCAAGACATTTTGGCAGCACTATAGTGTTGCCCACGAGACGAGACGAGACGACAAATAATGTTTTCTCGAGTGGTTTCGATTCTTTAAACCATTTCACGTCTCCTTTCGTTTTATGATTTTGTATACAAACTTTGTGCTCTGTTTCTTTCCTTAATTCCATCTAGACATTATCAGAACCCTTCCATTTCAAGAGAAGTCCACGAAGGGTGTGGTATAATAACATATTTATTATTGAAGCATATCGCTTATTGAATTCCGCACCTTTTAATTGTTGATAAATGCTCTTCATTTGTGTTCGTACCATCATTTTATCAATGTGTAGTTTCTATACTAGAGTTACGTAGCATTACAACAGTATTTGAGTTCTAAGACGGGTGAACTAATGTTGCCCACAAACCTCGAGAAATTTCTCATCTTGTCTCGACTCTTGTCTCAGAAACGAGATGAAAAAGTGCCATACTTTTCATCCCGTCTCGAAATTTGAAAGTAAACTTCTCGTCTCGAAAACGAGACGAGACATTTTCATCTTGAAGGCGACATTTAGTGAACACACATAACAGTGACATTGTCAAGATAATTCAGATAGCTTTCAATGTGGTCTGTTCTATATCCGAGATGTGCAAACTTCCGAGCCTGACATGATGTGTGTGTGTGTGGGGGGGGGGGGTACGGTGGCTCAGATTCGATCTCCAGCAAAGCAATCTTGTGGTGGACAACATATTGCCTGTGGCTTTTCTGAGGTACTCCGCTTCCTCCCAGTTTCTCATTCCACCAATATTTCCATTATCATTCACTTGCTTTAATCATCGTCCCCATTAGCCTAAAGAACATAAACGTGGGACGTTAAACTGAAAGATTTCGTTTTCGAGCCTTGCTCTTGAGTTCAATCAGAGTTAAACTCACTAATTAACCAAACCTAAGCCCGAGTGCGAGTTTCAATGAATTTATGTACTGTGAGCACGAGCGACTAAAATTCCATTGATGACACTGCGGTCAACGATTTTTGTGAGCAACTTGACTACCGAGCTTCATTGCAGCTTTTATTTCGATGTTGTAAAAGACAACATATTTTGTCGTGCTCTTTCACACACACACAACTTTTCTGACCTACAAAAGTAACTTCTTTCTCTCTTCCTTTTAATACGAATCCCATCAAAAGCAATTTTTGTCGTTTTGTGTGACAGGCTCCTTTGGATGTGGCGGACAGCTAACTGACAGCAGCTGTTATTATTCCTTAATTTAAAAGTAAGAATTCTTCCACTAGGTCAAGGTCTTTTTTCCCAGATCAAAGAAAGTTTTTCCTCCTGCTTTATTAAAGGAATCTTAACATCCATTTTCTTCTTACGTCTACACATAAAGGAAGGGAACAATCCTCGTTTCCTAAACGAGTGTTCTTTTACAAAATAATGATAGCAACAAGTAAGTTTCATTCCACAATACGAAACTGTAGTAGACTTCCAAACTCTGGGAGTGCAATACTCAAAATTGAAGTAGTACATTTATAACCACTGGTTGCTATAGATTAATAAAAATAAAGAAAAATAAAGATATGAGCTGTTCTTCGGATGCTGAATCCATATCAGAAAGCCACTACTCGCTGTAGAGGCCTGCACGGGCTCGGGCCGAGCCCGCGGACCTAAGCCCAACTCTGCCCGCGGGCTGGGCTCGGGCCGTGAATTTTTAATTATCCAACCATATTTCTCAGGCCTTTTCGGGCCTAACTTTGTAAATATACTGTACAACGATATATATTACACCGTTCTTTCTGGAGAACTTTTAAAGCACAACTGCAAAATTAAACCTCTAATTGCTTTAAATAAAAATACAATTTTGCGTTAGTTATAAAGTTTCTGTAATTCTGGCTTATTTCGCACTCATTTGGTTATCACATGAGCTCGGGCCGGGCTCGTGCCTAAATGCTAAAACAAATTTCGGATTCGGGTCGGGCCTTTCAAGGGCCGGGCCGGATCCGGGCTAAAAATTCTGGCCCGTGCAGACCTCTAACTTGCTGTGCCACTACTCCTGTTCTTGTTCTATGGTAATAAAGGTTGAAACATGAAATCGTTAATTTCAACCATTTCCGGTTTGAATAAAGGGTTAATGGAGATTGCGCAAACTATACTTGCAAACTGAATAAATTGCAAGAAACTACATTTCGATATCTGTTACCATTTGTGTTTTATGGAAATCAAAGTTGAGTTGATTTTGCGTTTAACGTCCGTTTTCAGCAGCTAGGCTATATGAGACGGGACCTACTGATTAATGGGGAATTCGAACCACATGAGCTCCCTCCGGGAATCGAACCCGGGTCTCCCACGCCAAAGGCGCATACGCTAACCGCTTAGCCACGGATGAGCTTGGAAATCAGTACTGAATTTGGAAGCAGTAACTTTCGGTTTGGTAGTGTTGCGATTTGTGATGGTAATTTTTCTTGACACCATGAATTGTTTGAAAAGAAAAAAACGTTTGTCGCTATCTAATACTATTTTTTTCTATGACGATAAATCAATTTGAACCACTTTCCGTTTGAATAGAGGGTGAACGGGGCACATGAAACCTATTGCTGTGACACTAAATCAATTGCAAACAACCGCATCTTGATATCTCGATTAGTAGTGAAACCCAAAAGTAAATTTCAACCACTTCTGGTTTTGGTAGAGTGTTCTGGATTGTCATGGTACGTTGTCTTGGGACGCTATATTGTCTACAAAAATAAATAAATAAATAAATAAATAAATAAATAAACGTGCTTCTCGCTATATGCCACAATTTTCATTCTATGGTGATAAACGTTACAACCGGAAATGGATAATTTGAATCATTCCCGGTTTGAACGGAAAGTTACTAGAAAAGATGGAACCGATTCTTGGAACTGATTTAATGGGTCGATTGACCTGAAAACCGCATCTCGATATTTCTTATCGTTTTCGGTCTGTGGAAATCAGCGTTGAAATCGGAATTAGTATTAAATTTGAACCATTTCCGGATTTGGTATATTATTCAAAATAGTCATGGTATGTTGTCTTGAGATGCTGAATCGTTTATAAAAAACGGACAACTTCTCGCTATCTGCTACCGTTCTCGTTTTATGGTGATACGTAAACGTTGAAATCGGATGCGATGCTGAATCTTTTGCACGAAACCTCATCTCGATATCAACTACCGTTTTTATTGCGATACCTGTCGACAGACGGACGGACAAAGCAGTTCTCTAAGATACTTTTAACAGTGGCATGCATAGATACTTCTAACAGTGAAAAGAGATACTGCTAACAGTGGTACAGATACTTCTAACAGTGAAGAAAGATACTGCTAACAGTAACACAGATACTCCTAACAGTGACGTGCGTACTAGTTGTAACTGAGTTTCTAATTTTAAAAGTGACCGCTCGTAGCGTAGTTTTAATACGAGTGGTCCAAGACTCGAATCTTGATAGGGTCACAAGGTCGAAAAAGTGTAACAATTTTTCAGGTCAGCTGTCCTTAGTGATGTGTTCCTTATTCGTATCAGGCAAATGCTGAATAATAGCTAACATAATTGTCTCAGATCGCTTTTCCACTTCTTGCTTCTTCTCCAATTCCGCAGTTAGTGCGATCGCCTACGGACGTCATAACCTGATGGGCTAACATTGTCAAAGATGCTGAAAACCCAGAAATCTAATTACTTATTCTAATCTAATTTTTTATTCAGAAATACTAGAAAGACATTTGCTAAAGTACAATAGAATCTCATGGGACATGTAACTGAACACCATAGCTGACCTATGCACAGTGGTCCAGACACCTTCCAAATCTGGCCAAAATCTCAAAATTTGAAATTATCAGAAATATGAAAGACCTTACAGATTTAATAAGGAAAGACGTAAGGTGTGCATAGGTAACTAGGTTTTCGTGCAGCTTGTAAGGGTTGGGCCAACAGTTAGTACCTATGTGAAAGATTAAAGTCGTGGAAGAAAGCCATGTATCATATGCACCGCGGTAGCGGACACAAAGTTCATGATCTGAAAACAAAATAATGCTTCCTTGTTAGGCATCAATAATGACATTCGTCATAACATTGTTATACATTCGCCGTTCGTGACACATACGTAAAACTCTAATACACTTTCATGTACCAGCCAATAGCTGGATAAATAAAATTAGATCGTAAACCAAAATTGGTATACTTGATATTGAATTTCATGTAGAGTTTTATTTTGAGTCCAGCTGAGTCCAGTTCTATTGTGTGCTGGATGTGATAGTAGGGGATGTTATCTGTTAAAGAAAAAGACTGAGTGTTGTCAGTTTTTGCCGATCTAGTTTGAAAGGCATATTTGTTAGTGAGTAGGGTAATATTGTTGCGAGTAGTATTTAGGCTAATGACTGTTTCTCCTTGTCATTCCGGAAATGTCGTACGAAAAAACACAAAGAGCCTTCTACAAGCCCTGCTGAATGTAGAAACAAACAAAGAGACCAAAAGGCAACACCTGATTGGTTTATTGAGAATTAGTAAATTTGGTGGACGTTTCTTTCGGGCAAAACTTGGCAACACCCGGTCTTTTTCTCTAACAGATATCATCCGCTACTATCACATCCAGCACACAATAGAACTGGACTCGGCTGGACTCAAAATAAACATCTACATGAAATTCAATATCAAGTATTCTAATTTTGGTTTTCGAACTAATTTTATTTATCCACATATTGATTCGTACATGAAAATACATTAGAATATTACGTATGTGTCACGAACGACGAATGTAAACGAAACATTATTTTGTTTTCACATCATGAACTTTACGTCCGCTACCGGGGTGGATACATCACCTTCTTCCACGACTTTAATCTTTCACATTGTTACTAACTATAGGCCCAATCCTTACGAGCTGCACGAAAACCTACCTAGGCCTATTTATGCACACCTTACGTCTTTCCTTATTAAATCTGTAAAGTCTTTCATATTTCTAAAAATTTCGAATTTTGAGGTTTTGCCCAGGTTTGAAGGTGTCTAGACCACTGTGCTATGGTAAGGTTCAACAATATTTTAAGTTCCTGAGCCTTGTAGGTCAACTAAGGAAAGTGTCATTAATACAATGTACTGTATAGTATTGTTACAGTACTTGTAGCAAGTGAGCTGACATATTTTGTTTCTTCATAAAATAGTAAATGGCAAACTAGATTCTACTCCCAGGAACCCATTCGAATTACATGCAAAACCAGTCTTCTATGTTCCAAGCCCTAGACCTGCAATAATCAGAAGGTTGCTTGTATGCAAGCTTCCTACTGAATTCAACAGATTTCCTTACAAATCTGTACTCTAATAATAATAATAATAATAATTGTTCGGGATGCATGCACGAAAGCATTTCCCATTTTTTACTAAACCTTCCCTGCGCCTCGCTACTTGTTGTTTGTTTAGAGGAATGAATCGTAACCTGGTTAAAATATAGCTAATTTAATTAACAAAGTATTTAATATACATTAGTGGACACAGGTATGTACTGTATGTGAAGTTCTCAATGAATGTTTTTATTGCAACACAATAGTTCGACACAAGACACATCCACCACACACGTTTCGACTGTCTAAAAACACACACACACACACTGCCCTTCGTGGCGGCTTATGTTCACTTTCAACAAAAAAGGGGGAGAAAAAGGCCACCCTCCGAGAGCGAAGGGAGCCAAGGACACTGACCATAGCCTGGCATCTATTCTCTTACGTTATAGCTGTTCAGACTAAATATTTTATAAAAGAAAAAAATACACTCAACATACGCCGCCCACCTTGAAATATCCATATTTCAACACAAATCCCAGTATCGAAGATCTTAATATTGACAATAGATGAAATAAAAATACTAAAGTTACAATACTACGCAAATAAATGTTAGAATAAACATACTAAATGATCAATTACTTGTCTTCAGATTGAACTGTTGATGTCTCCCTTTCGTCGAAAGGCAATAGGTACAACTTCACTATCGGCCTCTTGTAGAGTCCGTCAGATGTTTTTACTGTCACCATAAGCACGAGACCATCTTTTCCTGGGTGAATCTCAACGATCCTGCCAAGTTTCCACAATTGCGGGAGTTGGTTGCTCTCGCGAGGGATCACCATGTCATTTGGTTTGAAGTTGACAGTTTCTTTGCACCATTTTGGTCTTCGTTGAAGTTGCGACAAATACTCGGAAGACCACCGTCTCCAAAAGTGCTGCGTTAGTTGTTGAGTCAGTTGCCATCTTGTGAGACGATTCACCTTTGTACCTATGAAATCCGCTTGTGGTGGAGCTAACAATGCGTCGCCAGTTAAAAAATGACCGGGTGTGAGGGCCCTAAGATCACTAGGATCAGCTGACATGGGAGTTAGTGGTCGCGAATTAAGACATCCTTCCACCTGAACTAGCACAGTTATCATCTCTTCGTATGTCAGCACTGCATTCTTCAAAACGCGTTTCAAATGATACTTCATCGACTTGATGTTGGATTCCCACAATCCCCCAAAATGGGGTGAGGCTGGAGGGTTGAAATGCCACTGGATTCCAAGTGAGCTCAAATAATCACCTGTTGAATTTGAAACTCCTGTCGGCGTCACTATTGTCAAAAGATCCTTCAACTCACGGTTTGCACCAACAAAGTTTGTTCCGCAGTCACTGTATATGTCACTTGGCTTCCCTCTAACTCACTCGCCGTCAAGGGTCCATGTAGCCTTGCATCAGGTTTACTCCTTGAATTTTTTATAAATCGTTTGCACCAAGCTGTTACACGGTTTAATCTTACTACCGAAGAGTAATTTGAAAGAAGGCTAATATCTGCCTTGGCGTGCATTGTAGCAACCGACGTCTTTTGTTCAACAATCACTGCATCTGAGGTTTCATCGTTAACCTCTACAGCTGGCACTGTTTCTGCTGCTAACCACTCTGGGCCTGTCCACTACAATGGATGAGTGATCAGCTCGGACGGTCTAACACCACGACTAGCACAGTCTGCAGGATTGGTCTCACTGTTCACGTGATACCACTTGATGTTACTTCGTTGTTGCACTTCACTTACTCTATTTGCCACGAATGTCTTCCATCTACTTGGGCATGACGCAATCCAAGCAAGGGCTACCGTCGAATCAGAATAGGCACTCGTGCTGACTATTTCGAATTTAAGGGATTGAGACACAAAGTCTATTACTTTCACTAGGAGCACTGCGGCACATAGTTCAAGACGTGGTAGTGTTTGTCTTTTGATAGAGGCCACCTTTGTTTTTGCACTTAGCATGTTCACTGCAATGCTTCCGTCATTACGCACACATCTCACATACACTACAGCAGCATACGCAGCCTTTGACGCGTCACAGAATCCAACGAGATGGACTTCCCTTGTATCGTGTGGAATGGCACATCTTTGGATTCTCACTTCCTGCAGCAGTGGAAGTTCATCGCAATAGTCATGCCATTGTTTGATGATGTTGCTTGGAAGAGGGTCATCCCAGCCAATTCCTAGCTTCCAGATCTCCTGCATGAGGAGTTTGGCCTTTATGGTAGTAGGAGCTAGCCACCCCAATGGATCAAATAGTTTGGCCAAGTCAGACAATAACTGTCTCTTCGTAACACTATGACGAGTCTTAGGTACGGTGATTTTGAAGCAGAATGTATCTTGAGACGGACACCACTGCACTCCTAATGCCTTGATAGCATCATTATCGTCCCAAGGATCTATCGCGTTTGTTTCTCTTAAATGACTTGGAATGGACTCTAAAACACTTGGTTCATTACTCGCCCACTTGCGCAATTCAAACCCTCCCTTTTCTAACAGTTGTACTAGTTGTGAATGCAGATGAATTGCTTCTGTCACCGAGTTACTCTCAGTCAGACAATCATCCATGAAGAAATCGTTAAGCACAACTGGTGATGCTAACGCGAAGTTGTGTCCTTTGTCGACGGCCAGCTGCTGGAGACATTTTGTTGCTAAGAATGGTGCACATGCGGTTCCATATGTGACTGTGAGCAGCCTGTAGTCTTGAATAGGCTGTTTTGGATCTGATCTCCACACAATGCGTTGAAAGTTTGCGTCTTCTTGCTTCACGCGAATTTTCCTGAACATCATTTTTGCGTCTGCACATAGGGCCACCGGGTGAGTTCGGAAACGCAGCACAATAGACGTGAGATCCTCTTGCAATCTTGGACCGATCATGAGAGTTTCATTCAGTGACACACCTGTCGTGGTTTTTGCACTAGCATCGAACACTACACGCAGTTTAGTAGTTGTGCTACTCTCCTTTAAAACGGCATGATGAGGAAGGTAGCAACTTGTTGTTGGGGACACACTGTCTTCACTTGGTGAAATAGGTTCCATGTGACCGAGTTCTAAATACTCTGCCATAAACCTGCAATATTGTTCCTGATAGCCAGGCCACCGTACAAACTTTCTCTCTTGTTGATGGAGTCGTTTTACTGCTATATCACGAGAATAGCCAAGGTCAGAGTGATTGGTCTTAAACGGTAGGCTAACTTCATATCGACCATTAACTCTTCGATGCGTCACTGCAAAATGTTCTTCACATTCCTTTTCTTCTACTGTTAAGGGGCGCACAAACGGTACTTCTTCGATCTCCCACAATCGCCTCAATGAGACATCTAGATCACAGCACACATGAAATGCGGACACTGCTGATGAACCACTGCAATTCACTTTCCCCGATAACACCCAAACCAGTGCAGTTTCCAATGCGATGGGTGCACCTTGAGGGCCCATGCGTTTGCCTCCTTGGACGAGTAATGGAAACACGTCCGCACCGAGTAGTATGTCCACACCACTTGTTTTGTGGAACTCCGGATCAGCCAGCTCTAAATCCTTGATATGGACCCACTCATTAACCCTAGTGAGAGCCTGTCTAGGAATATCTCCGGTCACTTTTCTCACTACCACTGCTGTTGTTGAATATTCATCGTTATTGTATCTTGACTTAAAAGCAAGATCTACAACTGCACGTGAATTGCATGCACTAATGGAAGCTATTTCAGAAATAGTTATATTTGCAGCCAGCGGCGTAGCGTAAGGGAACGCCGGTATGCCCGGCATCCCCTGTTAATTAGAAAAAGTACGTATTTCATTATATATAAATTGTTTGCTTGTAATTATCACAATTATTTCCACTGCAATCTTCTGGCGCTCTCTCTCGACTTACTTTGACAAGAGGAACCTACGCATGCGCGTCGCTCAGATACACATTTTCTGTCTTTCCTCCTGTCGTATGCTATTTTCCTCGGGCTTCCAGGCCTACTGAAAGCATCGGGGTTTTCGTCTGCTTTCTGTTGAATGCGCATGCGCAATACTTCCCTTCTCACTCTTCCTCATCCCTTGCAACCCTACATTTGCTTTAGATATACGCTGGCATATTCAAGTATTTCCAACTGTATATATTTTGAACTAAGCTATAGTTTCTGAACAGAAAGTACGAGCCCTAATATAAAGGATATAGAACAAAACGGAAATGGTTAGTTCAACGCATTTTTGAAGCATACCGGTTATGTAAATAATAGTATTAAAATAGTTATGCCTTAATCGTAACTAAATGCATCGTAATTGTAATCTTCATCGTAAAGGAGCTCACAGACACAGGCATAAATTTAAAGCATTCTGTAGAATTACGGTCACCGATCTGGTAGGACAAGAGAGCCACCACTCCCCGTCACTCGCAAAGATTGTGCCAGGGCCCTTCAGTCACTGGCACAAATCTCGGGGACATAAGGAGAACATGTTCCCTACAATCTTGTCCCCCCCCCAATAATCCGATTTGAGATTGTGTTTATGATGATTTCTATCCGACTGCCACAAAGGAAACTGATGTCCTTTGACTTGTTTCATTTTTAAAAAAGAATCGTATTCTTTAATATTTCATTGTCATTAATTATTAGTAGCCTATTTGCAACTATTTGTTTAATTCCTGTAACAATTCCTATAATGCTAATTATGGTAATCATAATTTTGCTCAGATAAGAGTATTGTTGCGCCAAATATAGGCCTGATTGATTTTCTTTCATAGTTTTGGGGAAGTCATTATTTGTATTGTTATAAAACAAATGTCCTAAAATTTTAATGTGGATCATTGTGGATGCGTAAGTAGAAACACGACAATTATTATTATGCATATATTCAAATTTCAGAATGTGCTCACGGCACTGAGTTGTAATAATGATATGTACCACTATTTCATCTACATCATTTGGTATATAATATACGAGTACAACAGGTTTACCTCAGAAATCTGATTCATCTACTGTAATATGAGTCTCTTCTCCCCTCCCCCCACAATAAGCCTTAAAATGTGCCCTCCTGCCGATGTTATAAACAACTCTGCTCCCCTAATCCTCCACAGCATTTTTTTCAACTTCATAAATATTTTGAACATCGTTAAAAAAGGAAAGGTTTATGGGAACAGTCTTACCCATCCCACGAACGTTGAAGACAGATTTGCGCCCTTGACTTCAGTATCTGGATACAGAAACAGGCCCCCAGAGTTGGTTTAAGTACTTTGTATTTACATTTTCAAATGATATATACACTCAGACCCATATTCACGAACGGGCGTCTGAGTTCCGGACCCAAGATGACAAATTTCTAGGGGCGATATATATTATTATTATTATTATTATTATTATTTTTTTTTTTTTTTTTTTGGAAAGAACGAGATTGACGTGTGGTATGTGGAGAAAAAAGCCGCCCACGAGAAAGAAATGAAGGGAACAATACTGGAAACAATGTTCATACAAAAGTGGAGCCTAGTTTTCTCGTCACAACGGTAGTGGCAAGAAGGAGCTGAGACAATTGGTTATTAAATTCTAACGTAATCCACGCATTCGCTTCTCTATGCCCCACTAGACCTCCAATTAGGGGGGCTTCCTCCTAAATTTTGTATAACCCTATATTTCTATTCGGAATAGCTATGTATTGCTGCTTGCAGTAGTACTATATCGCACAAATGACTAACTTTGGCATCCCCCTTTCGGAATATCACTCTACGCTACTGATTTGCACTACGTCTTGGGAGTCCCAGCGCTTGAGCACACCGTTCGGATACAAAACTTACCTCTGATGCACAGTCAAGTAACGCTCGAATAGATTGAAATTGCCTTCTGTTGTTTCTAACCTTTACCACTGCTGTGGACAGCAACACTTGAGGAAGAACAGTTGTCATTGTTCCCCCATCAGCTGCTACGTGGGAAGACACATCTTGAGCGCACTGAGAGGAAGAATCACCTTCGGGCTTCCTGTCAAAATGTAGTAACGTATGATGCAGCTTTCTACAGCGATGACACCCACCTGATTTACACTGAGCAAGTTTATGTGTTCCTTTTAGGCAATTGAAGCACAAAAGCTTACCCTTTACAAAGGAATGTCTGTCGTCTACTGACATTTGAATGAAATCCTTGCATTTATGCAGTGAGTGCTGCAGTCCACACTTCACACATGTCACATCTGCCGAAGCATGATACGCCACTGTCCTGCTCTTTCCGGACGAACTTGCCGATTTATGGGTCTGAGGTTTATTTGATTTGCTTGTCGCGGAAGCCGCGAGTGCGCGCGATCTCTGGTTGAGAAACTGCGATAAGTCTGCGAAAGTTGGAAGTTCGTTCGATTTAATTGATAACTCCCATTGCTCTCGTGAATCACTATCCAGTTTTCAGTTATGTGGTACACTAGTATAGCATCCCAATACTCCACAGGAATGTCGAACACTTTCAGAACTCGCACACATTCATTTGTTGTATCCACAAGCCGTCTTAGAGAAGCTGGTGAATCGGCTACTGCACACGGTTGACGAATCAGTCTTTTTATTGTATCATTTACGAGTTCGCGTTTATTTTGGTACCGGGCATTGCCACGCCTCTGTGTAATTCTGATCGGTCACCGACAATGATTGTACAAGTATTGCCGCTTCGCCACGCAAAGATGCCTTCAAATATTGAAGCTTTTGCGCTCCACTCAATAATGCATTACTGTCCACGGATGCCACGAAAAGATCCCGAAACGACAGCCAATCTTTTAAGGAACCATCAAATGTTGGTAATTCCAACTTCGGTAATCGCACTTCACTCACTTTTGAAGAGGTTACATTTTCATTCGAGTTTGATGAAACACTTTCTGATTGTTTTATTACCACCAATTTATCAATTAATTCGTCCACTCTGTCTTGCATTGTTTCTATTTCTTTGTCATACGTATCAAATGTCTGCTGATCACAAGTTCTTGTAAGACCTAACACAAGTGTTTTACAGTCATCTGCTAGTTGATTCGCCTTCTCTATGTAAGTATTCATTAAAGCTTTATTGAACGACTCACTGTTTATTTTATTCTCCAAACGCGTTATTTCGCGTTTGGTGACAGTTTTGGAAGCAAGTAATTGTTCCATCGTTGGTCACTTTTCACTGCACGGCTAAACAAACAACGGAGGGGGGGGGGGGGTGAACGAGAGACAGGCAGTTCAGCGGTTGCACAAATTACGCTGGTGTTTCTTTACAATTTCACTTTTCTTTCTTCTTTGAACATTACTAAAAAGACAGTACACATATATACACACAGTTCAAAATATTGCTCTGTTTTTAGTCTTTACGATTTTTTGCAACAGCAAAATCCGGCTTCACTAGGAGGACCAAATGTTCGGGATGCATGCACGAAAGCATTTCCCATTTTTTTACTAAACCTTCCCTGCGCCTCGCTACTTGTTGTTTGTTTAGAGGAATGAATCGTAACCTGGTTAAAATATAGCTAATTTAATTAACAAAGTATTTAATATACATTAGTGGACACAGGTATGTACTGTATGTGAAGTTCTCAATGAATGTTTTTATTGCAACACAATAGTTCGACACAAGACACATCCACCACACACGTTTCGACTGTCTAAAAACACACACACACACTGCCCTTCGTGGCGGCTTATGTTCACTTTCAACAAAAAAAGGGGGAGAAAAAGGCCACCCTCCGAGAGCGAAGGGAGCCAAGGACACTGACCATAGCCTGGCATCTATTCTCTTACGTTATAGCTGTTCAGACTAAATATTTTGTAAAAGAAAAAAAATACACTCAATAATAATAATAATAATAATAATAATAATAATAATAATAATAATAATAATAATAATAATAATAATAATAATAATAATATCTACCACAATAATAATAATAATTCTTATTATTATTCGATCTGCGTTGTTAAGTTGCAAATAGTATTGTGTAATTTTTGTTAATATGTTTTAATTGATATATAACATACAATCTATGAACTGAAAAATACGTAAAATCTATTTTTCTATAGTTTAACGTATCACGGATATTTTAGGCTAAAGAAGAAACATGATAAATGGATGACACATGAATTAATACCAAAATATCGGTGAAATGAGAACGTGAGAGGAAACAAAAGAATCCAAACAGAGACCAGTGAATGATCACGGACGTGATATTATCCACAAAAAACTTCTATGAGCTTGGATCAAACAGGTACCCTCTTACCACCGAATCACCTTACTTCTTATTCTAGAATATGTTGTTTAGATTATTCAGGAGCGTTTCTCGGCAGGCTATGTTAATAATGTTATTAATAACAACGATCAGTTGCGTATTTAGGGGGAGCTTCCGGGCTTAAGCCCCCCCCGAAATCTTACTTACTATAGTAAAGTATATGAAATATCTTGCAGAATTTTCACATTTTCAGGCAAAGCCCCCCCCCCCCGAAAGTTAGCAAAGCCCCTCCCGAAACAAAATCGTAAATACGCCACTGACAACGATACTATACTCAGTATTGAGAAGAAAAGATTTGCGTAAGCATTTTACCCTGGTTTTGTCCGTTGAAGTGTTCTGAAAATATTTTCTAAAATAGGCCTATATATACGACAATAAATTAAATCATCTTTTATGAGAAATTTTTTGAGATTGGTCTCCCCAGTGTTTGTAGTTTAAGGGAAATTTCCCTAATCTAGGGAAATTTCATAGGTGAATTTAGCAAAAAAGGAAAAAGGGAATTTTTAGATAAAAAGTTAAAATTTGGGGAAATTGTCGCTCTGACTGATTGATCAATATGAATGCTTAAGGTTTTCTTTGCTCCTTTACCAAAAAAATAAAATAAAATAGCAATTTGTATATATATATATATATGTGTGTGTGTCTATTCAAAGTACTGTGGTATAATTGGCACCCACTGTTAGCTGGATGTATTTGTACTTTTGTTCCAAAAAAAAGTGAAGGAGAAAGCGAAAAAAAGAATAAAAAGCAAATGAATGAAACAAGTGTGGTTGGCACTTAATTTAATATAGCAAAATTAATGTTTATCACAACTTCTGTCATAGGACTGAACACTCGAAATCAGTCGAGAGAAAGTTTCTTAAAGAGAACTACGAATACTGCCCACGACTGTGAAAAAGTGTTTGAGAAATACAAATCTAAAATTGTACATTAACATATATATAACAATAAATATAAGCGTTCAAAAAAATAAAAACCGCATATAAATATTTAAAATCAGCATTTAATATATTTTATGCTCTACATGTAGATTTCAGTGAGAAGCAGTAAAATACTTTTTATTTTAAACTGAAAGCAACTTACTTGAAGAGAGTAACAGTTCTGTAACGCCACTATATTCGAAATAACTTGCGTTTCTTTATATATGTGTGTAACTGTATATTTCTACGGTAATTCTTAAAAATTATCTAATTCTGATTACGCCTGACATCTGTTTCCTTGGAAGGTTTCCAATTAGAAATATTGTTAGGGATTGAACTGGATTATTTTGAGACAGTAACACATATGGGTAAATTCAATCAACTTGAAAACAAACTCTTACTTACAAAATTCCTTTGAAGTACAATTAATCACAACCTAAGGGACCGAACATTTTTTTTTTTTTTTTTTAAGGAATTGCTGCGACATTGCAATTTAATTGAAAACATATCATTGATCAACGCAGTGATGCCAACCTGAAACTCTATTAAATCTCATCTCCATAAGCAAAAAATCCCATTTTGCATCTGAATTCCCCACGTTTACTACTACTACTACTACTACTACTACTAATACTATTACTAATAATAATAATAATAATAATAATAATAATAATAATAATAATAATAATAGTAATAATAATAATAATAATAATAATAATAATAATAATAAATTGAAAATAAAATTTAAGTATGTCGTGTATTAATTTTTTTGCAATTTCTGAGTGAATTGTCTATAAATTTCGCTCTTCCACGTTTATTAAGTAGTTCGTGAATAACTACTTTGCTTAATCGAGAATAAGTATACTATTTTCTCAGGAGTGCAGTGGTTCCATCACACCTTTGTATTATCACTTTACACTGAACTAAAAAAAAATGCTCTCTACACGTGTGTGTTTTGGAAATTAATCGTTTCTGATATGATATTTTACTTTCTTTCTTTCATTCGTTCATTGTTTTTTTTTCTTTCTTTAATACTGGAAAACAAATTTCATTTCTTGGTATTTGATTTTGAAGAATCATATCTAATTAAGTCATATCTCACTATCATGGACTTCACCGACAACAAAGAATAGATTTTAGAGTAAAAGTTGACAACACCGGCACGTTCGTTGATGACTCATTATACCTACTTCCCGCCCGTAGAGAATTTTGTTGATGTGGATTATACATATATTGAAGAATCTTATGTATGTTCCCAATTTCGACTCATATTCCTTTTATCTCATTCCGAATAATTAATGTAAAAAAAAAAAAAAAACACAAAATGGGATTTTTTTTTCCACGGTTGGTATCACTAGATCAACGCCTGAAAGTTCAAAGCCACAGATATTTTTTGGAAAATAACAACGCCTCAAGCGGTAAAATTTCACAATAAACTTAAGCATGTTGAAACATTATGAAAACTGAAAAGTAAGTTGTCGCAGGCAGGAGGAGGAAAATTCGTCAGAATCTTTTTTATTGGTATCTTTTAGATGAAAGGATTTAATTGATCGTGCATATTGAGATATAAAAACATAAGGGTGAAGAAACTTGATGCTTTTATTCTAATGAGATGAAATGGAGTCATATGCGTACTCTAGTGGATAACCTTTTTAGATGTTGAATCTCTCAATGAACAGGATTGTTGGAATCACCGATAAACTTTGGGAAATCGAAAAGATGATTATATATATATATATATATATATATATATATATATATATATATATATATATATATATATATATATATATATATATATGCGTACACATGCATGTAAATATGTGCCAGACCTACACACATCAACATAAGCGATTTGCTCCCTTTCCTCTCTCTGTCTGTCTTTTTGCATACGTACATGCATACATACATACATACATATATATATATATATATATATATATATATATATATATATATATATATATATATATATATATATATATAGCGAGAGAGAGAGAGAGAGAGTAATAGAGGTGCACAAATGCATCATTTCGGAATTATTTCTACAGGTCCCGGAAAATTGTTCGGAACCAAGGGTCTCCTGTACTCGAAAACAGCCCAGAATTTTTGTGAGAGTACACATCATAGAAGAAGAGTAAAAAGTGAAAAAGAAAAATATAATAGATGGAAATAACTCAACCTTTATGTCATGTTTTGTTCTCCCTTTAAAATTTAGGCACAAAATAATCATTATTTTCTTTTAATCTCCAAAATGATCTATTTATACATCCAAGTTGGTCTCTCTCTCTCTCTATCTCTCTCTCTCTATCTATCTATCTATCTATCTATCTATCTATCTATCTATCTATCTATCTATATATATATATATATATATATATATATATATATATATATATATATATATATATATATATATATATATATATATATATATATATATATATATATATATATATATATATATATATATATATATATAATATTTTCGGGGAAGGATTCTCTTCTGAATGGTTTCTGAGTGTTCTTTTAGAAAGGAACACCATTTACCTTGAAATGCTATTTTGACTTAAATTGATTGAAAAAAAATGAGGGAATTTTGTAAATAGGTAAATATCAACCGGGGAAAATTGAGGTGTTATGAAAATCGGTCTTGGATAACCGACGAAATATTAGAACTGTTGGAGGAAAGAAGGCAACACAAAATTAAAAAGAATGAAAAGTTATTCAGGAAATGCACAAATCGTACCAACAGAAAAACAAAGAACGCAACAGAAGGCTGGATAAACAAACTGTGTAACGATGGTTATAGATAATACAGAAACGGCGTATATAGAGGTAAGGAGAAACAGTTCGATGATAAGAGGAAACGATCAAACACTATATTAAACAAGGAGAGGAGAACACTAATAGAAGAAGACTTGATAACACGGAGATGGAAGGAATATATAGAGGAGATAGACTGAACGAAATAGCAATAGAGAAAAATGAGGAAGTAGATGAATATGAATTCGATATTTTGAAAGGTGAATTTGACAACGCACTGGAAAAAAATGAAAAAGTAGAAAGATTCAGAATGGATGAAATTCGGTCAGAAGTGCTAACAAGTCTCGGAAAAGAGACCAAAAAGATTCTATTTAATATTATCTATTAACTAAATAAATGTATCTGTCTGGAAAATCGACAAGAGACTTCGACAAAAGTGTCATGATTCTTTATCAAAAAAGAACGGAGTGATAAAAGATGAGGAACATCGAACAATTTGTTTGCTTTCACATGTGTCAAATATACTGTGTAGAATTTTCCCGCAAATGTTGGAGAAGAAAGCAGAAGAAACACTATCGGAGGATCGTTTTGAATTCAGAAGGTAAAGAAGAACAAGACAAGCAATATTGAGAATACTTCTGATTATCAACTAACTCCCCAGGATAGCATTTGGTAATCTGGATTGGAAAATCATGTTTAGGGCACTGAAGAATCTAAAGATGGATTGTAGGCTGAAAAGAATAATACATGGTTTGTACAAGGACCAAATAGCCCTCATAGAAGAAGAACAGAAAAAAGAAGCAAGAATAAGCAAAGGAGTAAGGCAGAATGTGGACTTGTCTCCACTACTATTTAACATCTGTGTAGAAAAAGCTATGAAAGAATTCTTGGCTAGTAGCGAAAAAAAAAAGGCATAAATATAAACGATCAGATTTTCAGTACAATTAAGTTTACAAGCAACAAGCAACTCGTATTAGTAGCAGCGGAGAACGAAGAGGATCTGCAGGAAGTACTTTGTAACTTGAATGAACATCTCAAAGAAAAATGCAAGAGGAAAGGAAATAAAAAGAAAACAAAAGTACTGAGATGGACATGGAACGGACAACACAGAGCAAGCATTTGGTTAGAAGAAGGGAGATCTGAACAAGTCAAAGCCTTCAAGTGCTTGGGTAGTGTCATCTCTTGGGACGAAAGAAATGAAAAAAAAAAAAAAAAGACGTGACTTCGAGATTAACACAAGCCAAACAGACGTTTATCAGGAAGAAAGAAACAGTAACATCGAAAAAAATTGTCGTTGCAAGTTAGTAAAAGATGAATCAAGACCTTGATGTGGAGCATCGCGTTATACGGCTCAGAAAGTACGAAGAAAACAGAAGTACGGGAACTGCAAGCGTTCGAAAAGTGGTAGTGGAGCAGAATACTGATTATCCCGTGGACGACGAAGAAAAGCGAAGACGCACTGAAGGAAGCTAACGAAGAACTGAAAATCGTGCAAATAATAGAGAAAAGAAGAGACAATATGATTGGTTGTCCTATTCGACACTCAGATAGGAACAATATATTATTGGAGGGAGAAACTGAAGAAAGATCGGGAAGAGGAAGACCAAGAAAGAAACATCTTCATGTGGTTAAGAAGAGGACGACGTATTTATCTCTCAAACTACTATGTCAAGAGAGAAAAGGTTTATATTAGGGTCTATCCATATTGCCATGGATGAGGAGAGAAGAAAAATGAAAAGCGGATGATGGATATGCTGCTTAAAATGATACTTGTGGAAAACAGTGGCGGCTAATGTTAGTGTTGCAGCGTTGCGCAACGACCAAAGTATTTCAAGAAAAAAAAATATTATTATCAATAGTAGTAAAGAACAGAAAAAAATACTTTTTAATACTCGCATGTATACTCTTTAAATAACATATTTTTTACTTTTGTAACTGTCTGTTTCGTTAATCCGTTTTAAAAAGCGAAAAATAATCCGTCACAGAGTCTCTAATATATATTGTGTTGCAGCGAGCATACAACGACCAGATTCCTTCAGCGCGGCAATTGGAGCAAATGTTAAGTCTCCTTTCCCCTATCTCAGAAGTTAAAGGGACTGGTCGTTGCAGTGCTTCTGCAACACAGCACGGCTTCCAGTGAACGAGAAGGTTTATCGCGCTAAATAAGATTTCTGAATTTTCTTTCACTAGCAATTAACAAATGGAATTTATTTTTACGCATTCATATTTTTAAATTACGAGACCATACTGAAGCAAATCAATATAATGACAATTAAAAAAAGTGATTGCAGAATTACAAAATAAGAAAGAAAATATCTAGTAAAGGAGAAAACAAATGAAAGTAGACCAGCATCTACAAGTTATTTCTTAGCTTATATTGATAATGAAGCCTTCTTCTCCAGTAACACTAGTTAACAAATTTAAACTTTTTGTTTGTTACATGAGAAAAATCACCTGATCTTAAAGAAACTTTTTGCGCTGAATTCGAATATGCACTGGGTTTCTCTCCATCACGTACAGTTTTCCCGTAACAGGGATTTTCGGGAAATTCCCTCAAAAATTACCCTTTTTCAGATATTTTATTCCCCTAGCTCCTGTCCCCTTACATATAGTAACATAGAAATTATACCTAAGTATACCTTGATTTATATTTAATAAACCCTAAAAGTTTCGTAAAAATCGCTTTGTTCTTTCTAGAGAAATAAATATATTTGTATGTATACTGTGTGCACTGTTTATTGCACCTGATAGTAATGCTTTCAGATCTCCTGAGTTGGGGTAAAAACGATTTGCTTTATTACTACAAACACAGACATAAAAATGAATATTTACAATAGTCAACAACACACTTGTATTGCTCTCTGTAAATTAGAAACGTGTATAAAAATAGAATGTACTTCCAACGTATATTTTTTTAAACGTACAGTATATGTATATCTTAATACATATATATACAATTCTCCAAGATTTTTCGTTTTGTTCATGAAATGGTTATCAATATTTGTTATCAAATGTAACAGAATGCAAAAGAACTTCCACTTCCCGAGCCCCCTACCAACTGGGAAGAGATATGGCCAAAAGACTCTGATGATGATCATGACCTTGATGAACCATCGACATCAACATGTACATCCAAGGATCCAACGTTCATCACTGACTGTGTTCGCGAGCCACATTTCATCCGGGAATGTGAACTTAATGACCTAGTCCGTGATTTGCACCTGACAAAACGAGAGGCGGAACTTCTGGGATCAAGGCTCCAGCAGTGGAACTTATTGGATGCAGAAACGAACATATCAGTGTACAGGAAAAGGCATGTTCAATTTTCAAGCTATTTCTCAATGCAAGATAATGTGTGCGTATGTACGGATATAAATGGGTTGATGGCGGAGCTAGGAATTCCTTACGTTCCAGAAGAATGGAGGTTATTTATCGACGCGTCAAAGGTCAGCCTTAAAGCTGTCCATTTACATAATGGAAATAAAAAACCTTCTATACCACTTGCGCACTCAATGAAGATTAAGGAATCCTATGACACCATGTCAACTTTGCTAAATCTTATAAATTACAAGGACCATTGTTGGCAAATATGTTGTGATCTCAAGGTAGTTGGTATTTTATTAGGACTGCAGTGCGGTTACACGAAGTACCAATGTTTTTTATGTTTATGGGATAGCCGAGCTGATGACAAACATTATGAAGTGAAGGAATGGGAACCTAGAGTGAATTACGTACCTGGAGAATGCAACGTCAAATACGCTCCTTTGGTAGATCCTAATAAGATATTACTACCGCCACTTCATATCAAGTTAGGACTTATGAAAAACTTTGTCAAAGCCATGGACACATCTGGTGAAGGTTTCAAGTATTTGCGAGATAAGTTCCCTAAAATGAGTGATGCTAAGATTTCAACGGGAGTGTTTATTGGTCCCCAAATTAGGAAATTAATGCTTGATGATAGCTTTGACAGCAAGTGATACAGTGCTGAGCTAGCTGCCTGGACAGCATTTAAGTGTGTTGTGCGCAACTTTCTGGGCAATAACAAAGCTGAGAGTTACACAGAAATCGTACAGGACATGATACAGAAATACAAAGAGTTGGGTTGTAGGATGTCTTTAAAAATCCACTTTTTGCACTCCCACCTCAGCTTCTTTCCTGCTAACCTAGATGCTCTCAGCGACGAACAGGGGGAAAGATTCCACCAAGATATAATGGCAATGGAGAAAAGGTACCAGGGACGATGGGATCCTTCAATGATGGGGGACTATTGTTGGGGTCTTGTTAGAGAATGCAACATTTCTTACAAAAGAAGGAAGTAGTGTACGTTTTTGTAACCCAATGGAAGTTTCATATATTGTAATAGTTTTGATTGTCTTTTCATGACCTTTTGGTACATTTGTATTATTGTTTATTGTAAATTGTCACACTTGTAAATTATATTGTATTATATTTTATATATGTGTTTGTGGTAATAAAGCAAAACGTTTTACCTCAACTTAAGAGATCTGAAAGCATTACTATAAGGTGCAATAAACAGTACACACAGTATACATACAAACATATTTATTTCTCTAGAAAGAATAAAGCGATTATTACGAAACTTGGAGGGTTTGTTAAATATGAATCAAAGTATATTTAGGTATAATTTCTATGTTAGTATATGCAAGGGGACAAGATCTTGGGCTGTAGAATAAACGAAAAGGGAAATTTTTGAGGGATTTTCCCGAAAATCCATCTGTTACGGGAAAATCGTACGTGATGGAGAAAAACCGAGTGCATATTCGAATTCAGCGCAAAAAGTTCCTTTAAGAACAGGTATTTCCTTTTATGTAACAAAACCTTTGTTAACTAGTGTAATTTTTGAATCAAATATTAATAAGTCAATATGTAGAATCGCTTCCCCCCTCTGGGGATAGTATTTTAGTATAAACATATATCTTTTATAAAATAAGTATATTTTATACTCTTGATAATTTCCACATAAAACTGTATGATGGGGAACGCCACATTGAATTTGGGACTAGTTAGCAATGCTCAGGGCCGTAGCCACGAGGGGGGTCCACCGTGTCCGGACCTCCCAAACATTTCGAAACTTGACTAACATTTGTAGACTTTCTTAACGAACAATACTTGTTTAACAGAGAAGCGATTCATGTATGTTAAATATTTTATTTTACGGCTCATCATGTACTCTTTCTTTTCTTATAAAAATAATCATTCTATATTTTTTTTCTAAAAATATAGGTGACAGTAAGTAAGAATTACTTATCATCTTTTCGGGTGCAGTATAAGACAGGTTCCATATTATGTTGACGTATTGGACCTCCCTCAAATTCTTTGGACCCCTCCCAGTTAATATTTCTGGGTGTAGAACTGGCAGTGCTGTTTGTTTTGATGTTCTTTGATTTTTGGCTTCTGTTAGTTACATGCTGATCCTTCATCTGGCGGGTTTCGAGATTTCCTTTCCAGAACATATCACATTGGTAAGCATTGTTTCGCCTCATGTGGAAGTATATTGTGTTCATCGTGCATTGCGTAACAACCAAGACGGATGATTTGGAATGTAGTTTTTTTTCTTTTACGCACATGTGTGAGTGTTGATGTATGAATATGTGACATTCGGAATTCATATACCAGTACCTCTTTTGTATTACCTGTTTTGGTTTTTAACTGTTAGGTTTAATTTTATTGTGTGTGCTTTAATTCTGTAAATAACCTACAAATTCTGAATGAATTGTATACCATGACTTCTGTAAATAACTTACAAAAAACATTGACCAGCTTTTAACTGAGGAAAAATTTGCAATTAAGGCTTAGACAAAACATGCAAAGGACAATTCAGGAGTGTTTAAAAAAAAAAAAAAAAAAAAAAAACAGTTTAAATTTACAGGATATCTTATGGCAGTAGTGTTGTTTGCACCAGATACATTTCCTCAATTTATTTTAAATTTTCCTGGATATAAACTGTGAATAAAGTGTGTTCAATGTACACCTTGTCTCAAAAAGGTTGAGCGCATTCTTTATTGGTGTTTTGAGGCAAAAATTTTCTAAGTCCAGCTTCGGGTATCTTCGGGAAAAAGTAAGCCAGGTTCGAACCTCCAAGCCAGCCTTTGCAATCGGGAAAAAGTTTTCAGATGTGTTTTTCTTCTTTTAAATATAATAAGACTTGTTACCAAGTGTTTAAGAAAGCAACATTGATTGAAATACTTAATGATACAATATTTCGAAACCTTTTATTAATGTCACCATATGCTTGCTTATCATTTAGCTCTCCATACGTAATGGAACATTTAAATACGTTAAAGAATCTTTCCATATGTAAAAGAATGCTCAAAATTAAGAAATAGAACATAATTATCGCCTGAGTACTAAAATAAAAGTCAAAGTAGAACAGAAACAGCGTTTGTAATGGATATGAATGTCATAATTATCTTGAGATTCGTTATACAACGCTAGAAGCTTAGTTCTGGAAGTTCTTGTGTTAGCTCATTGGTAAGCTGTCGGATTTCAAATTATAAGGTTGTGAGTTCGGTCCCCCTCTGGGTCAATACTTTTTTTTTAAATTATATTTTCCGCAATGCATGAAAAATTATATAAAATAATTACATTAAAATACATAAGTTGTTTATATATAACATAATCATTGCAGAACATAGTAATTATTATGTTTAAAATATAACATCTGAGATAATTTTCACAGTAGGTCGGTATTATATATGAGGATGTAAATACAAGTTAAGAAACTCGTTCAATAGCAATAAATAAATCATGTAGTGTATTTATCTGCAGCTATTTGGCATATAGAGAGTAATTCTCAACATTCATAATGCAGAATGTCATTTATGTTCTTGAAAAGTTATTCGATGCATAAACAGAGGGTATAAACAGAGAATCCAAAGTCGGAACGCTCGCAAAAAAATTCATGAACCCCAAAGGTCACGTGAGCAGACAGGAATTGTCCTTATGAAGCATGCCACAGCAGAAAGTCTTTACATAGATTTTCAATTCAATTCCTGATATATGCTTTTGCAATGTGGAAGTAGTGATGCCTTGAGTCGCCCTCTCTCGCTCCCTCGCTCGCTCACTCTCTATTTATACAGAATATAAAAGTGGATTTATGTGTGTGTTTCAATATAATTCTGATATATCTAGAGCAATTTTAACTATATTTCTTACAGTCTGGAAAAAGAGTACTGTCGGGATACATATCAAAAATGCTAGAAACGGGTCGATATTAGTATCGAATCCATAGTTTCGTGGTCGCTTAGGTGAATAGCTCTACTTTCAATTCAAGTGCAATTAAGCTTCCATTAGCACCCAGGGTGGTTACGTAGCGACATAAAGATATCGAAATCAACCGATATTAGAATCGAATCGTAAGTTTTCAGCGCCGCTAACAGTGCAGCATTTCCCATTAGTCCACATTAGTCCCATTGCCTAGAGGGCAACATATTTGCAGAGTGCAAATTTTAAAACTTGAATAATATTTTAATTTTTTTCCGTATGAAAAAGTTAAAAATCATGAGCAAATATACTATTTCAGGAACAATCCTCTTTTACTATTCTAATATGTTTAATAATAGCGTAAGAAATGTAATAGTAATTCAGAACATGTTTCACAGTTGTTATTTTTTGTTACATAGTTGTAGCTGTAGCATGTAGTGAGTGGAATTTAGCTGTAATAAATTCACTAATTAACCATATTCGAATTAAGTTTTATTTTTAAGTTCGGAATGAAGGGGCGGAGAAATATGTAGTTATTGGGGGCACCGATCTTTTCTACATTTTACTTTCAAGATCTCCATTTTTCTTTTGTCATTTGTTCCTAATAAAAAAAGTTCAGCACTTTTGGATTGGAGTTGGATTTTGGATGCAGCCTGTGAGATTCTAGAGGAGCTAACTGCTTGAAAAAATATTTTTGAATCATCTGTAACATATGAAATAAGGATATGTATCATAAAAAATTGAAAGTAACTATGTCTGCGTAATCATCACGGTCAAATTGCAAAGTCAAATGAATTGACGTTTGGTATATAATCAGGCTCCAATCCCAACTGGGAAGTTATCATACGCGTGTCACTTTCATTATAATACATATCCTTAGGGGAAGTAGAAGTCCGAATTTTTGCGAAAAAGTTAGTATCTCACAAGCCATTCAACTGAGAGCTGAAATTCAGCATATAACTCTTTATTAAAAATAAAGAGAATATGCCCTGGCATTTTTTAAAATTGTCTTTTATGAGCGGGGGGACGGGGGTGCATTTTCTATATATTGGAAATTGGTAGTGGGTTGATTTGTAAAAATAATCGAAAACGATTGATATTAGTTGAGAAAAAAATTGAGTAATGCAAACTAAAGTTCTTTTTGAATTTTATACCCACTGCTTTCTATTTATAATTGCTGAAGCTGGTGTTTAATATATGGAGCGTTCCGAGCATAAGGCAATCAAGCCATAAAGTTAGAGAAAAATGGCCATAAAATTTGTATTCTAAACTTAATTACATGGGCATTTTCAATTAGTACGGCATGCTTAATTATATAGAAAATTAGTTTCTCTCTCTCTCTTTTTTTTTTTTTTTTTTTTTTTTTTTTTTTACGTTGGTTTACTTTTCCTTGATTCGAAACTTTTAAATTTCACCCTATTTTCTACTGAAATGTGTCTGTAAGGCAACAAAGAAATAATTACATATGATAAATTTAAATTCATTTTAATTCGGAAGATGAGAAACACTTTGCCATTATATATCGTAAAGGTCAGACCCACCAGTATTGTAACAAAGAGGTGCTTGAGCCAATGACGGTAGAAATTCAAACTCCGATAAGTGATAATTTCACAGTCTTGTTTTATTACAAGTGTAATCTCTTTAGTCAATGGAGAGGAGGACGTGGGTCATCGGTCAGAGTTGATGTCGGTGGGTTTTGGTGGGTCGGAGTTGGTCGCAATGGTTCAGAGTGGTTCATAGTTGGTGGTGGGTCAGAGTGGATCACGATGGTTGATGGGTCAGAGTGGATCACGATGGTTGATGGGTCAGAGTGGGCCAATGGGTCATTTGGGCGGTGGGTGATAGTGGGTCATGGTGGGTCGTGGATCAAATTTTCATTGACCCACAGCATCTCTGGTTAAAATTGTACTAAAGATAAGAGGCACCGAAGATGCATGTCGGCTATTATGCTCAAATTTTGCGCATGGATAGTACTCCACCAGAAAGCAATAAATCTGAAACGGTTCACGGTATCACCTCCTAGAACTCGAGATGTAGGGGTTTGTCTGATTGGCTAAATTAAGACGTCAATGATTTATCCTTCAACAACCAAGCTTTTTATGATTGTTTCCGTGGGGAAGTCAGAAGAACACGTGCCTAGTAATCGTAATATTGATAGTTCGCGTCCACCCCGGGGTATTTGTTTTGTGTTTTTTTGATTCACCTAAATATAAACAAATCACACATATAGGCATTTTAACATATTTTGGGAGAGTAATTTTGTGGTTCGTTGGCGTTTCATCGCGTCTCTGCCGCTGGTAGTAAAGTTTTCAAAATAGAACTTGGGCCATCACGGATCGTCGCTGCGGGGCCACCAATTTCTGGCGAGAGGTTAATAGTTGACCATCTGTAGTCCACCGACGCTTACAGCTTAGGGTAATGAACGATGTCCTTGCCTTGTAGACTTCATGACTACCGACGTCGGCAGTCAACTAGCTTTTAGTATTCCTTTACTAACCATCTATCGTTCATGTTTGTACACGGTGTTGTCATATTATTATTATTATTATTATTATTATTATTATTATTATTATTATTATTATTATTATTATTATTATTATTATTATTATTATTATTATTATTATTATTATTTGTACTAGTGAAATTACACCATGCTTAGGTATTTCATTAGGTTTTAATTTTAATTGTATTTCAATGTGCAGGTTTTGTTTCATGTGTATTTTTCTAGTATTTTTATATACAGTTCTCATTAGTTTTATATCATACCTCTTTGATTTAAATTCATTTTTAAACAACTCTACTAACTAACTAACTCTATGGCCTATGGAACCCGGAGGTTCAATGCCGCGTTCACAAAAGCTCTACACTGACTTCTATCCTTAGCCAATTGGATCCAGTTTCTACTTTGTATTCTTATCTCAGCGAGATCCATCTTAATATTGTCCTCCCATCTGCGCCTAGGTCTTCCTAATGGTCGTTTTCCGTTTGGTCTTCCAGTCAAGACTTTGAGAGCGTTTCTACTTTCTTCCATTCTAGCTACATGACCTGCCCACCTAAGCCTCCTAGACTTGACGACCCTAACAATGTTGGGTACCCGTATAAATTATGTAGTTCCTCGTTATGAAGTTTCCGCCATTCCCCATTCCCGTTCCTCTTGGGTCCGAATATTCGTCTAAGGATCTTGTTCTCAAATACTTTCAGTCTATGTTCTTCCCTCAGAGTAAGCGACCATGTTTCGCAACCATACAGAACAACAGGCATGATTATCGTTTTGTATATTTTAAGCTTCAAATTTCTCGACAGAATTCGCGACGACAAGAGACTTTGAACCGAATAGTAACACGAATTCTACACCCTTTGAAAATGTTTAGTAGACTTATTTTTTATTGTTCTTTACAGTGTGTATAAAAAATAAAAGTATGCCTATCAGAACAAAATTAAAAATAATATTTAAAAATAATTTCTGGTTTTAGATTATAAGTATATTTATCTCTTCCGCCTATCTTCGCGATCCCCTAGGGGCCGCGACTCCCAGGTTGAGAAACCCTGCTCTAGGCATACATGAGCTATGATGGAACATACATATATACACTTTTATATGTATAAATGCAGATAAGAGAGAGTTGAGAGAGAGCGATTAAAGAATTACCGCTCTCAATGTCTTCACTTTACTTTTGCGATTCGTGAATTTCTTACGTGACAGTTTGGGGCTAGCTAGTTTTTTGTCTTGAACCACGATCCGATTTTCGATATGCTCTATCTAAATGCTGTAATGCAAATATTGAGAAGTTATCTGCGATGAAAGTAGCTGCAAACAAATACATTACATAACTTATTTATTGCTATTACACGATTTTTTAAATTTGTATTCAATATTCACACATAACACACCGACGTTCTGTGAATACCTCAGATGTTATATTTTAAAGATAATAATTACTTATGTCGTGAAATGATATGAATATATATATTCAACTGATATATACAACTGATGATATGAATATATATATTCAACTCATATATACAACTGATGATATGAAAATATATATACAACTGATGAATTGTAATGTAACTATTTTACATAATTTTCATGCATTGAGGAAAGTAAAATATCATAAAAGAATCTCACCTGAACGGGTATCGAACTCACGATTTAAACGCTCGGTGGTGTACCACTTTTCGGAAGCTGCTTCTGAAATATAACTGAGCTCATACGTAAATGCTCTTTTCCGTATGGAAATCACAATGACGAAACGAGAGTGTGAATACATAGTCTCGAAATATTGTATCATTAAGTATTTCAATCAATGTTACTTTTTTCTACACTTAATACCATTTCAACATGTCTTATTATATTTAACAGAAGGAAAAACATATCTGTACATCTTTTCCCGATTACTAAGGTTGGCTTTGGAGGTTCGAACCAGCAGCTTTAGTTTACTGTTTTCCGAAGATACCCGAAGTTGGACTTCGAAAGTGTTCGTCTCGAAACAGCTATCATCATATCGCTCAATCTGTTTGGTATATGGTATATGTTTTTATACGTGTAAAGTCAGTATAACAATTCATTCTTTAAACAGCTTTTCGTATGTATTAATATTCCTTTATAAAAACTATTTTTAATATTATTATTACGGCGCACCATTTTCAGATTTCTTTCGCGAGTCGTTGACCAAGTCGTTCGCCACCAGCGTTGCCAGACTCACAGCTCGGAATTATTCCAAAACCTGATTGAACTTATGCTAGATTCGGTCAAATTATGCTAGATCCTCATAATTACTAATTCAGGAGTTAAAAAAAAACGAAGTTGAGATACGATAACGTAACTTAAAATACACAGAGAGCAAGAATGCATGGATAGAACTCAATACTTCACGCACCAAAATTTTAACTCAACTAAATTACTGCAGTCGTTGCCAGACTCAATGGCGTATATATGGTATAAATGAATGCAAAGTTTTTGTTTACATATTTTGAAAGAAAATTACTTCGCAGCATAAGCGGAGTTGGGAATCGTCTGCTGGGGGGGGGGGAGCAGATTTTTGGTCGGTCTCGGAGCTGTCATTTCAGGTATAAATATGATCATAAAGTCAGAAATAAAGATGGTGAAGTTGTCAAAAAGTTGTAGGGAGAATGGCCCCCATAGCTCCGCCTATGTCTCGGAGTTAAAGGATTAGAAAACCCTGGGTGGAGCCACAAAAGAAAAAAAAGCCCAAAGCCGTTCCGAACTTACTTCGGAAAATAAGACTGCCTGTATGGTTTACCGAGTGTATGAATCAATGGAAGAGGATACATTTCTGGGGAACCGGTCAAAACCCCCACAGCCAAAACCCCCAAACTCAAGAAATGTCAAAACGCCCACACAAACGGTCATAACCCCCACACAAATGGACAAATCTCCCAAATACACGAACGGTCATAACCCCCACAGCCAAAACCCCCACACTGGTAGTCGGTCATAACCTCCAACGGTCATAGCGCCCACATAAATGGACAAAACAGCCACACATAGCAACGGTCACAATCCCCACATAAATGGACAAAACCCCCACACAAATGGACAAAAGTCCCACATGCAGAAATAGTCACAATGCCACACAAATGGACAAAACGCCCACACAATCGGACAAATCTCCCACACTCTGAAATGATCCTGGTTGCATGTATTGCCCTTGTAGTTTTTAATAATTTTTTTTATTCCAATTAAACTGATGTTGCAACTATTCTTCTTGGGCGTCATAAAGAGCCACAACAAAGACGTGGAATGAGGATCATTTCAGAGTGTGGGGGATTTGTCCGATTTAGTGGGGGTTTTGTCCATTTGTGTGGCAGTTGTGACAATTTCTGCATGTGGGAGTTTTGACCATTTGTGTGGGAGTTTTGTCCATTTATGTGGGGATTATGACCGTTGCTATGTGTGGCTGTTTTGTCCATTTGTGTGGGGGTTATGACCTATTGTGTGGGCGTTTTGACATTTCTTGAGTGTGGGGGTTTTGGCTGTGGGGGTTTTGACCGTTCGTGCGTTTGGGAGATTTGTCCATTTGTGTGGGGGTTATGACCGATCGTGTGGGCGTTTTGACATTTCTTGAGTGTGGGGGTTTTGACCGTTAGTTCGTTTGGGAGATTTGTCCATTTGTGTGGGGGTTATGACCGTTTGTGTGGGTGTTTTGACATTTCTTGAGTGTGGGGGTTTTGGCTGTGGGGGTTTTGACCTAGACCCCATTTCTGCCGTTCTTTTTCTTCCCACGACCAACTTCTTTCTCATCTCCAGGTTTTACGGCTTTTTGATAACTTGCTGAAATTGTGCTAGATTTGGGCAGGATGCTAAAAGCAAGATGCTAGATGCTAGAGACATGCAAATTATGCTAGATCTAGCATCATTATGCTAGATCTGGCAACGCTGTTCCCCACAATAGGCGTGTCGTGCAAGTAACCAATCACACGTCAGGTACTAGCTTTTACCTATTGCTTCCTTCTCACAGCTCAGAACATTGGTAACTATGGATAGACGTACAGCAGTAATTACTTTATGGGAGTTGGAAGGTTATTCTGCAACTGCAGCTAGCAGGCGAGTAGGTGTCCCGGCCTCTACAGGAAAGCGATGGATTCGGAAATATGGTGCTACAGGTCAGGCTGGTAATTTACGATCTCCTGGTCGTCCGCATGTGTCAACCGAAGCTCAAGATGCGAGATTAGTAAACTAAGCCCGGTTAGACCCACTAAGTACGTCTAGACAGCTAAGGGAAGCTTCTCTCTTTCCTGGTAGTAAGCATACAGCTCTGCGAAGGCTTCGTCATGCTGGGTTACGTGGCCGTGTTGCTGCCGTGAAGGAAAAACTCTCAGACGACCACAAAATTTACCGTCTCGCGTTTGCACAGGCGAATGTGGGTCTCAATTGGGAAAACTTAGTTTTCTCAGATGAATCCATATTCACAACATCAAAGGAGGGACGCCGTTTTGTGTATCGTCCGAGAGGCACCCGAAATGACCATGGATATGTGGCTGCTTGCAATCGCAGTGGCCATGTATCTATTTTATGTTGGAGTTGGATTTCCAGTCGCGGAGCAGGACAGCTTCATAGAATTGAAGGACATCTGGACAATGCTCAGTACTTAGACATTATCAGTAATATCATGGTGCCATCTGTACGAGTATTTCAGCCTGATGGTGTAATTCAGTTCCAGCAATACCAGTCGCCAATACATACTTCCCATGTGGTTCAGGAATGGTTCGCAGGGCACCCTGAGATTGATTTAATCGACTGGCCGCCTCGTGGAGCAGACCTCAATCTCATGGAAAATATGTGGGCAGAAGTGAAGCGTACTCTAAGGGAAAGTTGGCCTGAGGCAGATCCACCAAGAACTCAGGATGACCTGTGGCATCTTGTTTCCGAAGCATGGCTGGAGGTAGGGGAAGGAGATAGATTTGTCACCCATGTAATAGATTCCATGCCCAGAAGAATGGAGCGTGTAATAAATTCAGAAGGGTCTTGGACACAATATTAATGCCCCCGCCTTAACTCCCGAAAACAGCCCTTTTCAGGGCTACCTAAACGCTTCTGAAAATATTTGTAGAAGTAAACCACTCCTTGTATCCGATTTCTGTGCAATCCTACTAACAAAAAAAATGATAATTAGCTGTAGGCTTTGAACTCAAGACCTCTTCAGTGGCAAGTCCGTACTCTACCAGTGAGCTAACATGAACTCGCAAACCCAACCTGAAGAAACACGACTTTCAATTTCTGGTATTCGATGACAATGATGCTCATATACTTTGCAAATGTTGTATTCAACTTAAGATATTCCGCAACACACACACACACATAAACAAAGCGAAAGAGAGAGAGAGAGAGAGAGATGAATACACAAAAGCATATTCAACGTATTCGAATAAGACTCTAAGTAACGACATTCCGTTCTAAAGAGAATTTGTGTTTCTTCCCGTGACGTTAAGGGGATCGGGAAAAGTTATGTGTCTTGAAGCAGGATACGACTTTGGATACTCTGTTTATACATTTTCTATATCAGTAGGAATATACTGCATTTCACGAATATAAATAACATACTGTAATGAGAATATTGAGAAGTTAAATCTGTATGACAAATAGCTGCAAATAAATACACTACATAACTTATTTATTGCTATTAAACGATTTTCCTAACTTGTATTTAACATTCTCATATATAATACCGACCTACTGTGAAAATTATCTCAGATGTTATATTTTAAACATAATAATTACTATGTTCTGCAATGATTATGTTATATATAAACAACTTATGTATTTTAATGTAATTATTTTATATAATTTTTCATGCATTGCGGAAAATATAATTTAAAAGAAAAGTATTGACCCAGAGGGGGATCGAACTCACAACCTTATGATTTGAAATCCGACAGCTTACCAATGAGCTAACACAAGAACTTCCAGAACTAAGCTTCTAGCGTTGTATAACGAATCTCAAGATAATTATGACATTCATATCCATTACAAACGCTGTTTCTGTTCTACTTTGACTTTTATTTTAGTACTCAGGCGATAATTATGTTCTATTTCTTAATTTTGAGCATTCTTTTACATATGGAAAGATTCTTTAACGTATTTAAATGTTCCATTACGTATGGAGAGCTAAATGATAAGCAAGCATATGGTGACATTAATAAAAGGTTTCGAAATATTGTATCATTAAGTATTTCAATCAATGTTGCTTTTTTAAACACTTGGTAACAAGTCTTATTATATTTAAAAGAAGAAAAACACATCTGCAAACTTTTTCCCGATTGCAAAGGCTGGCTTGGAGGTTCGAACCTGGCTTATTTTTTCCCGAAGATACCCGAAGCTGGACTTAGAAAATTTTTGCCTCAAAACACCAATAAAGAATGCGCTCAACCTTTTTGAGACAAGGTGTACATTTTTTTTATAACACTAATCTCTGCTACGAACTCTCTTCAGTCAACGCTGAAGAGGAATTCGGATTACTGTCAGAGACTGAGTTTAGTAGAATGAATCGTTCGCAATAATCTAGAAAAAATATTTAGTGAATCTACAAAGGTTCTGAAATTAATATTAACTGTACCTATGGCGTCAGCAAAAGACGAAGGTTTTTTTTTTTTTTTTTTTCCACATGAGAAAGAATTGACACTTACAAGGAATTGAATGTCCCAAGAAAGGTTATCACCATTGGTTATGCTTTCCATCGAATAAGACCTGACAATAAGAATTCCAGAGTTCAACCAGTATGTATTAGACAGATTTGCTCCAATCAAAGAGAGGAGAATGAACTTACAAATTAATTAAGGTGATTAATCGGATAAAATGTTCTGCATTTTTCATTTTTTAAAAACAGAATTTTATTTACTTTAACATGTCACATACCATTTACATATAAAGTTAAGCTGATTAGTCAATAAATCAACTTTATATCTTGTCTCTTATCGTTCGTACTGCAACACCCGAAACCACAATCCACCGGCCGCCACTGGTGGAAAATCGTTTAAAAGTGTTGATTCTGTCTGTTTCTATAAAATTACAACAATAGTATTAGGTAGTTGTAATTACAAGTTGTCAAAATTACACAATTTTAAGCAATGTTGTAAACTTTGCCAATGTTCATATCTCCGAAACGGGTTGAGATAGCAAATTGCACTTATTCGTAACAATCTACGTATGCGAATAAATGTAATATTTATTAAAAAAAAAAAAAAAAAAAAAAAAAACTTTAAAAGAAAGTCGTTTTCAATATCTCGTAACTTTGTTCCTACTTGTGAGAAATAATCATATTATGGTCAAAGTATTCGACACTAAGGTACTTCTGATGTTCCCTGACACGTCCCCCTAAGTTATGTTGATACTGTTGTAGAGATTCCCAAAATGTGAATGTTTACGTGATGTTTGTGATACTGTAACTCCTATAGTTTGTAACACTGAATAATACGTGTGGCGATGTAAGTTTGTAGATCTATAGTCTATATAAATTAGACCTACATAAAAAATGAAAATGATATCTTTGTCACTTCATACCTCTTGACCCATCCGACAGGTCTCGATCAAATTTTCAACATAGATAAGGTTCAAGGTTGGGATGGCTTTTATCATTTCACTTTGACGGTACAAGTTAGGGAAGGGGAAGGAAGAGATATATAAAAATGATAGCAAGTGATCGATATTAGTGTCGAATCCATGGGTTTTCTAGGTCGCTGTGATGAACAGTGACACTTCCGATGCCGTTTAAATCCAAACTAACCCCTTTATGTTCAAAATGAAATGTACTCTTCCCGTACGCAGAACGGTATTCTTCTAGTACGTACTAATAACTTTACGTAGCGCCATTTAATTTTAATAAAATACAATTTTATATTGTGTTCGAAGTACAGTTAATCTTAGAGTATTGCAGAGTGTTCAAAACTCTGTCCGCTATCGATATTTGCATATTAACTATATTTAATCGATTTTTCTCAATTATTGTAAAAGTTACTGGTATGTTTCAAGATAAATGGTCTACTACATAATTATACTTATATCCAGAAGCTTTACACCTAAAGAGGATTCCTCGCTCTTTTCTACTTTCAATCAGTATTATATCAGGAAGTCTCGCTGTGAATAAAAGAAGGGACAATAGTGTTGAGAAGATAGTGTCTACGGTATTTGGGTTGTGAAATAGATGTTGTAAGGAGATCACGATTGGTCCATTCGTTTCTTAACACTTTGCCCTTTATACTATTCTCTCAAACCCTGATGCTCTCCTCTTTCTTCGTGTTTTTTTCCCGTTTTTTTTAAAAAAAAAATAATAGACAGCCACCACTTGAAGTAGAAATGTAGCGAACGCTCTTGTCAGCTGGTAGTGTAGCCAGTTTCCCTGTGGGCTCTGATCCAAATGTGAGCACATTTATCACTTAAAGGATTTCGTTCGGTTTCGTCTCTTGAAAACGATGCTTTTTTTTTTTACTTTTTAAATCTTTCGCATCTAACAGTTTTTAAATATTTTTCTCCTCTAGTATTAAGATATGTATATATATCGAGGAAGCATGTTCTCAAACTTTTAAATATTGAATTCCAAGGAATTTAATATTTAAATCTTTCAGTGTAACGTCCCACGATTATGCCTGTTAGCCTAAGCAGGCACGTAGCCAAGGGGTGGGTCCAGGGGGTCCGGACCCCCCCCCCTTCGAAACCATAAATGAAAAAATAAAGGAACAATGAAACAAAAAGAAACGAGAAAAAGAAAAATCAGAGCTAAAAATATAAAACTACAGCAAACGTTTGGTTACTCTTTTTTATGTGAACCTTTATGAGGAGGAAACGGAAGGGGTTCAAGTTTAAAATGGACATTATTGGAACTGAGCATTCCGAGTTACATCTAACTCCATGCTAATCCTATGGACTACAAATGACAATCGATGAATCGGTTCAATCAGATAGACTTTCAGGTAGAACTTAAGAAATACCCACAATCACCAATAATATGAGCCTGGCAACTTAGATTCCAGTTACACGTGTTAAAGAAATTTTCCATTTCGCAGCAACACTAATCCATTTTATAGGATGTCTTTACTGCCAAAGAGATCTCATTGCTATCCTTGACGGCATTAAACGAAGATAAGACAAAAAAAAAAAGAAAGAAGACAAGACGAACCGAGTTCCAATGACCTCGAAAGGCTATATATTATTCAATATTTTAAAAATATTCTTTTACTGGAGATTTCTTTATAGTTTGTTATTAAAATATTTACTGACATGTCCTCATTTTATTGTCCTAATAAACCAATATGGGTATGTTGCCAGTAAAATAGTTTAGATTGATCGAGCGCCTGGTGTGTAACCACAATGTTCATGTTACGACTCTCCGCCCCCCCCCCCGCATTACGAAATCCTGGCTAAACGAACTAATGTATGTTGCCGGTAACCTTTAGACGACGAACTTGGTCGTTTTCGACCAATAGCGATTTTGGCTGAATATACGGTTTGGTCTTTTTCGACCAAAAAAATTATTCAGACCAATAACTAATGTAGCACTGGCTATCCTGCATCAAACCTTCCGCTGCTAGCATTTGTGTGTTCTAAAACGATCAAAGGAACACGTGACAGAAAAATAGTTCACCAGTTGTAACCCAAACAAACCAAAAAATTGGTTACTTTTCCTCCCTTTATTTTTTTTCATTTCTTCACGTTGACTTTTGTGACCGCTTGCTTATCAATTATTTCTGCTGACACGAGGAGATTGTTTCTCTTGTGAGAAACTCAGCTTACACTTCGAGGTGTTTATTACCAATGATGTTGATGAGATAAGGGAAAAAGTATGTGTGAGAATGCGTTTGTGTGTGTGTGTGAGTGTTTCTGTCCAGACAGTCCACACTCTATCCCTTTGGGTGTTTCATGGTACATTGCATTATAACTCTCCTATTTGAGCTTTTTCGTCCGGGTTATTTTTGTTTTTCAAGTCCAGAGGCATTGTAGAAGACCTTACGTATGGTTTCACACCTTCCTGCGTCGAGACATAGGAGGTGATGACGTCATAATTCTCAAATATATATTTTCTTTTATTAAACCTATGTTCATTATTTTTTGGCGGGCTTATTTTTGCACGTAGAAGATTGAAATTTTGCACAAACATTCACTCCACCGAGTAGTATTTAACATATTTTTTTTTTAGATTTCTGCGTTAAAAAAGGGGGGATCCAGAGAGGCAAAATGTTGAAAAAAGGGATATTTTTATCAAAAAATCCCTTTCTTCGGGATTTTCCCGTCTTAAATACATGATGGAGACATGTGAATGGTACCGCCTGAAAGGCAGTTCTATTCTAAAGAAAATGATGTGCAAACCATGATTCTAGGGTAATTAGCGATGTCTCAGGGAATTTTCAAAAATATCCCTCTGTATACGGGAATATGGTACATTGTCGGTATATATATATTTTTGGCAGGCTTACTTTTGCACCTAGAAGATTGAAATTGTGCATAAACATTCAGCCCACCTAGTAGTATTTATCAGATTTTTTTTCAGATCTCTTCGTTAAAACAGGGGGGGTCCAGAGGGGCTAAAAGTTGAAAAAAGAAATATTTAGACCCAAAAAATCCCTTTCTTCGGGATTTTCCCGCCTTAGATACATGATGGAGACACATGAGTCATACCGTCTGAAAGGCAGTTCTATTCTGAAAAGAATGATGGGCGAAACATGCCCCTAGGGTAATTAGGGATGTGTCAGGGAATTTTTATCAAAATATACTTCTGTATAGGGGAATATGGGACATTGTCGGTATATATAATTTTTTGCGGGCCTATTTTTGCACCTAGAAGATTGAAATTGTGCACAAACATTCAGTCCACCGAGTAGTATTTAACAGAATTTTTTTTTCAGATTTCTGCGTTAAAACAGGGGGGAGCCAGAAGGGCTAAAAGTTGAAAAAAGGGATATTTTCACCAAAAAAATCCTTTTTTCGGGATTTTCCCGCCTTAGATACATGATGGAGACATGTGAATGGTACCGCCTGAAAGGCAGTTCTATTCTGAAGAGAATGATTGGCGGATTATAGTTCTAGGGTAAATAGAGATGTCTCAGGAAATTTTTTACCTAATATCATGGTGTTTTGCGGTAATTTGGGGCATTGTGGGAATTCTTGATAAAATTTCTCCCGCCCTTAGTATTCAAGATATAAACTTGAAATTTCGCACACACATTCAGTATACCAAGTACTATTTATCAGATTTTTTCGAGAAATCTACGTTCACACAGGGCCGTTTCAGAGGGACCCAAAGTGTGAAAAAAAATCCACCCCCCCCCCGAAATTTTCCCTTTAACATCATTTTCCCCTCTCCTGGTATATGGTACGAGCATGCAAGTGGTACCATTTGAAAGCCAGCTTCATTCTGAAGAGAATGAGGTATGAACCATGATCCTAGGATAAATAGGGGTGAAGATATGGACTTGTTTGTAAACTCTTACGAAAACGCTTTAAATGGCGCCGTATAAAAGGGGCTGCGGCATTTAAATCCCTTCGTCGTCTAAAGGGTAAAATAGTTTAGAACGATCCAGCCCCTGGCGTGATAACCATAGTGTTTCGTCACGGACCCCCCCTATTACGAAATCCTGGCTACGTGCCTGGCCTAAGGGAGACAGATGATTAAACCAATTGAATAATAAGGGTATAATTGGTGGAATGAGAATATGGGAGGAAAACCAGGAATACCCCGTGAAATCCCTCGCACACTATGTTGTCCACCACAAACTTACTTGATCAGGTATGGAGTCAGGGGTTCCACGAACCGGAGGTAAGCAAGCGCTTTACTACTTAGCCACCGTGGCCCCAATTAGGACAATAATAAAACGACGGTATCTGGTATGGTTAATGAGAAATAGTCTAAAAATTATTAACTCTCAAATTTCAATTTCTGTTTAAAATATTGTCCAAAAATTATATATATAGTATATATAGATATAGATATAGATATAGATATAGATATAGATATATAGATATAGATATAGATAGATAGATATAGATATATGAGTTGATATATCACAGCAAGCTGATGGAAATGACATGTTAGAGGGTAAATTCTTCTGTGTAGATGTCGAGAAAATAAAATAAAAATCTTCAGTGGTTCTAAATGTATGTCGTTCTTCTGCTAATAATAATTGGCAATTTTTATTTAGTTCGAAGAAATTATTTATTAATGTTTTGTATATACATAACAAAATACATTTGATAAAGTAGAAGATTGTATCTATTGTTCTTTGTATTTCTTTAAAACACATACTCTTTTAAGCATATATTAGTTGTAAACATACATTTGAAGAATGTGCTACTCCCTAACTATTTGGTTTGTACCGTGTTTCAATTAGCTTTTACCAAGACATAAACTTGAACCACGAATTTTCAATAATTAAGAAAAATTATAAATTAATAATAAAAAAAAACATTGCTGGAATCAGAGCATTAACAGCTAACTTTTTGGGGTATTATCAAATTATGATGCACACTTTACAAGAGTTGAGACTGAAAATCTTTAAGGTTTACGTCCCACAGCTATGCCGGCTAGGCTAAAGGAGACGGTGATGATGAGAAATGAGTGAAAATAGTGGAGTGAAGAAGGTGGGAATAAGCGGGAGAACCCCGAGGAAAGCCACCCACGCGTTGTTTGTCCACCACAAAGTTCACTTAGTGCTAGCTGGGAACGAACCAGAGACCCCGTGAACACTCTACCACTGAGTCATCCTGGTTCCTAAGATTTGAGACTGTCTCGTCTTCAAAATGTTTCGTGAAAGCTTTGTCCCGTCTCGAGAAAAGTATATGTTTCTTCTCTCATCACGAGTGTAACCCTAGTAAAATTTTTCTTGAACTAAAATGAATATAATATTTACATCTTATATGGCAAATTAAATCTTTCTCGAGCTAGCCTACCACAATGAGCAAATAATAATAATAATAATAATAATAATAATAATAATAATAATAATAATAATAATAATAATAATAATAATAATAATAATAATAATAATAATAATAATAATAATAATAATAATAATAATAATAATAATAATAATAGTGTAACTTATTTCACTTTTAATATCGTCACTACACAGAAAAAGAAGTCACTTTCTTTTTAAATATGAAATTAGAGGTCTCTTAGATCTTGAGCCAATGTATCTATTAACGCCATGTGTTGTATGTATGCAAGTCAAAAAGTACACAGGATTTTAGTTGTAAATTAGATTTAAAATTTGTCAATGTTTAAATAGATGTAAAATATAAATTACAAAATTAAAATTTATCAATGCTCATATGCAGTGGCGGCGATTGGACGTTGAAAGTGCGGGGGGGGGCAAGACATGATGTGAACAATTGTACCTAAGTATATCAATGTTAGATTTCCTGGTTGTTTCTAACACTGTTTGATGAAAGGTTGTATAACTAATAGGATACTATATTTTTTCACTTAAAATCCCATATATCGTATTTCTATTTTATTAAGTAAATACATAAGAGCAATACAGGTAGGTACTAGTCCTTTATACTCTAAAACAACGAAAGTGTAAGAAGAGATTTGAATTCTTGCTTATGAACATCTTAAAATGCTGTCTGGAAAATTCTGTGATCAGATTGTTTAATAAATTTGCAAAACAAATAAATAGAAGGGATAATATTAATCACAGTAATGAATAATGACGCTTGTTTTGCAGAAGTTATATTGAAACTGGGAATTAATGAACAACTTATACTTTTAATTTCACACATGCCATTAAATGAATGTTTTTACTCTTAGAAAATGAAATACAGTAAGTATTGCAAACATATGCTATGACATATAAAGAAATATGCAATTGCAATATTAATTGCTTTGAACTGCAATTAAAACGCAATTCCTGTAGTTTTCTTAACTCCACGGGAAGACAAATAACCAATACGTACTCACGCAACGGCAAACATGATATGGCACAATTTTTTCTATGAAACAGTAATACATAGAAAACCTTTACCAGGGTCCACATTCTGGAAAATAAGTGAAAGTCAGGGAAAGATCAGGGAACTAAAAGTGTATCAGGTGAAGTGAGGGAAATGGCAGATTGGTTAGGGAAGGTCAGGAGAAAATCGATTATGTCCATTGTTCAATTACTGAATTTTCGAAATAGAGTTGATTTCTTTACTGTTACTGGATGCAAAATGTGGTGTTCTCAATGATGATATTGAGGGAGTCAGTGTTCTCTGATATAGTTGTTGAAACTTTTTTTTTTTTTTTTTTTTTTTTTGCGAGAAACACATCTAATTACATTCTGGCATATTTGCTCAAAAAGGTAGACGCTGTTCTAGACGAATTAGATGGTGCCAAGATGATATCTGGACAAGTGGCTGAGAACGCGAAGAAAATATTATCTCCAGCTCACAGTGAAAGCTCAGACTGAAGAATTTAAGGAACACTCGAATAAATTCATAGCCAATGACAGAGATGGTATTGAACTTGAGTTTTATTTTTTTTTTCATTTTTTTTACTTAGTCTTAGGAAATATGAAGAACTTCGTTGACTTATGGTCAGTTATGATTTTGTGTTTTATCTTCTTTCACGGAAATGCCTTTTTTGAAAGTGGTTTCATAATAAATAAAATTATCTTACAAGAAGAATCTCTGGTGGCTCAACGGATCATATATGATTCTGTGATGAGAATAGGTGGATCATCAGGATTAATAATTACAAGAGATATGATAAATTCAGTGAGAAGTTCAAAGGGATAATATCAGGTGTATTTGGAAAAGAAAAGAGAAATAAATGCTGGAGACGAGAAGAGGAGAGAGAAACGGAAGATTTAGCAACAACTAAAGGAGCTGGAGGAAGAAGAGAAGAAAATTAAACTGCGGAGACAACAAGAAGGATATTCAGATCAATGAGAAGAAAACTATGCGAGAAAGGATGAAAAAAAAATTCTAAATGGGTTGCATCACAACTGCACCAGCAAAAGTATGTGTTACATAATGTGTGTGTGTGTGTGTGTTTTAAATAATCAGTAAAATCATGTATGAACTGTTTATTACTATAGGCAATATTATAATGCTGTGTAATTGGTATTATAATGTGTAAGCATATAATGTGTATTTTTTTTTCATATCTTAAGTACTCTGTATATTGCACTCTTTCGTTTGTAACTTTACATTTTGTGTAATATTTAAATATGTAAGCCTAATCAATATCCGCCTAATGCACATGTTTGTAAATTTACATTCCTTTGGAAAGAAAATTGAAAAAAGGAAAGAAACAGAAGCGGAAGAGAGCAAGGCCAACTATTATGGGGAGTGTGGAGGCTGGGGTTTCTTTCTTTTTTTTATATTTTTAAGTTATTCAGGAGTCAGGGAAATCTGGAATTTTCGTCATGGAAAGTCAGGGAAAAGTCAGAGATTTTTTCTCTAAATTGTGTGGACATCCTGTTTACATTTCCAAATGAAACTATATAAATTAGGGCCTCACTTCAAAAAGTGGGGGGGCAACTGCCCCCTCTTGCCCCCCTAATCGCCGCCCATGCTCATATGAATTTTAGTCATAAACTATAAATGTATACTCTATCAATGTTTAAATACAATTAAAACCAATTACAAAATCAAAATTTATTAGTGCTTATTTGAATTGTAATAATCGATTATATACTTATTCATCAATGTTTAAAATGGTCTAGAACAACAATTACAAACTTATAATTTATCAGTGCTTTTACAAAGTCTTAATCATCAAATTTATCAATATTGACAAAGATTTAAAATATCAATTACAAATTTACAATTTATCATTGCTTATATAAATCTCAGTCATGAATTATACATTTATAGCCTGTCAATGCTTAAATAAATTTAAAGCATCAACTACCAGGCTACCATTCATCATTACTTGTATGAATCTTAGTCACCAATTATGCAGTTATATTCTACTGGTGTTAACTTAAAACCAATTTTAAAAAATCATCGTTTATCAATGCTTGCAAATATTTTATTCATTTTACATAGTTATGATCAATAAATGCTTAAATGGGTCTAAGCTCGTAGTTACACAGTAATCAATCTTCTAGTCAGGGGGGTCATTTAGGAGGGGCAGGAGGGGGCAATTCCCCCCCCAAGAGTTTGAGAAATACATATACTGTTATTGATTGTCTACTAATATTCTAGTACAAAACCGGAAAGTCTTATGTCTGTGGTGCTTTTGCCCCCCTCAAGCGAAGTCTGAAATGACGCTCCTGCTTCTAGTGTATCATTGATGACTAATAAGAGAGGGGATACAGTTGTCCTAGGCCTTTCGGGATCAAACTCGGTGGGTAGGTAGATCTCGACCTCAAACACTACAATATGTTGAAAAATTTGCGACTTTTGCCTGGGACCGGAGTTATAGGATGTTTAAAATTTTGGGTATTTTGGTTTTTTGTTCCCTAATAGGGAGATAAATGGTTGTTTCTGTATGTCAGTAGATAGTACTCAGTAAGTACTTTATTTTGATACTCCGTATGACCTTATAGCATTCACGTTATATGCGTAAAATAGTGAAATATTTTAAATTTGGAACCTAAATGTCTTGCATATTCAAAATCTTGAATGCATTTAAGACCTATTGCATTTATCTCCTAAAGATGAGTTCTGGTGATCCTGGGGTCAACAGCTCATAAGATACAGAATTTCAAAGGTATTGTAGGATGTTTGGTTGCTATGCTCTAGCAACTGACCCTCTCGACCTACATGTATGAACTACAGCTTATTCTACTTAGCTCAACATCATGCATAGTTTACATATACAGGATGTTAATGAACTACACCGACAAATTGTGAGAGGTGATTCCTCACATCAAAATAAAAGAAAAAGTTCATATGGATCTATAGAGAAAAATGCATAGTTTTAGACCTAGGGATGTCCAAAATCGCGAAAAAGCCAAATTTCATGAGGACCTATTTCGAATTCGAGAGACTGTGGATGGTGGTCCTTCTCAGCGTAGAGGTTAGTCACGCATACACAATCCAAAAATGTATATTTCGTTAATGCTCAAAGGATGTACAGATTATTCATTAAAGGACGAAATTCCCAGACATGTCATCAGCCAAATTTTGAGATATGCTCTGATTTTATGATTGGTCCAAAGCAGGCAAACGATAAACCTTGATAGCAGTGAACACAGAATCCTTTGGCGCGATGTCGGAAGTGTTGAGAATCGTCAACAGCACGGTCTTTAGTACTCAGGAAAACGCATGCTGCTATGTTTTCTTTTACGCTTATAAGTGAAGAAAACGTGAAATATACCGTGACAAAATACATATCATCACACGTTATTCCGAACACAAAGAAACATTGAGCTGCCTGTTTCTAACACTTCCTCCTTCCCTCCGAAGCATTGGATGTCCATTGTTGTCAAGGTTTACCTCTTGCCTAGTTTGGACCCTTCTTGAAATTAGGGTATATTTGAAAACTCTATTGAAAACATATCTGAGAATTACACCCTGTAGGGAATACCCTCCACACCTATTGACAATCGATGAAATATGCACTTTTGGATTATATATGGGTGGCTTCCTTTACGCAGATAAGAACTACCATCCACAGTTTCGCGATTTTGGATAGCTCTGAAACTATGCATTTTTCTCCATAGGTCCATATGAACTTTTTCTCTTATTTTGATGTGAGGAATCACCTCTTACAGTTTGACTGTATAGTTCATTAACACCCTATATATATATATATATATATATATATATATATATATATATATATATATATATATATATATATATATCATACATTTTTCAAATCTGCAAGGAATCACTTGTTCAAGAGTGAGTAGTCAATACGTATGTAAATTTCAAACTGTTTCATATTTGCGAAACTTGTTTTATCTCACGTTACAAAGCTATGTATCGAGTAATTTATAATTGTTATATTCCAAAGGATTCATTCAAATTACAAGGATTGACATGTTAAGTTATGCAATTATTCCATGTAGTCATTTACATCTGCATGGTAATGAAAATCTCGATAAAAATGTTTAAAGCAAAGGATTTTCTCGCACCAGCCACAGATGTATGAATTGCGGTGTTTCACACAACGCACAATCGTCACAAGTCAACTTGAAATAAAATTGCTTCGGGGTCAAAAAAATTATTAACCACACCAACCAATTTCTAGCCGCTTACTCCAGGTGGATCGAATCATTTCCTTGAAGAACCGTTAACCTCAGGGTCACCAGAAATCATCTGTAAGTGAACAATTACATTAGCTCCATTTGAGATTTTGAAAATACAATTCCCAATATATATATTCCAAATTTGAGACATTTTGTTGTTTTCCACCTATAACATGAGTGCTATAGAGAGTCATATGGAGTATCAAATTAAAATGCTTACTGAGTAGTATATATTGATGTACAGAAATAACCCCTTATCTCTATAAGGGTACAAAAACCAAAATACTAAATATTTCAAAAACCAAGAACTCCGGTCCCGGGCAAAAATTGCAAAACAAATTCAACGGATTATAGTGTTTGGGGTCAACGTCTACCTACCTACCGAGTTCGATCGCGATAGTCCTGAACGGTTATTTCTCGCTTTGCCTAATTCTCATTTTCCCTAACACTTTATCAGCTGTCAATCACAGATAAAAATCACATCCGCCATTGTAGATGAAATGGCAATTCCTATTTGGTCTAATTCCCATTACGACTCACGATCTTATCAGGAAGGAAATACCCCTATATAGAAGATATGACAGTGTTTCCATATCTATACAGGTACACATCTATTTCATACAAAAAACACTATGTGCTGGTTCCTGCATAGTATTATATCACACTAGACGTCAGCGTTACTTCTTGAATTGTTCTTTTTGGTTTATGCATATTAACTGTATTACAACATACTACATAATGTAGTAATTATACTAAATAAATTAAATATCCTTTGAGTTCTAAATTACTTTTCCCGTTGGCTTTTATCCGCGATTCATTATAACTAGACTCCAGATTGGCCTAAGTGACAGGGATCATGAAACATATCTTCGATTTTGTTTTCTTTAGCATTACAAGACTTCATTTACATCTACACTTCTTAATAGTTTATGCAATTAATTGAACAAGCATATTAAATGCTAAAATGAGCACTTTAAGGATAAACATTCATGGTTTTCTTTGATATGTTAGGCTTTTTGCCATATACTTTATATTCTAAACCAACTGAATAATCTGCTCAGCTTGCAGCCGATTAACAAAACACTGAAATCAACACCAGTGAATAAAGAATAAAACAGAAACTGAATATAAAATAACTGAAAAGGTCTATATTGTGTGAATTTTGTTGAAATAAATTCAGAATTGACATTGTTCGGTGTGAAGACGATGCAGTTTTTCAAGGTTGGGAATCATGGGGTGCAGCAAAAACGGAAGTGGAAAAGTCTGACGAATGACAGGATCAATGTATTGAAAGACAGATTACGAAACGATCTTAATATGTGCATATGTATAATGTGTGATTCAGAAGTGCTCACCGGGTAGAAGTGAATCTAATATATTGTAATATGTGATGTTGTGTTTTTGACAAAGGCTAACTACTGTACTGTCTGCTGCTGGACGATTCTGTGTGTATCCACACTGTATAGTTACAATATTGTATATTTGAAATATCTTTTGTTACAGTTATTTGAAATGAGTATCCTTTTTTTTTTTCTCCAAACTTAGTTGTTCATTGTGATAAATTATAATATGAAAGTAATAATTTCTTTGATGTAAGTTATTTTTTTGTATATTTGAAATATTTTATGTTATTATTTGAAATGAATGTGTTTTTGTATATAAGTTTCTGTCACTAATTTATGTATAAGTATAGAAACACTATAAGGTCTTCTACAGGGTATCCATAAAGTCTGGGTACATGGGTAAAAGCACATTTTAGTGAAATTAATGTTAATGAATAATATTTTCAACATGATTTCCGTACTGTTCAATGCATAACTTGATGCGCTTTGCAAGATTAAGGTGAACTCGATGGAATAGTATCTGAATTGCTGTCGATTTCAGCACACTGACTGGTAATGCGTTCTGTCAGGTGGTTTAAATTTCTAACCTTCATCGAGTAATCTTCCTCTTTCAGCATGCCCCAGAAAAAGAAATCAAGGTTAAATTCTTCTGCAATTTCGCGATACGAACATCCTTCTTAAGAGTAGTTAAGAGTACCAACTCGACTCACTCTTCTTTAGACAGAGTCATCATTCAATCTGGAAAAACAAAAACAAATTATTAGAATTCCCTATGTACTTAGACTTTCTGGACACACTGTATAAAGGGGGATTTCCTTCCTGACAAGATCGCTAGGCGTAATGAGAATTAGGCCAAATGAGAATTAGCATTTCACCTAAAATTGCGGAAGAGATTTTTTTTATCTGTGATTGACAGCCGATAAAGCAAGGATGCAAATAAGAAAGAAAAATTTTCTAGCCCAAGAAAAAAGCTACCACCTCACATCTCACAATAGAAATCATTTACTTATTTTCGGTTTGATATTAAATACTCGCCCGTACCAATTACTTGCATCCCTGTGATAAAATATTAGGCGAAATGGAAAATAGGCCAAATAACGAGTAAATCGCCTGGAACAACCGTGTCCCTTCTCCCTTAAAATCCATTATTCGGTAACAGATTATGCTATATGTTGATTCAAAATTTGAAGAACATTGCTCTTTTTAGAGCAAATTAGATATTATTCTCTTTCGTGCCGTAGTACCAAAATATGATACTTGGGTGAATAATTATTTATCTACAAAAGTTACATGGATATTAATTTTATAAATTCTATCATTGGGAAATGCAGTTTATTGTCTTGGAAAGTATCCATATGATTTATAGCACAACAGTATGAATTTTAGACTTTTAAATTATAATATCATTTTTTTAATATAATAATTTAACTGTAATAAAACAAACTGTTTTGGTTATATTTTAGTTGTCAAGCAAAAAAATTCATATTCTATAAACAAGAATATATATTCTATAAACAAGAAAAATAAGAAAGTAAACCCAGCGTGTTAACATGAGGTTTAATTTTCATGGTTGGAAAATGTTAAAGACATTTTTTAAAAAATGCAGAAACCGTAAAACACAAATAAAGTCATAGAAAAAGAAATGAGAGGAAGGAGTTTGCAGTTAGCGGCACAAATTGACTCTTAACTCGGCCATAATTAGCCCTTTGGCTACCGATATATAACCTTCAATTTCGTAAGGTGACGTAATGGGTGACACTCCCACTCTGCATGTTTGATTGCTCATATAGCGCGTAATATTGTCGTGGTTGTGGTTTTTCTTAAAAAGTCACACAAACTTCTACGATGTTGATGGCTATTTTCTTTTCGTAGCTCTCTTGTGAATATATTGGAAAGAAAAAAAAAGGTTTTCGTAACTCCATTTTTATTACTATCTTAAAGCCATGAGTTCGTGCTCTTATGCCCTGAAGGGTGATTATTAAATACACAGAAAGTTAGGAAACGCTTTTTTAATAGCTGTTATCAGAAAATACCAATCTTTTGCTCTATCCATCCAAAGGGAGTGGAGTCTCTTGAAATATGGATGAAAGCATGGGGATAAAGGGGGGCAATAAACGTTTAAAAGTATGCTGATTTCATGGAGATTTGACTGCTTTCTCCGAAACGTATAATTCAAAAGAGAAAAACTATGTAAATAATGGTTATCTTCATTCACAAAGTTCTTGTTTTGATTTTTCTTCTTCTTTACGAATAAGATTTTATTTGTTATTAGAAACAACATTTTTTTTTTTTTTTTTTTTTGCATTTGGCAGTTAAAATTCAATAAAATATCAATTCAAGAAATTATCTTTAAAAGGCTGTTAACGTAAGAATGGGCATTTTATTGCAATATTTTGTTTTATGATAATAGGAATTGAATATACTTCCATCTTAAACTCCCTAATTCAAAGATATTTTATTGTATTGTTAATATGAAATATGAGAAAATTTACTGTTACTTTTATTGTTATTATCATTGTATGTTTATGAGTGTGTAAGGTAATGATTGAACTGCTGGCTTAATAGTCAATAACTGGTTAACTAAAGGGTGAAACCTTTGATTATACAATTCTTTTCGACCTAGGTATTATTTATCCATTAAGGCATTTTTTTTGTAATAAGAAAGAAATGAGAAAAATAAACTTTCACATGATTTGTAAGTAGTAACATGATTGGCTGATTTAGTCTGAATTTCCTGAGATTGTACCCAGAGAAAAGAAAGAAACGTATAATCTCGGTTTGTTTCGGTCTAACTTTATAGAAGTGATCAGCCACTATCCATTATAAATTATTCCCTGGAAAATCTGAGTAAGGGGAAACCGGTCTAATGGCAGGATATCTGAATGAAATCTAGATTATTAAAAACCAAACTAAATTGAATGCTCTAAAGTAGTTCCAGACTATATAATTTTTTTCTAGAATTGGTATACATAAGTATTTCACTAAATACTAAATAACACACAGCTATATAAGATCACTAAAATTTTACTTACGCACTGTGACGTCTAGCATTTTACAGATTTAAGCAAATTGAGAGTTTTAGCACAGTGGTAAATTCAACAGTTAGGTCCAGACACGGGTGCCAATCCTAGGGAAACTGGGAGGGTCCGAGTCCCTAAAATGTTTCCTCTACCGCCACATGATCTGAATATATTTTCTTAAAGGATATATGACAAAGATGCACACACATATCTGAACGGGACCCCAAAGTTATACAGAAATCGGCGAAGCTGGGGGTCAGAGAAACAACGTGTTTCATGTTTTTGTTTCTTCTACCATCTAAGATATGCACATGCATAGAAAAATGGGGAGACGATACTTCCTTTAGAAAATTTTGTCGCGGAGAGCAAAATCAAACCATGAGGCCGGATGTGATTAGTGTTGCCCAAGATATGAGAAATATGACAACACGAGACTTGACATTGCTCGATTCTCATGAACAACACTACTTGCCCCAAACTTTACATATCAGACACCATTCTATTGTTAGATGATTCATAGTTTTAGAAAAGGACAACAATATAATGATAAAAGTGTTTGTAGAAACGGAATGAAGAGTATTCAACAACGTTTAAAGGTACGTAAGTCATTACACAATACTTCAATAATAATTCTGGTTTAAATGTTGTTACGTTACACTCTTCGCGGCAGAATTCTCTTGACGTCGCAGAATTCTGGTAGCTTCTAAATGAAATTAAGAAGAAAATCAGACATAAATTTACAAAGTGGTACAAGAAAATCTTTCCGAGAATCCAGAGGAGACGAAAATTCGACAAAATTTTACGAAACGAGACGAAAAAACTTTTATTTCTCATCTCGTGAACAACACTTGATGTGACGGATGACGGTTGGGTAACTCCGGTTGGAAACCTCCGAAAGAATGCCTGAAAAAAAAAAAAAAAGATACTGAAAGTAACCCAAAACCTTAAAAGGTCTTGATAAAGATGACTCAAAGACGTGAATGGAAATAAACAGGAGGAAACTGTTTTGTAACTCAATATCCAAGTACTTTCTCTGGCAGCAATAGACCATTGAAACATTTTTTTAAATGAAAAACTGCCAGTGTTTCTTTATTCTTAGCAACAATTCGATTTGAACATTAACATATGTATTAAATGAGGTAATATTTGTCAATATAATAATAATAATAATAATAATAATAATAATAATATTAATAATAATAATAATAATAATAATAATATAATTTAGTTTAATTTCTTGGAATTTCTAGTGTTAAGAAATTCCAAAAGGTCAATATAGCACTATACATGATAAACATAACAGAATAAACAAAGATGTAAGTGATTAAGCAATTTGAAATCAGTCAATAATGAAATATTGAATTCTTCCCTTTTCCTCTCGGTAGAAAGAATGAATATTCCGGGAATATTTCATAAAAATTCATCGATTATATATATATATATATATATATATATATATATATATATATATATATATATACACTGGCCTTTGGCCGGTTGGAGGCTTCGCCGCCTACGGCCTCGCGTCTCATACGTATCGGCTTTTGCTTCCTAATACTCTGCTTAATCACTCGCATTTTACTTTTGCAATAACCTTTATTTTCTCATCCACAATGTATCGTCTTATTGTATGATGATGAAGTTGAATTCTCATTTTCAGAGGTTACTGTTTATTTTTTATGTCCGGTTTTCAAAAAAGAAATCCGGGATTTTTGTTTGGCGAGACCTCTTACATACTGCCAAGGGTTTTCAAAAAAGAAATCCGGGATTTTGTTTAGCGAGACCTCTTACATACTGACAAGACAAAGTTTGGTTCTTTTTCTTATAAGTTTGTAGTATGCTATTTTCACATCACTCCTAGGGTATCCTATTATAGGCATAGTCCTGGGGAATTTACTAATTCCCCCTTTAGTCCCCTTCTAAAACTAAAAATAGTCACTTTTGGCAATTTTCCTATGGGTTAGTCCCGGAAGGCTACAATCACAACAAATTTCATCAGTCTAATCCTGCCGGAAATGCCTAAACATTTTTTGGGATGTAAAAGATGTCTATATAAATTATATTGGAAATTTTTTTCAATTCCCCATAAAACCAGTCTAAACTTAGAAATTTTTATTTTTAGTGATTTTGCTAAGTAATCCTATAGAAAACATACAATCATACCAAATTTCAACATTTTATTCCAATTCTAAGTACCTAAAACAAGATATTATATGTTCAAAAAAGGCTCATTTAAATAACATGGGGAATTTCTTCATCTCCTCTTTAGACCCCTAAAAACTAAAGATATTCATTTTTGGCAATTTTCCTGTTAGTTAGTTACAATCTTGGTAAAATTAATCATTGTAACCGTACAGGAAATGCCCAATAATTTTGGGGTGTAGAAAGTGTGCCATAAACATGGGAAGATTTTTCAATTGCTCACTAAATCCGACAAAAGTTGGATTTTTATTTTATTTTTGGTGATATACTTAGATAACACTAACAGAAACGTACACGTGTATCGAATCACAAGTTTCTATTCTAATCCTAAGTGCCTAAAACATGAGGTTATAGGTCCCCAAAAAAGGCCCTTTTAAATAACATATGGAATTTCTTTATACCGCGTTTAACCCAATAAAAATTTAAAATATTCCCTTTTGACAATTTTCCTATAGGTTAGTCCCGGAAGGCTACAGCCATAACAAATTTCATCATCCTAATCCTGCCGCAGGTGCCTAAGCATTTTGGGGTGCAGAAGATGTCCAATAGAAATAACAAGGGAAAGATTTTTCAGTTCCCCGTAAAACTACTAACGTTGGAACTTTTTATTTTTAGTAATTTTGTTAAATAATCCTATAGGAAACTTACAAGTATACTGAGTTTCAAGTTTTTATTCCAGTTCTAATTAACTAAACCTCTTGAGATTATGGGTCCAATTCAAGGCCCATTTAAATAAGGCGGAGAATTTTTCAACGCACCCTTTAGACTCCCTAAAAATTAAAAAAAAATATTCAGTTTTGGCAATTTTCCTGTGGGTTAGTCCCGAAAAGTTACAATCATGCCTTTCAACTTTCCATGTCACCCGGAAGAATTTTATGGAGTGAGTGATTTCATGTAATTTTTAATATAGTTAGGATATACAAGGTGTTTCAAAACAGCACCGACAACGTTTAGTGAGGTGATTCCTGACACGAAGACAAAAAGTATAGACTAATCTGGGTGCATAAATGCTTCCTTTCGGAGTAATAGGCTGCCCAAAACGTGAAAAAAATAAACTTTAAAGGTTTATTGCTCCAAAACTATGGGACTTACGGTAGTCGAGTCAAGACTTCACTTAGAAACTAATATGTGTGCTATCCAAAAATACATGTTTCAAAATCCCAAGATACTCACGCAACAATTTTTATAGAGGAAGTTTGGCTACTGGCATATAATTTGAAGTACTTACCAACTAGCTCTATCAAAATTGTTGCGGAAGTACAACAGGATTCTGAAAATTGGATATTTGGATAGGGCACATACTACTTCCTAAGTGAAATCTTGACCCGACTACAGTAGGCCCTATGGTATTGGAGCTATGGACCTTTAAAGTTCATTTTTTCATGTTTTCGGCAACATGTAACTCCGAAAGCAAGCATTTCTGCACCCAGGTTGATCTGTGCTTTTTGCCTTATCTTTGTGTCAGGAATCACCTCCCAAACGTTGTCGGTGTTGTTTTGAAACACCCTGTATATAATGAAATTAATAAAGGGTAAGACGATGAAAATGTTCATTTAAAAATAACTTTTTGTTGCTTCTACGATGAACGGCAGCATTGTTTATTACCTAAACATAAGAAAATACGACACTAAGGTTTGAAGGCCATTTCACAGCACTAAGGTCTTGTACTTTTAATACACTTCAAAGAAAAGAAAAAAATATATTCTCTTGTGTTAGATTAAATAACTTTAGACAGTGGTTAAAAAATTCAAAAAAATAAAAAAATAGAAAATATTTTTACAACCTGCTCCGTTATAATTATACGTTGTTGTGCGTGATCCGATTCAGATTACTGGAAGTTGATTTACATAATTATCTTCCTGTAAGTGTGTCGTCCATGTAAAAACATACCTTTTTACATTAATTTGTTCCATGTATATAATGACTTGAACAGACAAGGATAATAAAAGTATATTACAACATGCAATACTGCAATTTTTCCCCTTCCCACTAGGTCTACATACAACCCCCTCCTCTTTTATTAGTCTATCAAAACTCATCTTCCTGCCTCATACCCTTTTTTTTTTCAAGGTATAATAAACCTGCAATATTATCCAGACTTATATGAATGGAAAAATTTCTTTCTTTACTAAGGGTTGCCAGATTTCAAAACTGAAAATTCGGCACATTTTATACCACTTCTCTATTCTTATTTCCTTTAAATCAACCTTTCCCAGACTGTGCTCTGCGGAGTCCTAGGGCTCCGCGAGTGAATTTAAGGGGTTCTGTCCGTGGCAGTCATGAAAATGACAAGAATTGTTAGCTGCCGACATGGGTGTCGATCTGGGGAGGCGAGGGGCTCCCCAAAAGTTTCCTTATCCCGCCTTGGATTTGGATATCTTTGCTTGAATATCTGACAAGGAAACACACTCCTGAACATACTCCCCCCAAAAACACTCAGAGTTCTGCGCCGATGGCTACTGACCTAAACTAAAATGATAAAAATTAAAATTTCTGCTTCCATCCAGCGGGAAAAGCGAGGCTTCTTCTACCTAGCGAAAAATACTTTCTGTGATAGTGGTTTGTGTTCTTCTCTCTAGATGGAAGCAGTAGGAATATATCTACTAATTACTGGACCAATCTAGATCTTTCTTCCTTACAATCAGTGATGTCGTTAGGAGGGCTTAGGAGTGCAACGGTCGCCCTAGAAAGTCTCATGTGCCCCTGAATTGATATTGATTTATTTATTTATCATTCGTTCTATAATAATAATAATAATAATAGAGTGTGGAAAGAGAAAAGTTGGTTGATAGCTCTGGTAGAGAAAACATCGAAAATACAGCGGAAGGAAGTCTCCTATACTTCCTCCATTATCGGGTAGTTTTGAACCCAGGAACTGTGTGAGCATTTCGGTCTCCCGGGGATTTTCCTGTTGAAATACATAATCCGAACATGTATCGGGAACCGTGTGTGTTTGGTGAACTTTAATATTACATATCACCTTATTTGTGGCATTCATCAGTGACTAAAGCAGTGCTAACTTTTGAAAGTTATAACGCTCAACAACGACTATTTAACATGAGCAGTTACTTTGAAAATATTTTTTTTTCAGTGCTTGTGGTAACTCTAATAAGCAGAACAAAGTAGACACTGTTGTCTAAAACCCCACATAAGCACAGGGGCATTTACGTATTTCCATTATGGGATTGTTACCATTAAATATTCTATATCTCTAGTTGAGATAAATAGGCCTGTCACGTCATATACGGCAGGGCCTCCTTGGACATTGGAACAAGGATTCAAGTAATAAGTAATTTGCTTGTTTTACAGACATATGATATGTCAGCATCCTGATAATGCGTCATCTGGCGTAGAAAAGTGTAACAAACATTTCAACTTTCTCCAGTGGAATGGAAATGTGCAGTAACGTGGTGACTTAAGCCAGAACAGTGTGCGTGAGAGATATCCACTACAGGAACAGTGCACCGAACCAGTTTAAACATTTAATCATTTTTATATTCTTCGATATATATATTCATTCCCATTATTAATCAATATATATTATGTGTTTCAAATTACTCCTCTCTGAAACTGTCAGAGACTGTGAACTCTTAAACATGAGGAGATAACAGAATTGTGTATATAAAATTTTAAATTATTCCAGAGATCAAACAGATCTCATTTTTAAGTCTAACACGTCCTCTTTTATTTATTTTTTTTCATATAGTGTGAAATGAAAGTGTGTTATATATATATATATATATATATATATATATATATATATATATATATATATATATATATATATATATATATATATATATAGTTCAAGAGTGTTTGTTTCGTAGTGCACTACCAAGGAAAATTCAATACTTGTGAAATGGAGTGTTAATGAGTATCTTCAGTTGTTTTGATGCTATACCAAGACGGAATAAACCGCCATCTAATCCCAGTATCTCTGTTGTTCTGATTTTGCTGCAGGGTGAGTACCTGTTACTAATCAAACATGTTTTGTTTCAGGAGTGTGAGACAAGGAAGCATTTTCCCTTGTTGTTTGTGTATCTGACCAGCTCTCTGAATGGGGCCCAGAGAGTATCATGCCCATAGAACCAATACACAGTCATGAGTATAGTGAGTTTTAAAACAGGCTGCTACCTGTTATTTTAAAGTAGATTTTTTTTTTATTTAACCTATTTGGTATTTACATAAACTCACTATAGTAACTTCTAGGCCATGACTGACATTACAGATAACCCTGAGATCTGTTATTTTGGTTAACTAAGTTGTTTATTTTTATGCTCTACCGAATTTACATGTGTCAGTGGCGGCTCTTACAGGAGAGTACCTTAATCTCCAAGAAGGGAAGTAATTAATGCAGATGCCTGTAATTTGCATTTTATGTAAATTTTGCTTTTAGTTTTGAATATTCCCAGCCACTCCACATTATTTTATTTATTTTATTTGTGTAGGTGTTCTTTCGGTATCCTTAGTTTCTGCTTGGGCTACCTGCACCTCACAATAGTAGAGTCCAATCGGTGGTGTAGGGAAGCTAATTCCCCTTTTCTAATCTTTACAGCTCTGTTAGTAAAGTTATTCAAATATTTGAAATTGAGTTGATTTTGAGTTTAACGTCCCGTTCAGCAGCGAGACTATATGATACGTAGACCTATTGATTAGCGTGGAATCAGAACCACATGAGCTCCCGCCGGAGAACGAACCGGGTCTCCCACGCCAAAGGCGTGTAAACTAAAGACTTAGCCACGAAAGAGCTCAACATATGAAATTGTTAAACAAATTTAATGAAACGAAGATCAAACGATTAGCATCGAGAAATTTCTAATCTGGCGTAAAGGGAGGTTAGTATGTAATTTAATCCCCACTACAAAATGTAACTTATTATTTGTGTTAGTAAAGCAGATCAAATATTAGAAATTGTTGATCATAGCTGATCAAACGACGATCGAACGATTCAAAATAACTTTAAACTTACACGAGTTAGTGTGAGTGGGCTGACTGCATGCAAGTGATTTATAAACAAATTGGGAAACAAAAGCTGATTCAGTGAGCCACTCACTGAACTCATCGCTAGTTTAGTCAGTTTATAACGACTATCCCTTTCCGGATCCTGGCTTTTTGGGCTATTTTTTAGACTTTCAGTCAAGCAGCTACTGTATCGTCACTATTTATCCTAGGATCATGGTTCATACCTCATTCTCTTCAGAATAGAGCTGGCTTTCAAATGGTACCACTTGCATGCTCATACCATATACCAGAAGCGGGAAAAATGTCAAAGTAAAAAGTTTTGGAGGGATCTTTTTCTCGAACTTTGGCCCCCCCTGGATCCCCCTGTGTCAACGTAGCTATCTAAAAAAATCTGAGAAATAGTACTTGGTATACTGAATGTGTGTGCCAAATTTCAAGTTTCTATCTTGAATAGTAACGGAGGGAGAAATTTATCAAAATTTCCCATCATGCCCCAAATTACCACAAAACAGTATGATCTCAGGGAAAGAAATTCCTGAGACATCCCTAATTACCCTAGGGTCATGTGTCGCTCATATTCTCTTCTGAATAGAACTGCCTTTCAGGCGGTACCATTCACATGTCTCCATCATGTATCTAAGGCGGGAAATTGCAGAAAAAAGGGATTTTTTGGTCTAAATTTTTCTTTTTTTCAAATTTTAGCCCCTCTGGACCTCCCCTGTTTTAACGCAGAAATCTGAAAGAAAATCTGTTAAATACTACTAGGTAGGATGAATGTTTGTGCACAATTTCAATCTTCTAGGTGCAAAAGTAAGCCCGCCAAAAAAAATATACCCACCATATCCCATTTTTCCCTATATAGAAGTATATTTTTCAAAAAATCCCTGAGACGTCCCTAATTACCCTAGGACAATGATTTGACCGTCATTCTCTTCAGAATGGAACTGCCTTTCAGACGGTATGACTCACGTGTCCTCATCATGTATGTAAGGTGGGAAAATGACGAAAAACGGGATTTTGGGGGTAAAAATATCCCTGTTTTAGCACTGACATCGGAACAAAAAATCTGGTAAATACTACTCGGTGGACTGAATGTTTGTGCAAAATTTCAATCTTCTACGTAGAAAAATAAGCCCGCCAAAAAATATTGAACATACGCTTAAAAAATGAGAAAAGAAATTTTTGACTTATGACGTCATCACCTCCTATGTCTGGACGCAGGACGGTCTGAAACCATACGTAATGTCTTCTGCAAGGCCTCTGGACTGGGAAAAAAAAAACGGACGAAAAAGCTCAAATAGAAGAGAAATAACAACGCAATGTACCATGAAAAGTGCATATGGTACAAATGGTACCATAGGATCCCCAAAGGGCTATATTATAACCACGGGACGTAAACTTGTATTGAGGTCCTAAAGGTTTAGTTTCTTAACATACTTCAGATTCTGTGGAGAATCGAATTTTAGATGAACGTTTCAAAATGAAGTGACCCTATGTATTCAACTGACTCATATAAGGACAAATATTGTAGTTAATTTCCAATACCTTGCACTTCATTGGAGTTGATTTTAGTATAAATCATTGCTTAATTTATTACAGTATTGTTCATAATATGTTCAAATATAAATGTATTCATTTTTCTATTTATTTATGTAACTAAACATAATGGCGTAGTGACATTTTGAACTATGCTCTCTGTTTTGTTTAGAACCAAAGATGAGTATTTTACTTCTAAAGAAAAAACTTTTAGATTTGTTTAGTTCCAGAAATAAACGATAATGGAACCAATATTCTCACCACACACACAATATAGCTGAAGTCCATCTCATTGACTATAGTATAGACAGGACTACAATTGAAGAGAATGGCCTGTTTTGGACTAAATTGAAGAGAACTCAATTAAGTTTTCAGCTGTGAACTTATTCATAGTTTTTATTAATAGAAAAATCTAGAATGGACTTTATGCGTATAAAATCCTACTTCATCCTCTTCACTTGACAAACACACACTAAAAAGGGGATTTCCAGAGTATCGAATCACACCTAAAATTGTACTCATATTGTTTTTTTCTTTTTGGTGTTGTTCTATCTGATCAATGGAAAGGAAAAAGAAAATAAAAATCAAAACTTGACGAAGATTCGAACACGGGTCGTGTGAATAGGAGTCCTGTACGAACCCAATGAGCCACATGTTTCAGAACTCATGTATTCTGTAAATATGTGGCAAATAGCCTAAGTTTCAACCTGTGAAAAACCGTAGTTTTACTTTCTTTTTATTAAGTTTTATGATATTTGTAATTGTCTTGTGTGAACTGCAAAGAAAAAGATAATGTATTTATCAATTTTATTAGGGATCGGACCTTTAAAACCTTAATTGTTAGTAAATCGTGAGGTAGTAGAAAGGTACGCGTACCGATTTCACTTTCACAGTAAGGGACAAAATATACTATCCAACGAAAAACATACATTTTCTTCTGTGAAAAATAATACGTGTAACGTTGCAACGTTCTTAAAGTCGTTGTAACATTGTAACGTGCTCTACCTGGAATCTCTCTCTAAACTCCAATAAATGTACTACAACCTCTATTTCCTTAAAAAAAAAAAAAAAAAAAAGTATTCTTCGACAGATTCGTCAGGTATTTCTTTAATGTTAGTATGTGTATAATCAGCAAAGACATGTATATGGCAAATTTCATGTCAAAAGAGCAGTAAATAAGAACAATAAATGAAAATAAAATTTTCTTCTCCATTTAGCAACATTTTGTTTTACTCATTCTAATTTTCGTATTTATAATTATTTTCCTATGAAATTTACCACAAATAAACATTTCCCGATTATACACATAGTGACATAGTGACAGTATTAAAAGTACCCAGCAAAATCATTATTCAATTATATTCTTACAAGAAAACAGTTATAGATATACGACAATCATTTTGGACATGAGTGTGCCTCCCAAACACGCCTCATCTTAAAAAGATCTGGATGTTGTATTTGATTTTAAAAAACAAAAAGCTCTGCTTTGCGGATAATGTCAGTTTGATCTGATCCAGAGCTATGAAACTACTTGGTCTACATTTTAGATTTCCGGAAATAAAAAGTCTTTCTGCCCTTACGGTGTTTTATAAAGCTTCTATTTCTCTGTTATTTTATTCACCTATAGGGAACGTGACAGTATCTATCTTCCATTGACTTTGTATTAAACTTCTCTGTTGCCATTATTAGATTTACAACTCCCTAGTTACATAATTACTCCATAGAAACACAAGAACTGTCTTCAATGAACTTATGTTCCCTTGACAAACGATGCTGCGGAGCTGATTTACTTTCGCATAAGATCATAAATGGCAAAATTGATTCTGAATTTTTACTATCGCAGATTAACTTTCGCGTTCTCGGCAGCGAACTCGCTCTCTCAATTTGCTAACTTAACTAGACACCTAGGTTATCGATTGTAAAGCACTTTCAGACGAGCTAATGATTACAATACATTGTCAACAGAATTTGACATTTTTTACCTCTGAAGGAAACTTTAGAACTCAATTGATGAGAACGTTGTATATTGAGGGATGAACATTTTTTCTGTGTTTTGTTTCTTCTTTTTGCCTTTATATTGTACAGTTTCAGCTAATTGGCTTAGTGTTGCATGAAACTTCGTGAATAAATAAATAAAATATCAGGGCGTAAAAGTGAGGGGGAACGCAGTACCCCTACCTCGAATGTATGTACGGCGTCCCCCCAGTTCCTAAAAAATTACAAGGGGCAAAGATAGGCATGGGGACGGCGTGACGTCATGCCGCTACCTACCATCCCCCTACCTTTTCAGATCCACTTTTACTCCTGGTTATATCATTTCGCAGATTTCAATAGTATATAGTATGGTCTTCAATTCTTTTTACTATTGTTTCAAATAGATAAATGAATACAAATTGCATTTCTATTTTGTTTTTTTATAGATTTTTCTATTATTATTATTATTATTATCGAGAACATAGGCAGATAGAACGAAACTTTCTTAGGACTCCACAAGAGACTCTTTGATTCACAAAGGGCTCCGCGGCTGAAAAATGACTCACGGGTAGAACGCCGACATCTCGTGCATGGAGTTTCTAGTTCGATCCCTGCCCAAGCAAGCTTGTGGTGGACAATATCGTGTACGTCTGTTTTCTCGTGGTACTCTCGTTTTCTCCTACATTTTCATTTCACCATTTTCATTTCTCCTACATTTTCATTTCATTTCAGTTATTCCATCATCATTTACTTATCTTAATCATCCAATTTTCCTTAGCCTAGGCCATAATCTAGGGACGTTAAACTAAAGATTTTTTTGATTGGTCTTATCTAATTTTTTTGTCAGGTTCAACTATATATTTCAAGGTTTAAAATACCATTTGCCTAGTGTGAATGAGAAAAATCCAGGGAAACCTCACTCAGGTTGACTGGGCTAAAGAACCTTTTACACTTTTTTTTTTTTTTTTTTTTTTTTTGGACATCCAGTCGGAAAAGTGTTAAAGCTTCTTCAGGACAGCCATCTAGAGTGAGATTTCCTGATTTACACTAGTCAAATGCCGGAATGATACCTCACACAATGTTCCCAGGTTTCTTCCTTTCTTCCCCATTACTTTCTTTCTCCGCAACTGTACGGGTAGTGTGGTCACCAAGAGACGACATTCCTTATCTGTGATGGACTAACATGCCCATAACTACAGGAAGCTCATAATCTTATTCCTTATTCTAATTATTGGAAATCTGATTTGAGGATTTTTACATTACATTAAGGTTAGTAGAAATGTAATGAAATTTTGAATACTGAAGATAGTTTTTTTTTTTTTTTTTACTGTTTATTTATTATCTACAGTAAGTTTACAATATATTTCTTTCTCTTTATGTTTCAAAATTTGTGTAGTTGTGAGTCCGAACTGGAAATGCAGTTTGTAAGGGACTACTGGCAATTCTACGAGGGCAAGTCAAGAAAGACTTGGACTGATTTTTTTCTAGGCAATTTATTATTACTCAGCAACAGGCACATGATCCTTTTCAAAGTAGTCCCCGCCAATTTGAATGCACTTTTTCATTCGAGTTTTCCAGTCCTCAAACACGTGTCGCAGGCCATTCTTTGAGAGGTCCTTCAAAACCGCCTCCGATGCCTTCAGAACCTCGGAATTATCGGAGAAGCGGCGTCCACGCAGTCTGGATTTTAGGGCAGGGAATAGAAAAAAGTCGCACGGTGCGAGATCTGGGCTATACCTTTGCAACAGCTCCCTGCAAGTCTCCACTCGAACGGCCTTCTGCTCTGGTGTCAGGAGTCGCGGAATCCATCGCGCACACACTCGGCTCATGTGGAGGTGGTCATGCAAAATTTTGAAGGCACTGTCATGAGATATGCGTAGTGCGGCTGCCAGATCGTCGATACTGATGCGGCGATCTTCTCTAACAATGACTGCTGCCGTGTTAATGTTCACCTCAGTAACAGCTGACACTGATATACCTGGTCCACCAGCTTTCGTGATTGTCATTCGGCCCTCTTTAAACTCTTTGAACCACCAGAACACGGTACTTCGTGGCAGAGCGTCATCTTTGTAGGCTGCTCTCAACATTCCTAGAGTTTCTGTTGCACTTTTCCCCAGGCGATAGCAGAGCCGTATAGCTGCAAATTGTTCATCTCGTAATGACTCCATTTCTTCTACAGATGACTTCTAGAGGCGGCGCAGAACATCACCTGCAATAAAAAGTCGTGGTTACCAAACATGCAATGATTCCTTAACAACATTTTTTATATATGCACAGCAAGACCCACCCTACTTGTATGCCAAACTATGAAGCTCCAGCGTTAACAGAACTGCCGGGAAAAAAATCAGTCCAAGTCTTTCTTGACTTGCCCTCGTATTTATCTGAATTGGCAACCTTACACAGTGATAACTCAAAAACATTTTTTCCCCTTGGGAACAGTGAATGACTTCATTGATCAACCAGTTGAGAATGCTCCAAGAGCATTGCCAGATCGAATTTTTAAATATTTTTTGAAATTATATATTTATTTGATTAAATTCAATAGATAATACACTTCCATATTTGGAACCTGCATATTAGGGGATCTATTGAATTAGCTATATTGGACTGTCACTTTTTATTATATATATATATATATATATATATATATATATATATATATATATATATATATATATATATATATATATATATATATATATATATATATATATACAGGGTGGGCCATTTTAATTAATCCACGGAAATATCTGAAAAATGATAAAACATAGAAGAAATGTTTGAAGTACACGTTATATATTGCTAAGGGGGAAAACCAATTCCGCCAAAAGTACCCCTCCTCGCCCCCCGTAAATGGGGGTAACGGGAGGTAACTTTGAAATGTCAAATGGGAATATGGGTCGAGTAATACCTCGTTCGAAAGGTCTTGGAAAGCTAAGTAACGCTGTACCAAAAGATGTTTCATATTGTGCACCAGTTTCAAAATGGCCGCCTTGATATGGTTCGGAAACTCCAGTACCCGTAGTATGAAAACCATGGAAGGTAAATAAATGGAACAAAATTGAAATACGTAAATATCATAGGATGATCCCTGTGATCCCAGTGGCCTCCCTGAAGGGGTCTTGGGGGCTAACTTCAAAATTTCTATGTCCGACCTGACAACGGTTCGGGCGTACGCTTGACCTACCCAATGCTGTTTGGAAGGTAGACTTCATGGATAGAGAATTGGTGCACTGAGTTAATGCGGATGGCCACAGTTACATTCTGAGTAACTATAAGCGGCCTTTTGAGAACACTGTCATTTCACATCAATCGTTTTCTCCTGCAAGATGTTTGATTTTGCAAGATTTATCGAACGAGGTACCACTCGACTCATGTTACTATTTGAAATTTTGAAGTTAGCTCCCAAGACCCCTTCAGGGAGTCCACTGGGATCACAAGGGATCATCCTATGATATTTACGTATTTCAATTTTGTTCCATTCATTTACCTTCCATGGTTTTCATACTACGGGTACTGGAGTTTCCGAACCATATCATGGCGGCCATTTTGAAACTGGTGCACAATATGAAACATCTTTTGGTACAGCGTTACTTAGTTTTCCAAGACCTTTCGAACGAGGTATTACTCGACCCATGTTCCCATTTGACATTTCAAAGTTACCTCCCGTTACCCCCATTTACGGGGGGCGAGGAGGGGTACTTTTGGCGGAATTGGTTTTCCCCCTTAGCAATATATAACGTGTACTTCAAACATTTCTTCTATGTTTTATCATTTTTCAGATATTTCCGTGGATTAATTAAAATGGCCCACCCTGTATATATATATATATATATATATATATATATATATATATATAATATATATATATATATTATATTGTAAATGCAGATATAACCAGTAATCACCGGTTACTACTTGTTAAAAAAATATTCACCATCCTCTTAGGTATTGAGAAAACCAATATAATCTCTCTACGACTTACGGTTCCCGAAATCGGGCTTTTTTTGGCCAATATCTCCGGAACGGTAAGAGTGACGCGAAAAATTCTATCACTTTTCTGAGATAGTTTTTGATGCTCTATCAAATGGAGGGCTCAAAATTCAAAAAATTCGCAAACAACATACCCCCCATACGCATACGTAGGCATAGAGAATTCAGTAACGAACTTTTTAACGTTCGTTGAAAATCAAAACTGTCCCAGAAAAACTGGATGTCTGGCAACACTATTTCACCAACAACCAAATATTTTTTAATTTTTTTTTCTTTTGCGAAGAATTTTTATGATGCCACGATTTCGGTGTTTAGTTCTCTAAAATTTATTATTTTGTGCACGCGTTATAAACTTCAATAAAGGTTGTTTTAGCACATTTTTTTTTTAAAAAATAGTACGGTGGTCATAATTTCACTTCCATAAACAAAGTTGGTGCGCTCTAAATGAAATTGTCGGCAACAATTTCAACGTTCGTTTCATTTTAATTATTTAATTCTTGTTTGGTAGACTTCCCTTTCTGATTGACCGCTACGAAACTAACTTCAGTTTAGAAACTTTTCATAATGGTGGTCTGGTTTGTTGATAGGTTGTATTCTGCTTACAGCATCAGTATTTGCTTTTGTCAGTGTATCATAATTAATAGAGCAACCCACATTGTGCTTTATTTTTTGCTTAATTATTCTTTATATTTTCCAAATTATGCTTTATTGTTAATTTCAACCATTGTTTAACATTAATCGTGTATAATGTATCATATTTACTATACATTAAATATTTTAAATATCTTGATCTATTTATTAATATTTTATGCAGCCAGTTTCTTTCATATTTAATTAACTAGCAGCGTTCACCCCGCTTCGCTGGGGTCACCCCGGAACGCAATAAACCTTGTTAATTAGATAATTTTTACTGTTTCGCTTTCAAGTGATATGATAAAAACCATAGTAGATTGCAGTAAATGTTAACATTATATCGCCTGTCATTTATGTTAACCCGCCGAGTGACACGGTCATGCGGGTTGCATATAAATACGTTTATTTTTACCTATGATGAACTAACAAAGGATTTGTACGTTATGGACACTTGAATGGTCAATTATCTCAAGACACTGGTAATTAAAAATTAAAGTGATATGATAAAAACCATCTAGGGTCCAAATCCTAATAACCCCCCAAAAATGAAAGAAATTGGTTCAGCCGTATTAGCGTGATGAGGGAACAAAGGATTTGTGCGTTCTCTTTTATATATAAGATTTTCTACTTAATGCACTTGTAAAGAAATATGCTTTACTGCTTGCCAGTTTTTTTCTATCACTTGTGTGCGCCTTAGAGGTGCATATATGCAGAAAGGGAAAGTAAAAGATGCCATCAAAAGTGCTCAAGTTCAAGAGGTACACATGTGGAGTTCTTGTGCACTTTTTGTACATTTCGAATCATCATACATAACTACGCAGTTACACTTACACTATTGTTTATCCATTGTTGGCGGAAAGTTTTCTTCTTTTCCTTTTTTCTTTTCTCGACTTCAAAGGATTACACTGAAAAGTTTACAGAAATAAAAGTAAGCTTTTCATTGTTGCATTGTTATGTTCTCAAATGTTTTGCGCTGTAAATATTGGTTTTCTAAAAAAAAAAACATTAATATAATATGTATGTTAAACTTGCAGTTAAACAGAATTTTCCAAGAATTATGCTATATATTTTAAATTATGCTTTATGCTTTATTTTCTAAAATTATGCTTTATTATGCTTTTAAAATTAGTTTCTTCTGGGGCCTTAGACAACCACAACCATGTTGAAGGTATCAACCATATATGTAAATTGCTGTTATGCTTTTTATGCTTTTGGGTTGCCCTAATAATTAACTTTTGACCCACATTAATTATTGTTCCACGAGATAAGCTAGAGTAAAATTGAAACAACATTTACTGTACTTGCCTTCCAATTGTTCAGTTTCGTTTCAGTAGTGGTGACTGAGCAAATGAACATACAACGTCCTCATTGTGCTAACAAAGTATCTGGATTTGAATCCCAAGGCCACAAATTATAAGTGAAGTTTTTCTATCAATTCTGTTCAGTCCCAGACGAATGCTGAAATTGTACGTTTGTATAGGCCCAGCCCGGTAGCCAGCCCAAAAATGTAGAGGGAGCCGGTAGAAGTTAGGGGGCCCGATCCAACCATATTATAGTTCATCACCATATTATAATTCATTTGCAAGCCTACCGTGAAAATTTTAAGGATGCAGCATAAATTGAAGGGGTCCGGCCCTCCTAGAACCCCGTGGATATGAGTCTGTATAGGCCTAATGTCAATTTTCTTGAGAAATTCCTTTCTATGATTTAATGTTGTTGCCAATGTAAAATGAGGGGAAGGTACTAGATAGATGGTACAGCCTCTCCTCTTATGTGAAAAGTTGCCAAGATAAAACATTGAAATACTGAAAAATAGAATTACTGCACCAATCGCGAATTGTGTAATCAGTTCGGAGCTATAGATGCACAAATATAGATAAAAACGTGTTATGAATTCACTAATGAGTACAATATAGGGTGAGTCAAAATGATGTTCCCGATTTCAAAGTTTTTTTAAAAAAAATTAATAACACTTATGTAAACAGAGATTACACACACTCATTGATCAACTCAAAAAGTTTTTCTCTAACATATTATAAATGTTCAATATGCGATCCACGAGTTACACGACACACATCTAGTCTATAATCATGTTTCTGCTCTTGGAGCTCCTTCGTGACTAAGCGGTTAGCAAACGAACCTTTGGCGTGGGAGACCTGGGTTCGATTCCCGGTGGGAGCTCATGTGATTGAGATTCCACGTTAATCAATAGGTTCACGTCTCCTATAGCCTTACTGCTGAACGGGACGTTAAACTCAAACACAAGTTCTTCCCAAACTCTTCCTGGCAGGTCAGGGTCGATATCGGCCACAGTTGCAGTGAAGCGCTCGTGCTATTCAACCACAGTTGTAGCAAGTGGCGGCACAAATAACCAAAATTTTCCACAGAAGCGCCGTTGAACTTGTACAACCGACTTAATCGCATTAGAATCAAGCTCACAAAACACTATGTGGATGGCCTGTAGAAGCCATATTGCTCACTTCGACTAAACTGCCTCCTGGTGGACGTCTACATAACTACGCCTCTGCGATTTTATTCCTGATATATATATATATATATATATATATATATATATATATATATATATATATATATATATATATATATATATATATATAGTGGCAAGAAAAGCTCGAATAATAAATTAACGAAATCGGAAACATCATTTTGACTCATTTGGTAAGAATACAACGGAAGAAATTAGAAACTCTATTCGGTATTCAAAATTTTATTACACTTCCATTAAGTATTAAAAACCCTCAAAACAGATGAATAACTTTATTTTAAATCTTGACAAATAATAGGCCTACATGTTATATAACTTAGTTAAGCTTAACAAAATGTTATGTAAGCAGAGTTAAAATATAAATCTTTCGATTTTATTTGTTAGTGAAAAAAATAAATAAATAAAATTAAAGTACCGTTAATGTATACGGCAGCTAAAATATCTGTAAGGGGGTTACGGTGGCACAAAGTTAGAGCGCTTACCTCTGGTGCGTGGGATACTTGATTTGATCCTCGACCAAGTAACTTCGCGTACATGAGTTTTGTCGGAATAATTCAGTTTCCTCCCACGTTCTCATTCCATCACCATTCGCTTGCTTAATCATCGTCACCCTTAGCCTAACGGGCATAATTGTGTGGCGTTAAACTAAAAAAAAAAAAAAAAAAACAAGATGTCCGTACCTGTCAAAATATGAATATTATAGCTTCGAAGTCAGACTATGTGAAATGATGGTGGACAGCATTGTATCTCTGGGTTTCCTTGGGGTCTCCCATCTTGTAACTCCAACATTGTAATTCCACTAATTCTTACATAATAATTTCCTTTCACTAATCATCTCTTTGTTTTTAACTTAAAAGGGCATAATCATATAACGTACTGTAAAACTAAGAGTTTCTTTGAATTTCACTTCAATGCAAAATACCTCAGCAGCCACATGGATGTCAGCTCAAAAATAAATAAATAAATAAATAAATAAAAATATAATTTAATCTGTACGTTCCATGGTAAACAAGACTCGAAACCAGGCGCGCACTCAGAATTTTTTGTTGGGGGAAGTCCAATCTTTCGGGAGAGTTCAACGTTGCAAGTCACTACTTCTAAGTAGTATTGAACGGGTATTATTCTGCACCCGAAAAAATGATAAGTAATTGTAAAACATTTCCATCTATATTTTGAGAAAATAAAATGATACAACTAGATTGTTTTTATAATAGAAAGAGCACAGATAGGGATGCGCACGAGACAAGATTTGAGACTGTCTCGTCTCGAAAATGTGCTGTAAAAGTGATGTCTCGACTCGAAAAATATATATATTTTTATTGGAAGAACCGTGTCTCTACTCGAATTTTGTCAGGAAAATTCTGTCTCGACTCGTCTCGTGCGCATCCCTAAGTACAGATGAAGTGGAAATCAAGTGTTCATTCTATATCATTCATTTCTCTGTTAAACACGTATACTTTTATTAAGAAAGTGTACAAATGCATGTTGACTTAGACATTTGGAGGGGGATGTTCGGACCTAATGGACCCCCCATTGGTGCGCCCCTGCTCGTAGCAGATTTTCGAAATAAGAGGGAATTAGCAGATATAATTTAAAGTATCAGAATTATGTTTATAACATGTTATTGAGGATAAAAAGCTTTAATCACATACGGCCATTAATTTTTCAGAAGATTTAATATACATACACTATCTTCTACTATACTTGCTTAAAATTATTAACAATGAAGAACTGTCAGTTTTGTTTATAATGCGAATATAAACGAAGATAAATACAATAAAACCACTTGTTCTCCCAACCCTTCAGCTCATCTGCAAAAGTAGCCTGCACACTAGCGATATCTGTTAACATCAGATACGAGACATTGCAGCTAGCGACAAATATTAGCCCTGACTCTAAACTATTAGGAATCTGACTGACTGTTTTGCTATTTGTCTCCAGTATTCCAGACGAATAGATAATAAAGCGGTCCCGGGTTCAAATCTCGGTGGGGGCACTCGGTCGAAAAAGTGAAAACGCTTTTTTCAGGCCAGCCACCCTGAATGAGGTTTTCCTGGGTTTTCCCCATTCACACCGGGCAAATGCCGGGGTGCTACCTAACTTATAGGTCCCAGGCCGCTTCATTCCTTCCCCAATCCTTTCTTCCTTCCCTTTCCCCGGATTGTGTGCTCGCCGAGGGACGTCATCCCTCAAAAACGTGAAGGGCTAAATGGCCTTAGATGCGAAAACTCAGAAATCTAAATCCTAAATAGCCTACGAATAGATAATAAGCACCAGACGCACAATCTTTGAACGAATTAGTAGACGAAAATATAAGACGAAACATCCATAATAGCTACAAGCAACTACATTACATAAGCAAACAAGTTGTTTTGAATTCAACGTATTTTTATGTGGAAATAACTATATAATGTACTGTATATTTAATGGTGCTGAATGTCTTCACCATCTTTCCTTTCCAGTCCATTAACTTACATAGGGCATTCTTATTCCTTTAAAATGAACTGGACTTTTAATTGTTTGATGTTAGTAATTTCTTCCACAAGTCTAGTTGAATATTTCTTTGTTTGTGTTATATGTGTTCATGATTACTTAAGTTATATTTGACTTACAAATGTCAAAGTTATACAGGATATTGAAAGGGCTACCAGCCTTCTTGATTTTTGTCTTAACAGTCATGATTTCGAAGAAAGTGTCATGCATCTCGGCGTGGCTTTTCCGGGACTTTAAAACATCCTGAGTTTCATATTTATTGAGGACTCTCTACGTATCAAAATGGTAGGTTTATATGTTCGTGGTCAAGGAAAGTATATATAGAACCCTATGTTTGTGACCAATTCCTTTTGACAATGAGATCTCGGAAACCAGAAGCCAGAGGGGGATCTAGGAGGAGAAAATTGAGGAGGGGCAGCCAGAATCCAGAATATGAAAGGTATTTCATGAGATTACTATAAACTTCCAAAATTATATAAATAATAGCTTTAATTATTTTTGTCACAAAAAAAAAACTAGGGTCCTAGCCTCCGCGGCCCCGGGCTAGATCCGCCACTGCCAGAAGCTCTAGAAACGTGCTGTTTTCACTGGTTTATTTCAAATTTTGTGTACATCTGCCAGTTTTAATTCAAAATTTATATGCCGTTTTATTCTATTCAACATTTTATCGGTCGTTTTGAGCCCATAAAATTAGCATTGTCACTAGGGAGAAACTAGTTCATATCCTTATATTGGGCAACCAGTAGAGGAGCTACATATGGCGGGTTGATAGACATTACAGTTTCGCTGAAATCTGAATGACAAAACCTATCGAATGCTGGCAACTTCAAAGGCAGCAGCAAGGCATACTCGGACGGATATGGATTTAAAAGAGGAAATAATCCATTTGACATAATCTGCCACTTCTCCAAGTTTGCCACAAACTCAATCCAACATCTATACATTAAAATGCTACGTTTATACGTTAGTTTATAACAATTCACTCTCTTTGTGAGTCGTCTTGTTCTTCTGTTGTATGTGTAAAGAGATATGCCCAGATATAGCGAGGAAGTGGGAAAGAGATTCATGTCATATCAGAATGACGCGCTGAGTACAGTTTCTTCCAATCAATTCAGCGTCCCAAGAACAGATTTCATGTCCTAGACTAATCTTCTATTCAAATCGGAAGTGATAGAAATCAAGCATTTCCAGTTTCAATATTTACCATCATAGAACAGAAACGGTAATAGATAGCAAAAATCAGTTTTTCTTTTTTCAATGAGCATCTCAAGAGAACGTATCATCACTACCCCGAACACTCTACTAAAACCAAAAGTGGTTGAAATTTTCTAGTACTTCCGATTTAAATACTGATTTCCAAACAGCAAAAACAGTAAATGCTATCGAGAAACGGTTCCTTGCAATCAGTCCAGAGTCCCAAGAATAGGAACCATCTCCTCCGTTGAATCTTTATTCAAAATGGAAGTGGTAGAAATGAACCGTTTCCTCTTGCAACGCTCATTACTATAGAACAGAAACGGTAATAGATAGAGAGAAGCATTTTTTTTCCTTTTTGCAAATCGGTTCAGCGTCTCAAGAGAACATACCATTACCACCTGCAACACTCTATCGAAATCAGAAGTGGTTGAAATTTACTGGTACTTCCGGTTCCAGTATTGATTGTCCGGTTCCAGCAAAAATGGTAAGATATATCGAGAATCGGTTTTTTGCAATCGATTGAACGTCACAAGAATAGCTCCCAAAATCTCTCCTTAACCCTCTAGTCAAGTCGCAAGCAACAAAAATCAACAGTTTCTGGCTTCTTCAACCTTGATCGCCATAGAACAGAAACGGTAATAAACAGCAACAAGCGGATTTCAGCTATCGATTCAGCTTCTGAAGAGAACATACCATCATCATCCACAATACTCTACCAAAACTGGAAGTGGTTGGAATTTAATAGTATCTCTGGTTTCAATATTTATTTCAATAGAGCAAACACGATAAGAGATATCAAAAAACGGTTGTTGACACAGATTTAGGGCCCCAAAAATGAGTTTTACCTCAACGTTCATCTATCTGTTGAAACCGAAAGTGGTGAAAATCTACGTTTATTCGATTACAACACTCATAGCATAATGGATAAAACAAAAATAGTTAGCGACAAACAGATTTTTGATGTGGATTGAGTATGAAGAGTATCTTAGATTTTATTCTTTTAATTGCAACTAGAACTGACAGATATCAATTACCGCTTCCGGTCATAATCTTAATCCCCATAGAGTAAAAACAGTAAGAGATACTCTGTAATAGCTTTTTGATAGTCTGTAATAGAGATAGTCTGTAATAGTTCTTGCAATCAACAAGGAGACTCGGCCACGCTTGGTACCAACGTTTTCAATATAGATCTTCCTTACATTTCTTTCTCATGCACAGCGACATTTTAAAATATACAGCCCTGGGCCCAAGCCCCTGTGGTCTTTGCGTAAATACGGGCTTGTATTCACTACATTTTAGGAGTCAAATAGCATTCCGTAGCTTAAAGTCATTTAAGTTAAACAGCATTTCGTAGCTTACAGTCATTAAAGTCAAATAGCACTTGCCTTAATAGGTAGCTAGTCATCAAATAGCTTGTCAAATAACATTTAGGATTAAGATTTTAGATTTCTGGGCTTTCGGCAGCAATTGCCATTTAGCCCATCACGTATGAGGGATGATGTCCTTCGGCGGGCACACTATACGGGGAAAGGGAAAGAAGAAAGGATGGGGAAAGGGATGGAAGGAAGCGACCTGAGACCTATAAGTTAGGAACCACCCCGGTATTTTGCCCGGTGTGAACGAGGTACTAAAATTCTAAGTACGCCTAAAAGCAATTAAACATGTAAGTTCAAAGAGTCTTATAGAACTGAGTTTGCAGACAAATGGACACACTGCATGAACAGCTGTTCTGATAAAATTGTCGAACTCGGCTTCGTCCTACCAAAAAGAAAGTAGAAAATGTTTGGTTGATGTTAGGTTTTGCCAAAAAAGAAAAAAAAATCTTTAGCACGAACCATCATTTTCTCTTCTTTTTCAATAAAACCTTTCTTCCTGTGACAAAGTAGGTAAAGCCCTGAATAATGTGAATAATATAAATAAACAATCCGTGAAGTATGTATAATTATAGTGAGTGCATCGACGGATGTAAACTATAAGGAAATAAGTTTAGCACACACACACATACAGCGATGAAGAGAGAGTGCCAGATAAGAAAGAAACTGAGCAATAAAGAAAGTGATGATAGGAGAGCGGAAGTTCATCACCCAATTGTGACTTCTTCAACTAATTAAGGAAGGATGCGCTCGCTGATACAGCACATCAACAATTAGTTTCGCCGTTGGGAGCGCATAAATTATGAATAATACCATAAAAATCTCCGTAGCATTACAGCTCACGAAAAAGTTCTGGCTGCTTGACAGCGTTTAGTTAGATGGCGTGTGGTCATCACATTAGATCCCATGACGGTTATATTTGCCTTTCTAGATTGTACTACGTCACTAATTCTTAATTTAAGTACGGTAACTTCCCACATGTCTTGTAATGTGGACAAGCAACTATCCAAACTGATGATCAATCAACTTTTCCGAAATTGACTTATAGACTTGCGACTTCGGGTAGAAGACAAATAGATGTAATTTTGTGTCAAAATATTTTTCTTGCAATTATCTTTCGAATAAAACAGTATTATTCGATCTCCTTTCCTATTTACGATTTCTGAGTTTCAGTCCGTTTACCCTCCTCTTGTGACACCTGTAATTGAATTATGTTAGATCAAAATATCACCCCTTCAATTAATGAAATACAGATTTCAGGTTTTTTTTTTAAAACTATTTTCATCATATTAGAAAATATTGAAGCAGTTTGATCGTAGATCGATTGTTCAAAGTTGGTTATTTCATCATTTTGGGTAGGAGTTATATAAATACGTCATACTCGTAGTTTCAGCAAAAGGATGTTTTGCAATATACGTCTTTCGAATGCACTCGACCTGGTTTAATACTTAAAATTACAGTTGCCCTTGCCCATATCTCTCGAGATTTCCATGGCAGAATTTGATTAGATCAAAATACCAGCTCCTTAAATTAACAGAATAAGTACTTTTCGGTATTTTCACAAAAATCAATTATTTCTTAGGTAAAAGGACGATCCGACTTATGAGACAAACATGTATAAATTTTCACAACTGTGGATTGGTTTCTCTTACCAAAAGAATGGACCTAAACTGATAAGACACACATACGCATCATTTTCCACAAATATTAGTTCTTTCTTTGGTGAAAGGATGGGCCCAGATGTATGGATACACTCATATGCACACACAAATAATATATTTTTTTCTGATGTAAAAGAATGGACCCAGACTTAAAAGGCACCATAAAAAAGGTCCTTGAGGCAGAAGGATGGACCCATACTTATGAGACAAACCATATGCATAATTTTTCCCCGAAAATCAATTCTTTATTAGGAAAAAGGATGGACCCAGACTTATGAAACACATATACTCCATGCTCTTACTACTAACTTTTACCGAAATTACTTAGGTCTTTCCCGATTCTAAGTCGTCTGAAGGTCAACTGAACGATCCGGGTTGATTTCTTCATGGAGGTGGTATTTCTGTTTAGTTTTTATTTCGTCTCAAAGCACCTCAGAGAGTTTATCCAGAAGCTGCAAAATAAGTAAATTGAAAAAATCTGGGAGTAAAGGGAGACAAAAGCCAATTACATCATCTCCTGTAATGCCCAAGTTAAGAAAATGATCACTCTTAAATCCAGTGTTTCTTTCAGTTTACTTCTGAAAAACTTTACATTTCGGGAAACGTTAACTGCCCTCCTTGTACCAGAGCAAATACAATTTAAAATGCAATTACAAGTCACTTGTGCAGAGTACGTCTTTATTAAATGTTGTTCAGTGGAACTCTCTCAACAACGATAACCCACCCAGGTATACATAAGCAGGAACTTATTTCGGGAAGGGCCTCAAGTTTTTTTGGATGGTTCAAATTTAATATGGGGATAAATTATGTAAAAATTTGTAAAATCATCCCTAAAATTACACTAAATTTAGAGAAAAGTCGGGATTTCGGGGTTCCGGACCCCAAGGACTCACTTTCAGCTTATGTTCCTGTCCTCCTTCCCAGGCCGGTAGCCAGCCCAAAAATGTAGGGGGGCCGGAACAAGTTAGGGGGCCCGATCCAACCATATTATAGTTCATCACCATATTACAGTTTATTTGCAAGCCTACCGTGAAAAGTTTAGGGGGATCAGCAAAATTTTAGGGGGGCCCAGCCCCCTAGACCTCCCGTGGATACGAGCCTGCCCCTTTCTTTATGGACAACAATTTCTGAAAGAATTCCTGCTTACATCCACATTGCTCGTAGGACACCTTAGTCTGTCCCGAATAAGCACTGTTTACCTTTGTCTTCCTTGAATGTATATTGGAGACTACTTAAAAAATACCAATGAAGTAGGTGGAGCTCAAACTCACAACAACGGCCATATCATGGGTATATCAACTTAAACGCACCATACTCGTATAATACTACGATCCCATCCGATGACTATTTAGCACAGACACACGTGACGTGAACCGCAAATTCTTGGTAAGCAATATGATTTCATATTGTAAAACCATAATGTCCTAATTCTCTCGTATCCTTGGCAAAGTTCTCAGCAAAAGGACATATTTATCTATACTGTGAACACAGCGATATTCACGATTGAATTTCGTAGAATACTTTCAGTTCAAAAGAAAGAGAGAGAAAAAGTGAAATTCTTACAACAAATGACAAACCTAAGAAAAGGATTGTAAAGCTTGAGTGATATTTTCTATAACGTATTGTTGCGGCGTTTATACAAAAACTATCATTGCTTCAGAAGTAATATAGGAAAGGCTGGCCGTTACCACGCTACTGACCTACATTTATTTGCTTCTTCTTCGTGTTATCATCAGTGAGTTGTTGAACTGTTCATCTGCTGAGGGGGTGTGTCACGATTCTCTTGTTATATACACTCCGCTCTTCCCTTCAGCCCTCTCTCTCTTCCTTCCTTCTTGGAAATGCGTCTCACTTGACTGATAGGCTTAATTTTATTATTGTTTGTGTTTAGACCATATTGAAATATATTGTGCTATATCATTGCAAAATATTTTTTTAAAAGCAGATACATTACCGGTATTGCAAAAGTTGTGCTAATTTTTTTCAGAGCTTTACTGAATAGCAATGACCCAGCCATCTAAGCTGCAATTAGCACATATATCATATAAGGTTGCCTAAAAGTTATCGAGCCTTTGAAGGCCAAAATTAAAAATATATTTATTTTGATTTGATACAGTGTTGCCATACGTCCTGTATTTTACACTTCGTTTTTTCGATTGATTGGTTACGTTTAATGGACACACCAGTATTTTGGCTATTTGACTTCGTCACGATGAACACGACTGTCCAAACAAGAACTGCCATAAATAAAATTTAAAACTAACATATCAAAATATAACAAAATACTGTGGCAAAAAAATCTAAAAAAATAGAAGAATAAGTTCACGAGAATAGCAAATATTATAATAACGATAAATAGTGACAATAGAGAAATATATAACAAGAACAATATATACTAATAATGGTAATAATAGAACGTCTGGGTTACCAAAGATTTACCTGCAACAGTAGCAAGGGCACAGAAAGCAAGGAAGGAGTGTCTTCTTTTAAACGATGCTTAGCATCGGTAGCACAGATCTTCTCAACAACCATTAGCTCTCGGATAGGATACGTTTCACGTTGAAAGGCTGGACACTCTCGAGACCAAGCAGAATGCTCGCCCTTACAGTTGACACTAAAAGACTTGGTCGCTGTACAGGGTTCCGCATCATTACTATTCTGGCCACAATTCGTACAAAGAGCAGCACACGTGCTGGTATGGCCGAAGTGTTGATATTTGAAACAGTGCAGCACGTTGTTCGGAAGTGTAGGCAAATTGAAGGTAAGGAACAGTGACTGAGTAGCAACAATTTCACCAGACGTCTTATTTTTGATGCGAGCTACCTTTACAACATGTTGGTCAGTCAGCTCTGGTGGCATTTAGGAGGAGGTAAAATCTCCTCCTCGGTGGCATTTAGGAGGTCCCAACATGATATCACACCGCGAGAGACGTTCAGTAGAAGATGATATTCTACCGACACGTTCGCTGGTCCAATGGTAGACAATTTGATCAAATTTACTGTTTGCTTCTGGTCCACCGTTTCCATCAGCAAAGCGCCATTCTGCAATTTCTTTATATCTTTAAACTGTCCGGCATTTTAAGTAATTACTTTATTGATAAGGAAAGGGAACAAGCCTTTAATAGCACTCGGACGGTTAGTTACAGCATTAGCACTATCAGCATCTTTATCTTTAATTACAAGATATCGGATTATAGGTATCACAATATTTGTCTTTTCCGCACTATCGAAACCTTGAGATTTTGTCTCATTCTCGTTTGGTTTGGGCTTCTTACGAGATGGTGAGCCCGAACCTGATTTTATAGTTTTAGTCCCCGCGAAATGTTGATGATAAATATATACATCCATAATAGAAAATGTGTGAACGACGTAACTTCACATCGGAGCGCTTGCGAGGACTTATCCTTTGGCTATCCCAATAAGCATACCCTCACCGTAGAATCAACGTGGGACCGACGCGGTCAAGGGGAATGGGAATATCTACAAGGAAACCATTCCCGTCGACGAAAACGCGGAAAAGAAAGAAGTGGAACTAAAAGGAGAGAACTAAACTGTCAAATCAAAAGGATAGACCCCCACCAGCCCAAGACAACAAAATGTGTGGACTTTTTAAAATCTTTTTGTTTTATATTTTTTATTTTTTATGTTTTAACACTTTTTTGTATTTATTTATATTTTCGAACACTTGGAAACTAGAGAACACAAACTTTGGACTCACACAACTGTAGGTCGAGATGGTTGCAAGTTCACTACAGATGGAGGAAAACGTCCACGGAACATCTACTTCGCAAGATTCCCACCAACTACCCGTGAATCGAGTAGCGGTATTCGCGGCTGAGAGGACATGCAAGAACATGATGATGAAGAATGATATATGAATGAGAAATGAAGCCGCCCTCTCAGCTCCGCCTCCTCCCGATGATGACAGTTCTCTACATGGAAGGGAATACACTTTATTTTTTTTGTCCTGTATAAATGTTGAACACGACGCATATGTCCTGTATTTGCTTACTAGTACCTAGGGTAAAAGAAGTCATACCATAGAGTGTATCCTCATTATGAAAGCCCTGTAATATTATTAGACTCTTTGACAGTGATTTACATTCGCAAATGAACCAAACCTTCTGAAGTACTCATGAGTCGGATAATTCTTCAGAAAAGTAATCCGCGATGTCAAAAACTTTAGCACCACGAGAACTTAATTCTAACGTAGAACGCATGTATACATTTATAATTGTACAATGAAGTACTGACAGCAATGGAACCCAGTAGTGTTTAGTGAATTAATTTGCTATAACTGTATTGAAAGACAAAGTTGATGAGAAATTCAAAATTAGCAGACAGAGGCACTAATGAAGATATCACAAAGGGTCTTATAGAGTTCTTGAAGTACATGCTAATAAAAATGGTCAATTGATTAAGTGTACTGTTAAATAGAAATCAATATATTTTTAATGCCAAAATTACTTAGTATAACATGAATATTTAGAAATAAACTTTTATTTTTTAAAAAACACCACAAGCATAGTTTTCACAGAGGAAGATCTGAAGAGACCGAACAAATGATAGCCTGACTGTGCCAGTTCCGGACTGTACAGTAAGTGGCTTAAAACCTCCCAACCAAGTTCTTTTAATTTTTGGCGGGTCGTTAAATATGTACACAGGGTGTCGTTGCCGGCGTGGTATAAAACACCCTTTTTGTTGATCGGTTCCAGCCATTCCTTTTGAATTGCTAGACATTTCGTGCTATTGTCAACAGTGCATACCCTAGTCTATCTATCGTTCTACCCAGTGACAACAGCTCGTGATGCATTTCTCTTCAAATCCCATCAAACGCACAGCATAACTTTCCTGGGCGTCAGTGTAGGCTTTGCCACAGACCGCAGAGCTTCACTTCAACCAGAATCTTTTTCACACGTAGTTGTCGTAGGTCATTCGTGATCAGCTGCTTCACAAATGTTGAGTTCGTTACGTTTCGCAGAGATTCTCAGATAGAAATTCAATCGAGTAAATGTTTTTGAGTCAGATCATGTAGCATCCAAATGTGGAGCTTGTTTCTGTATCCAATTTCTTTTATCAAATGGTTTAACCCTGTTTGATGATGGATGTGTCGTTCAGTGGTGATGTCATGACTGCTTACATGCCAGTCTTACGCGACGTTTGCCACTATATCATCCATTGCTCTCTGAAGCATCATGGGCATCAAAATCTCTAGAACAAAGGCGGCAGAACCACCTTTTAACTGTTGGTTTTGATAGCTCATAAGCAGCTCAACTTTATTATGGGCCTGCGCAGAACTCAGTTTTCCGGAAAGACATCTCATATTTGCTGCGTAAAACTTAGATTCTGATTATAATAATTTTCCCCAATACTTTTTAGACATCTACTAGCTTCAATTGTCAGCTGTCGAATGACGTTAGGTTTGACCCACTGCGACTCATACACTTCGAAATTTGGGATACTAACGCCATTTCATGTCTAAAAGACTCATTACTTTTTAGACTACCCGAGAATATATCTTCATTCTGATTGTCTAGGTCCCTTATCCAGCATTGTACTTAGGGAGATAATTTAACATTTTCTTCTCATGGACAGTAAGTGATATCGGTAGCAGTGGTGTACGGAGAAGTTCGTTAAAAAGGAGAGGGATTTCAAGCTCCCAATAATTTCATATGTTTGTAAATAAATCTTAATGTGGCATCTTAATAAATCTTAATTTCAGCATAATATTTTGCCCGAGCGTGGACGTTAAAATCCCGAACCCCACTTACATTCGTCACTGATAGGGAACACCACGCTCCCGTCGCCTTTACCCCTTTATATATATATATATATATATATATATATATATATATATATATATATATATATATATAATTTGTCTGTTTATCATATGGATATACATCCTCATTGTCGATACAAACAACCCCACTGCAAAACCAGTGTCTTGTTAGAAATATTTTTCTTGATAGGGTTACCGTTTATTCCGACCTCGGTTTATTCTGAAAGACGTTATGCTTTGATATACATATATGCAGTGTTATAGTGTTATTTCTTGTATCATTTCTTCAAGAATGTATTACGGGATTTATAACGCCTCTAAATATTTTACCCATATATATATATATATATATATATATATATATATATATATATATATATATATATATATATATATATAACGGTGATAAATATAGTATATTGCTTTCTTTCTTTTCCCAGCGGTGTAGTCAGCAAGTTTTTCTGGAGGGACTAGGCTTTTTACATACTAAAAGCTAATCAAATGTCTTCTTTCAGAATATGAATTCATTAATAAATCACGACACATGCATACATATTACCTACATATATATATATATTATTATTATTATTATTATTATTATTACATTTACAGAATGTTGCGTTTATGAAACATGGGCGTTGAGAATGTGTGAATTTAAGAATAGAATTACTGGTTGTAGGCTTGGCATAATTTGAATGTAATTTGTCTTAAAAATCCTCATATATATAGCTTCTGCATCTGAATGGCCCGCCCCCAAATTTACAGAGAAATCGGCGCCCTTGGTTGTAGGAAATGTGCGAAAAAGCTATTCATAAAGAAACCAAAAAAGAAAAAGAATGTTAATGAAATTTCATCTGTTCGCGTTTATATAGCTATAAATGATTGAATAAGTAAATTAAAGATGAAAAAAAAAAAAACTAGAAAACTCAAGACATATTCAACAGTATAGCAATAAATTCCAGTTTGGCCAATGAGAATACAAAGTAGTGGATGACCAGTGGTGTATTTAAGGGGGGCTTTGGGGCTTAAGCTCCCCGAAATTTTATGTACTATATTAAAGTAAATGACATATTCTGCAGAATTTTCACATTTCGAGGAATGAAGTTAGCAAAGCCCCCCTCCCCGAAACAGAATCGTAAATACGCCACTGTGCATAACTAATTTCAATTATTTTATATATTTTAACCTATTAACAAGTTTAGAATATTTTCATTACATTTTATGATAAATATTTTTATTAAACATTCAATATACTTAATAAATACCATATACCACAGTCGAACCCCATTTACGGAGGTCAAGAGGGGGACCAGGTTTCATTATGCTCTCTCTATCTTACATATATTCCTGCCTCGTCCTCTTTGGATGCACATAGTGCCTTCAGCTGACGTTGGCAACATTTACTTGTTAGATAGTAACCACTAACTTACAATATGCTATTTGAAATAGAAGATTTGATTTTTCAGTTTAGCGTCCCTGTCAACAGCGAGGCTATATCAGACGTGAACCTACACCTTAACGTGGAACCCGAACCACATGAGTTGCTACCGGAAATCGAACCAGGGTCTCCCACGCCAAAGGCGCATACGCTAACCGCTTAGCCACGATGAAGCTCTTGAAATAGAACGTGCAATTCAGTGAGTGAGTGACCAAATGGCGCACAATACATCTTTACCGATAGTATAATATTAATGAAAGAGAACTGTCCAAAGCTACAAATTTTATTAAGACACTTATTGAAGAGTTTCGGCAACGTAACATAGTCTTCATCAGACACATAATCTGATGAAGGCGGTATAACATCCCCGAAACAGTTGTATTATTAATATATATTTGAAACTTTGGTCAGTTTTTTTTTTTTTTTTGACACTGTGAATATTTTCAAAGTTATAATGAACAAGATACAGTAGAATAGCGAGGTTTCCTCTAGCATTAAAACAATCAAATTGTTATCAGGGCTATCACCGAAGATAGGGTAATGTAAAAATAGAAGGAAGTGTTTGTAAACGAGGTGATGAGTAAAGATGCGTACGAGAGAGTTAAGGTTGGTTTAAAGCGACAAGTTTTGTCGACAGATGGCACTACAGTCTTCGTATCTTTCGCATGTATTTTTTACCTTTCACGCAAATTTACAATTTATCTTACAAATTTCAACCTAGAGACTTCAAATTTTTAGAGAAGGAACTTCATAACCTATTAAAGAGAACAATCCGTGCCGATTTTTTATTTAGAATTTTCTTCATTGTTGAAATGGCTTGATTGTTGAAATGGATACCTAAATCTTTAACAATAGAACTGTTTTAACTGTGGAGAAAATTCTAAATAAAAAATCGACACGAATTGTTCCCTTTAATAGGTTATGAAGTTCCTTCTCTAAAAATTTCAAGTCTCTAGGTTGAAATTTGTAAGAGAAATTGTAAATTTTCGTGAAAGGTAAAAAATATATGGGAGAGATACGAAGACTGTAACAACATCTATCGGCAGAACTTGTCCCTTTACACTAACCTTAAGGCTGACTAGTCTTGAAACTATGCCTTGAAAGTGATTTCCTCTTTTTTTTCTTTCTTTTTTCTAAACCATCTTTTTTCCTTCAGTTTGGGGTCGTCTTTTCGGATCACTCTCTTTCTATCCTCTGCCATATCCATTGTGACACCACATTGTACAATTTTGTTCTTCTCACAATTTCTTCCACTTCTTCTTTGGTCGGGCTCATATTCGATTTCCATTCAGTCCTATAGCATCCACTAGACCAGTGAGCTGTGTATTCTGAAGGTCTTCTTCTTACACGCATAAACCGTCGAAATCTACTTTCTTGCAGTTTCTCTACTACTGGTCTCACTATCACTATTTCTAAGATAACTTCATTCTTAATTCAGTCTTTCCATGTCAATCCACACATCCACTACAGCATCTTCATCTTCTCAATAGGCAACTTCTGTTTCTCTCTCTTCTTCGTCTTTCAACATTCGAGCCGTATAATGTGGTAGGTCTCACAGCTGTTTTGTAAACCTTTCCTTTCAGGTGTATTTCTACCCTACAGTGACAAACTACTCCTGTTACTTCTCTCCATTTTGTCCAGCCGCTGTTAATTCTGCTGTCTACATCTTGTTCTACTCCTGCATTTTGCTATAGTATTGATTTCAAATACTTAACTTTTTTCTCGTCATCACTACTTCTTCTTCGTCCAGTTGTATTCTTGTATTTTCGATTTCATTTTTGCTGAATGGAGAATGTAAATATTCTCCGTGAATAAATATACTCTCTCCCTCCCTTCCCCCCTCTCTCTCTTAGAACTAGTAAAATCAACTAATTCTAAGCCCTTTTGTCCTTTTCTCTCCAATGCTCCTCTCCAGGCATCCATTTTCTCTTGCAGTGTTGTCTTGAGCAAAGATGGCTTTAGAATTTTACTTTTGAGTACACTCGCTTCTTCGCTTATGGATACATAAACACATTTGATTGATTAATGACAGCAGGAAATTACTTTTACACTAGTGGTTGATGTTATTTGTTAAATAATTATCTACCATTAATATAAATAGTGAAAAATATATTTACTCTTTATTGTATCTTTTAGCGTTTATGTATTTTTCAGCATTTTTGGGTAGGCCCGTGCCTACCCGGCCTATCCACTAAAGCCGCCACTGGCATTGTGCTCACCCATAAGCATAATGTCGACCGCAAATAAAATTTTCCAAGGTGTTAATTCTTGAATATCCTTTGTAAGCTTGTCTATCATAACTGCAAAAAGGTATGGGCTAAGACTAGTTCCCTGATGAGGTCCTACTTGAACTGTGAACTCTTCTGTTATTCCAAACGCGCTCTTACATCATCTCCAAGTTGATGAAAACCTTCTGGTATCCTCTGTATTTTTCCATTAGCGCAAATATTGGATCCGTTGTCGACCGTCCTGGCATGAAACCAAATTGGTTCTCTGTCGTGAAATGATAACTCGTCTCGAAACATATATCTGTTGATATTGGAAGAGCTCTTCCTCGTCTCGTATGTAACCATAATGATGAGACAAATCATAGTTTTAGTACGACGGTAGAGATTTTCGGAGCCGTCTTTACATTTCCAATACGATACTACTATCCAAACGAATTCTAAAAGACGTCTTTATTTACATACCCTACTAATCTAAAATAATATCAACTCCTCAGCACAAGTTGTAGTTGATTTGATTTTAGCGTAACTTTCACCAGCGACGCTATATAAAACGTGCACCTACAACTTAATGTGGGATCCGAGCCATATGAGCTCCTGCCAGAAATCACACCCGGGTCTCCCACGATAAAAGCCACTTCGCCACGGAAGAGCATTCCTCAGCACAAGACAATATTATCGATATCAAACTGAAGCAAACCCTTTTGGTGTGCTTCACATTTAACGGAAAGATTTTTAAAGCTCAATTTTGCAAGAATTAACATTTCTGTACATAATTAAACTAATATTACAGAGCAACATTTGCGCATGAGTAGGCTCGGCAAACGGACATTGAAAGATATCATGTTTATTAAATTTCATTACTTCTTTTTGTATTAACTATTATAAGTTAAATAAAACAAGTGAAAATCAAAAAACAGCATGCAAAGAGAAATTACCTTGAAACGTTCATTGTATAAAAGCATGCCACTGATGTGCACTCATGTGTTGTTTTCGTATGCAGACTTTTAGATTGAAATATAACAATATTATATAACAATTTCCGGGAAGTTCATCTGATTATAATGAAAAATATATATGTATACTTTGAACGAAAATTGTTTTGATTTTTTTTTCAAATATATTAATTACTGGTTTCGTCACTCTAATTTCTGACAACAGAATAATAAACAGCGTCATCTTTTTTCGTTTCTCATCATTTTTAAATTTTTCAGTGGCAACTCGTCGGGTTCGTATCGCACGTAGTGTTGGCCAGGAGACGAAATGAGACGAGAAGTGGAGTTTTTTCGTCTCGTCTTGCAAATTTTTGTAGACGTCTCGTCTCGATTCTCGTAAAGCCTTTTCTCGTCTCATTTAGTAAACTTATGTACAAAATTTGTGCACTGAATTTTTTTCTTAATTTTATCTTGGAGGTTTCGAAATCTTTCTGAGTCAGATAAAGTCCATGAAGGGCACATTAAAATATTTAAACCACATTTATTATTGGAGTATATTATGTAAAGACTTACGTATCATTATAAAAAGGATGAATGTCCTTAATTGTGATCGTACAATACCTTTATTAATTTACAGCTTTTATATATGAATAACGCAATACAAAAATAGTGTTTGGTAGCGAAGACTACAGTAAACTAGTGTTACCCCCGACACTTGAAAAATTTCTCTTCTTTTCTCGATTATTGTCTCGAAAATCGGACGAGAACTGTCATGTCTCTCGTCTCCTCGCGAATTTAAAAATGCCGTTTTAGTATCTCCTCTCGTCCCATTCTCGAAATAAGACAAGTAGGCAACAACTAATCCCATGTTGACTGAAGGTCCACGTCTCATATAACCTAGCTACTGAAAGGGATGCTTAAGTCAAATCCAATCAAAATCCATCAAATATTTATTCCTGATCATCCAGAACATATTAATTTTCATTCAGTGATGTATATATAAGAAAATCTTCTTCTATTTTGAAGATTTTTTTTTACAATATTCTAATGAAGAATTGTTAAAAATTACAATACATTAATTGAGAGCTCCTTCGTGGCTAAGCGGTTATCGTACGCGCCTTTGGCGTGGGAGACCCGGGTTTGATTCTCGGTGGGAGCTCAAGTGGTTCGGAATCCACTTTAAGCAGTAGGTCCCGTCTCATATAGTCTCGCTGCTGAAAATGTCGTTAAACTCAAAATCAGCTCAACAGTTCATTAATTGATTGCAAGGTTAAATTTTACTTCCACTTAACTCAATTATCAACAAACAACATTCTACGTTGTCCCTCACCAGCAACTTACTTGCTTACCTTTGTTGATTAGAATCCAAGTGGCTAACTTCCTTGCTTGCTATGTGCGTGGACCCAAGTTCAATTTTTAGTAGAAGAATCTTAATAGTATTTGAGTACTACTTCAAGCGGTAGTTCAAATCTTTAATTCGTCTCTCTGCTGGTAAGAAAAATCTTCTATAGAATCGACCAAACACTGGTCTTGTCGATGTCGATTTCACGTGGAATCACGTAATTCTTGCCATTTCACAAAGGCGCCACAAATGATAGTATATTTCTTTTAAGGTTGACCAATGATTCCTGCTGCATCGAGTTAAAATCAGTGGAGAATAAGTAAGTGGACTTATTCTTCAATCAAACAATTATATTCAACAATAGCTCGTGTAAATAAAATATTCGATTTTGGTGGAATGTAGTAGATATATATTTTCTTCTGACACTTATCACTACTTGGCTTCAAAAGCAATCAAGAAGTATGTATACAGGGTGCGTTCACAAAGTTTCAAGACTGATCTCAGAATAACGAATGTATTACACACTTTTGTACAACGAACTAAAAGACTTCGAAATATGATCCTTGCGCGTCAACACACCGCTGCCAGCATGTTTTCCATTGTTCATAGGCTCCCTGCAAGTCTTCGAACGCAAGGCTGTGAAGGGACCTCGTCGAAGCCCCCTGGACCATTGTAGTTCTGTCCAAAAAATGGGAATCGTTTTGCAAATGTTCAAGCCTTTCTTCGCAAACAGCCAGGCGCCGTGCCTTCTGTTTATCCGTCAAAGCTTTGGGAACAAGTTTGGCATACACTTTTCTCATCTTCAAATCTTCTGTCACTAATTTGGACACCGTAGTCGGACCCAATCCCAGTCCATCGGCAATTAATCTCACATTAAGACGACGATCAGTGTTTAACAGTTCACGCACTTTTACTAAATTTTCCTCAGTTACGCTTGTTGCAGATCTCCCAGAGCGGTCATCGTCTTCAACATCGTCGCGGCCCTCTTTGAACATTTTGTGCCACATGAAAACCATTGCACGTGACATGGCGTCTTCTTTGTAGGCGTCTTGAATCATACGAAAAGTCTCTGTAGCTGTTTTGTTCATTTTCACACAGAACTTTACAGCATAACGCTCTTCCAAATGCCGCTGCATTTTCCATTCATTTAGGATTCGAAGGGGTCACTGACACGCACTCACGCCATTAGTGATCTACTCACTCCCGCGTCTCGGAAGCAACTGACGCTCGTGCGGTCTGTTAGTTGATACCCCCTACTACCGTACCCTGTCGGTGGAACGGGTATGCTCGCGTGCCCCTACTCAGGTAACACTCAGTCTTGAAACTTTGTGAACGCACCCTGTACATTACTCCCGTCCTCCGGCCATTTAGAAAATACCTGACTCAGTAGTTTTCCCCAAAACTATTTTATTTTGCCATTATATATATATATACTTGGTAGTTTAGAAACACAATGATAGTTATAACATCAGAATAATATAATAATGTTATTCAACAACGAAAATGGTCAAATTCTTTAAATGTTCTTCTCGTCAAAGAAACCGCCCTTCGCCGTTATCACTTGTTTCACCAATCGGGGCATGCGGCTTCCAAGTTTTTGAAGATTTTCATCCGAATTATTATTCCAGATGTTCTGCAGAATAGCAAAAGCATCAGCAGCAGATGTTTGACAGTCTTTTCGTACACTTCTGCCAAGCTCTTCCCAGAGAAGTTCGATGGGGTTAAGATCTCGAGACCGGGGAGGCCATTCCATGATACAAATATCTTCTTTGGCTTGTTTCCTCTTAAAATAATTAGAACAAAGTTTTGACGTGTCCTTCCGATCAGTATCGTGCAGAAAAGTGATTCTGCGACCAATCAAATCAAATCCTGAAGGAATAGTATGGCTGCTTAAAATGGAATAATAACCAATTTTGTTCAGATTTCCTTGTGTTCTGTGAATACAACCAACTCCAGAATTTGCGAAACACCTCGAAAGTATCACAGAACCTCTTCCATATTTAATAATCGTGGTTACATAGTTAGGACGCATCTTTTCTGTAACAGATTTTCGAACATAAACTCGGTGTCATTGTCCAAAAACTTGAAATTTTGACTCATCAGTCCATAATACGCATTTCTACTACTTTGTTGTCCAATTTCTGTTCTTCAAGGTCGATTAGAGCCTCTGTTACTTGTTTCCACTGAACTATTAACTGTTTCTGCACAGCAACTATTAGCCTACCCAGAGTGCAGCTACTCTGAAATGTCGATTCACAGTAATAACTGAAATGTTTGTAGGGTGACTATGACTAAATTCTGATTGGAGTTCCGCTGCAGTTAGTTTGAAAGTTCTTTTGCTAAACAATACAATAATATGATCTTCCGTGCGTGACGTAATACGAGACCTTCCAGTTTGATTTTTGTCCACGTTCTTTCGTCTTCGCATGAAAACGCTTGATGGAGTCACCAAAAGTAGATGGAGTCTATTTCAGTCTGAAAGGTATTTGACGAATAGAAAAGTGCCTCTTCACTTAAGATCTTACCTCTGTCCGTGATTTCTAACAATAACGGCAACAAACCCTCAGAAGAGGCAAAAAATCTACACAAATATTGTTCAAAACATCACTGTATATATATAATATTGTTCACTAATGATGTAAACTTCTGACATTATTTGTGCCTGATAAGGCTTGTATACCAAGGAATTATAATCGGGGTAACTATAAAAAGGAATTAACTGGTAACATTTAACCGTACTTCGATCAGGCAAAGTTATTGCATGATCCTGATCATGCTATTTTTAATTAAAATAATCGCCGACTTTACAATAATTCAATAATCTTTCTTTTTTACTACATGCAAACATGTTACAGAAACGAAAAACGTCTGTTATCCTCCTGAGACATTATACAGACTTAAACAAACAAAATGTTTCGAACTCATAAAAATGTAAGTTGAAACGCCTGTCCGGAAACTTTTTACCGGCAGTGTGTGTGTGACGGTGTGGGTGTGTTCTTTGAAACTTTCGACAATCCCTATTGCTCGTACTTGAAATCAGATAGGCCTAGTAATGAGGGCGTGAATTTATCCTCCCCTATATATATATATGGGAAAACCTGGAAAACATTGCTAGTAACCTGATAATGGATAAGGCGATCAAATGAAAGCAGAAAAATACGTTATTTTTCAATTTACAGCATCATCACTTGTAATTCCTATCAATGAGTTGAAAGAAAAAGAAAGGTTAATTAGTTTTCAACCCACTTCGTTCAGAAGTTTCCTCTTATAATTAACTATGTATTTGAACTGTGACATTCCTTGAGGGAGTGGATTCTTCAGAGAATAAATATTTATCTATTTCTTTAATTTTACTGAATGATTATGATATTTATTTATTTAATTTTACTCAATAATTATGATTTGGGATCATTCCTGATTGAAACACCATTGATTAAAATTATTATTATTTTGTATAAACTAAAATTGACGAACTTAATCCATCCTGTAACACTGGTCGTAAACTTAAGGAATTTGTAAATTGAAATTACTTTTCTCGCTGAAATAAATGTAATTACAATTAATTTATCCGTTCTGGTGCCAGAAACACGTTTTTTTTCTTTTTTTTTTAAAAAAAAAAAAACATTTTACGCGCTTTTCTGTGATGGAGAATATAGAATGAAAATAATGTTATCGTTTCGAAAGACAGAAAAAATCAATGAATTAGATAAAAACGTGCAAAAATGAAAAAAAAAGGAAAGTAGAAAAAGTAGTTTTTGAACGTAGAGCTCTGACAGAAAATGTTTACTACGAAATCACAAAAGCACTTCTAGGCGCGTGGAATTATCGGTTCAGAAGCATCTGTATGCGTGCACTTCTATCTCCAAACATTATAAGCTGAGAGAAAAAGTGTTAAAGAAACTTTTTCGTTTACCAAATAGTTCGCGAATCTAGGAGTTAACGCTCAATGGCTCATTGTATATCCGATACTTTCTAACATAAGAGTATACATCTAAATACTGAATTGTTGAAAAAAAAAAAACATTTATTTTACATCCCACGATTATACTGGCTAGGTTAAAGAAGATGGTGATGATGAGAAATGAATGCAATAGTGGAATGAATAAAGTGAAAGGAAACGGAAGAACCCCTAGAAAACCCTCACATACGGTGTTTGTTCACCACAAAGTCTAATTGGCGCGAGTTGGGATCGATCCAGGGACCCTATGCACTAGAGGTGTATGCTCTACTACTGAATCACCGCGGACCCTTCTCAGTGGCGAAACCAGAAGATAAAAACTGGGGGAGGAGCCAGAACCCAGACCATAAAGGTATATCATGAGTACATTATAAACTTCCAAAAATATACAGGGTGTTTCAAAACAAAACTGACAACGTTTGGGGGCGATTCCTGACACAAAGATAAGACGAAAAGTATAGACCATCCTGGGTACACAAACGCTTCCTTTCGGAGCTCCCTGGTGGCTAAGCGGTTAGCGTACGCGCCTTGGGGGGGGAGACCCGGGTTCGTTTCCCGGCGGGAGCTCATGTGGTTCGGAGTCCACGTTAATCAGTAGGTCCACGTCTCATATAGCCTCGCTGCTGAACGGGACGCTAAACTAAAATCAACTCAACTCAACTCAACGCTTCCTTTCGGGGTTACAAGCTACCGAAAACATGAAAAAATGAACTTCAAAGGTCCATAGCTCCAAAAGTATGAGACCTATCGTAGTTGGGTCAAGACTTCACTTAAGAACTAGTATATGAGATATCTAAATATGCGAGTTTCAAAATCCTGCAGTATTTCCGCGACAATTTTTGTAGAGGTAGTTAAGAAGTACTTTAAATTATATGATTGTAGCCAAACTCCTTCTATAAAAATTGCTTCGCGAGTACCTTAGGATTCTGAAACATGTATTTTTGGATAGAGCACATATTAGTTCCTAAGTGAAGTCTTGACCCAACTACGGTACTCTTGACCCATTTTTTTTTATGATTTCGGCAGCCTATAACTCCGAAAGGGAGCATTTGTGCATCCAGGATGGTCTATACTTTTTGTCTTATCTAGTGTCAGGAATCACCTCCCAAACGTTGTCGGTATTGTTTTGAAACACCACGTATAAATGACAGCTTAAATTATTTTTGTCACTCAAAAAGCTGGGTGCTCAGTTCCCCCAGTTCCCCCAAGTTCCAGACTAGATCCGCCACTGACCCTTTTTGAAAAAGTACCAACTATTTTTTTTCTCTACCTTCCAAAATTAAATAATGCACTTTGTATCCTACACCCTTCCTTTCCGGTAGCCATCCATGTTTACGCCACTGCATCTTTCGTCGTTAACTTGTGTACTGTACGATACAGCAATAAATTAACAACCATTCGTACGGTAATCGCATTCCTTGGGCGCCAGTGAAAATAACAAATTAACAATTAAGAATGCATCGCCATGCGCTGTCTCGATCTTACAGTTGGGGAAGTACCGTGTAATGAGATACCATTAATCACTCATTTAGAAAAATCATATGCATAAGAGAAAAAACATTATCATAGTCGACAAACCATGAAACGATACAAACCATTTAGGAAAAAAAGTAGAAAAGTCAGTGTACTACAAAGTTGTCCTTTTTGTGCTGTTTGTGTATGTATATATATAAGGCTATAATTTGTCCATTTGCCGCCGCTGTGTGTGAACTCTCACCTTCTTGACCTGTGAAAATACTTCATCCACTCTGGCTACGAGGTTTCACTTTTAAAGCACCGCCATATACAGTATAAGCCTATGCACATATGTTTTGTAGTATCCGTGTGCGTGCCTGGGAGTGTGTGTGATACTCGTGGACGCAAACAAATGAAAGTAAATGAAAGTAAAATGCTAGTTGATTTATATAAAGGGTAAGTTAGTTACGATTAAAAACCATTTAACTTTAGTCATGTAAGGAATAAAAAGTTTTCTTTTTTTTTATTAAATCATTATTTATATTACTTTGTGGGTCATGGACTTGGTATTTTGAAAGATACAGAAAACTTTAGTGCATATATGGAATAAGTATTTTCCATTTTTTTGGTGTACCTAAGTAAGTCTTTATATGTCGAAATTTGATAACTGGAAGGAACCACATAGCTTGAAATAAGGGAGTTTGAGGATGACGCTTTAGCCACCATATGGGTCTCTCCGCTGCTATGAGATTAACGAAACTAAGCAGTGCTGGGTTTGGCCAGCACTTTAGATGTGTGATCATAAAAAACACACGCACACATACATTTGTTGGCTGTGCAGTTTTTATTCAGCGTCGAGAGAACAAACGAGGAGCACGGATGATTTCAGGGAGTGATTTGGGCGAAATTTCCCCGGAGCATTTATTCGATCATAGTCAGCCCTGCTTACTAGTATTTCTATTGTACTACTTAAAAAATACTTTTTTTTTCGTTGAACGTCCCACGAGTATGCCTGCAGCGTTTATTCAGCGTCGAGAGAACAAATGAGGAGCACGGATGATTTCAGGGAGTGATTTGGGCGAAATTTCCCCGGAGCATTTCTTCGATCATAGTCAGCCCTGCTTACTAGTATTTCTATTGTACTACTTTAAAAAAAAATACTTTTTTTCCGTTGAACGTTCCACGAGTATGCCTGTAAGGCTAAGAAAGACGGATGATTAAGGTAAGTAAATGGTTAATGAAGAATTGGTGGAATTGAATGTGGGAGGAAACGGGAGCACCGCGAGAAAATCCACGGACATAATGTTGTACACCACAAATTTACTTGGCCGGGGATTGAATTAGGGGCCCCAAGCACCAAAGGTAAGCGCTCTACCACTTAACCATTGTGCCTCCAGTACTACTTTCATCCCCCATTCATTGAAAGTGTCACCTGGGGTAAACTTCAAATCACTACTGACGGGGAAGCACGTGAAAGGGAAGACGTAGGTGACTTCACACCAAGCAAACTATGGTAAGGGTCAGCGTTTATGGGGTTTGAAGTTAGCGCTCCAAGTTACCTTTAAAAACTGTTCGGAAATGAGAGGGCTCCAGTGTTGCCACATTCTCATATACATTCACGTCAGTTTATGCAAGAAAGAAGAGACTTACCATTCACTGCCACACTCCTTTGTTACGACAATACCGCATCACAGTCTTCGTTATATCCGCCTAACCCACACGCCACTGATTGTGGCCTACGCTCTTTTTTTTATTTTTTTAAATAAAAAAGTAACAATAGAAATGAAACTTTCACTATGCCGTTAAATAATACATCGCAGCAAGTATCACGGACACGAGGAAGTGGAGCCTGTAGTCTCTAACACTTCCGACTTTCCGCTGATGGATTCCATGTTTGCTGTTGTCAAGTCTTACGTTTCTCCTATATTGGACCCACTTTTAAGTTAAAGCATATCTGATAATTCTGTTTGGACCGTGTCTGGGAATTAAGTCCTGTGTGGAATTCCATCGCACCCATTGCACATTGTTGAAACGTACATTTTTGTATGGTGTATGTGACACTCTTTACGCATAAATATATACACACAGGAACTTCACGGTTTCTCCTTTTCAAAATAACGCATGTTTAAATTATTTTTTCCATAATTTCCCCCCTAGATCTGGAACTATGCACTTTTCCCTACAGGTTCATATGAACCTGTTTTCGTATTTTGATGTGACAAGTCGCCTCTTACATTTTGTCATTATAGTTCATTAACACCTTGTATATCTTAATATAGGAAATGTTTAATTTTTGCATAATATCATACTCAAACGGGGGATTAAACCCCTATAACGAAATACTTTGGATAGATTAATAATTACCTGTACCTTGGGCAGAAAGTGCTCATACATGTGCACTATACTTAATAGAATGTTAATTTATTATTAACAAAAGAAGAATGTTTTTAATATCTGTAAGAGATATTGAGAGTGTTATGTAGTTGTTGCTATGTAATTGTTTATGGATACCTAATCATCATGTCTGTGTGCATGACAGTTTGAATGAAAATATATTATAAAGTGTATCAACTAATAAACCATTTTAGTACCGTTCATCGACTTTATAATTCTGATAGAAAAGGTGAGAATAATAGTATATAAAATTATTAAAGATAATTTTACATGCAAATAATTACTACCACTCAAGATTTATATATCATCGATCGAACCAGGTTGACGACTACCCTTGGCGAGTCGTTATAAAAATTTGGTTTACCTCACCCGGGACTTTTCATAAATTCATATCCCGAAGCAAAGTAAGGATGAATTTACTTTTGTAATAAGGTTAATGAATACAAATTTCACAAGACTAAGAAGTGGTAGAATAATTATAAGAAAAATGAACGGTGAAGCAATGGAGAATGAATCCAATAATAGTGACAACGGTGAACATAGTGTAGCACCAGGAATGACATCAGAAGACCGAATCTTGCTAGCCTTACAGCGGCAATTGATTCAGATGTCTACCGAGCTAAAGCAGACGATAGAGCAGAAGTCTGAAGAATCCAATAAGCAATACGAGGAATTGAAGCAGACGATAGAACAGAAGATAGAACAGAAGTCTGAAGAATCCAATAAGCAATACGAGGAACTGAAGCAGACGATAGAACAGAAGATAGAACAGAAGTCTGAAGAATCTAACAAGCAATACGAGGAATTAAGTAGACGAATGGAACAGAAGTCAGATGAAACGAAACAGTCAATTGTCCAGGCGATGAATCACATCTCCTCGCAGTTCGAGGAAAAGTTAAAAAGAATATCTGAGGATTGTCAGGATAAGCACAACCACCAAATCCAAGAAATCAGTGATGTAAAAAAGGATTTAGAAGTAATAGAATCCTCTGTTCAACAGCAAAAGATTCAGGTCATCAATAATTCTAACAACATACGTGCAAATACGCAATTGATAGCTACTCTACAGGAAGAAATTAGGACGCTACAGGTTAAGGACAACACCTACCACAATAATATGGGTAGTGATCGCTTGGAGTTTCCCCACTCACCAGAGATGACTTCGCCTTCACCTGTGTGTGATGAGGATATTATCTTGGAAGAAATTCATCCGAAGAATACAGATGGGCGAAAAATGGATGGTGCAACGACACATCACGTCATGGATAGGAATTGTCATCCAATGAGTACACGGAATGATAAAAGAAAGGTAAAGTTAAGTGTTAAGATGAGTGAAATACGGGCTATGAGTAAATTCAGTGGTAAATGTAATGAGAACGCTACTTCTTTCCTGGAAAAATTTCAGGACGAATGCAATATAATGTGTATAGATAGATCACAATATATGAAATTAATCCCTCATGTATTACTCCCACCATGTTCTTTATGGTTTAAAGCAGTACGTGACCACTTCAATACATATGAGGAATTCAAAGCGGCATTGATCGCGAATTATGAAAATGACTTTTTGCTTGCAAATCGAGATGCCACCATTAGAAATCAACATTTCAATCCTCGTTTGCACAAATCTGTTGTAGAGTTTGTTGTAAATACATATAACGAATTAAAAGTCGTTAATCCATTACAATCGGAATCTAGAATAATAGCATCGATTCGAAATTTGCTCCCATTTAAGTTACAACAGATCTTGTTCTCTACACAGTGTATGAGTTTCAACCATTTATTAATGCTTGTCCAATGCTATGAAACCCAATACCATGCTATGAATCAACAAGCAGGAGTAGGTAAAAGTAAAAATAATTCAGATCATTTTGTGCCAGTTCGGAATCTAAATATCAGAAGTGTGAACGATACGGAACACAACCTAAGCCGAGTAAATTCTAGCAATCAAAACGAGCAAAATAGGCAAAGTTATGTAGGGAATCCGCCTAACCTAATTAATCGTGATAATCCTGATGTCAGATCACCCAACAGAAGTAGACATAAAAACAATCAGAATATAGGGCGAAATTACAGGAATACAACAAGCTACATGGATAGACGTAATTGGAGGTCAAGAGATGGCACTTTGTATCAAAATCAGAATCACGATGAAATACATGTACAACATATTGTGGAACCTAATCATGATTGTGCAGTACAATGTACTTTATTAGAATCATATGCAAGTATGAATGTAACCTGATTACCGTAATGAAATTAGGTTAAACCCATATCAGTTATAGATTCTTGTGAACTTTTATTTTTAAGTTTATGTGTTAATATCGATAATGAAAACAATTCTTATAACTTCGCTATACAGGCAATATGAGGAATTATAATTCGATTCATAATTGATTAAAAGCAAAGATTATTTATATTAGATTGATTTGTGTTGAAAACTTAATTGTCAAAGATTATGTTAAGAATAAGGTCCATTTTTATTAAGCTCATTATTCGACGACTGTTTTTATGAGCTATCCTATATGTTATTCGAACAAGATTCTTCTTTATTATGACATCTTAGTGCTACGATGTATACATTAAAATATACCACCTAACTTATTTGTTATTCAATGCGCCCTGAAAGATCAAACATTATTTGTAACAGCACCGTTTCAATAATGATTGAAACTATTAATCATGGTAATTTGTGTTTCACCCTCGTTAATTATATTAATAAGCGTCGACGTTTTTAATAATAAAGGATAAATATTAATGTAATAAAAGATAAATGATAATGGAATAAAAGATTTATTGTGAATGTATTTATACGAATGAAAATAAATAATATTATATATACGAGGGTTGATCAAAATGTAACGGATGTAATCAATGGAATATCATTATTGTAAACGGACCAGTGGTTCTTGAAGATAAAAGCCAAGCTCGCTTATGACTTTTATATTCAGTCCAATTGTCGGGCGACATTTTATATAACGAAATACTTTGGATAGATTAATAATTACCTGTACCTTGGGCAGAAAGTGCTCATACATGTGCACTATACTTAATAGAATGTTAATTTATTATTAACAAAAGAAGAATGTTTTTAATATCTGTAAGAGATATTGAGAGTGTTATGTAGTTGTTGCTATGTAATTGTTTATGGATACCTAATCATCATGTCTGTGTGCATGACAGTTTGAATGAAAATATATTATAAAGTGTATCAACTAATAAACCATTTTAGTACCGTTCATCGACTTTATAATTCTGATAGAAAAGGTGAGAAAAATAGTATATAAAATTATTAAAGATAATTTTACATGCAAATAATTACTACCACTCAAGATTTATATATCATCGATCGAACCAGGTTGACGACTACCCTTGGTGAGTCGTTATACCCCGCAAACTCTCTTTGCGTACGCCTCTGATGCTCCACAGTCGTGACAGGCGATATGGAAGCAGTAGTGTAATTTCAGATTTTTCGAGTCGGAATAAGACTCTCCACCGACGTAAGAGTTCCACATTCTTAATTAGTAAACAATTTATTAAAAAGCATATATGTTTCTATAATTCGCCCTTATAATCCCCAAATGATGTCCCTGCATGAAAAGAAATAAGACTCCACATTTTTGAGACTCGGGCACATATACGAGGCGATGTAGGCAGCAGCACCATACTTCGGCTGTTTTAACCTTCCAGCTTTGTCCAAGTACACACTGGGTGAACCCTGAACCGCACTGGATTCTGGAACGAGAATAGAACGGAAAAGAACACCTGCTCCCACCAGGGATGGTTCATCTGGACTTTTCGGTTAGTAGGTGGATGTCTTACCACCTCCACCATCGCGGTTCTGTAAATAGATTTAGTTTAGGTTGAGAAAGAAATATGATCATTAAATGTTCATTATTCATTAAATGAAATCTCAATAATGTTAGAAACACAGGAAATCATATTATTTAAAAAATCTTGTCCAGTGATCTATCGCCACTAGATAAAAGAAACTACTCGTAATGAGAGATTTTTACTTCCAAGAAAATAAATGGGTTTCACATTTTCATCGGACTCCTATTTTTTCTCTAGTAAATTTCTATGTATCGTATCGTAATACAGTGTGTGATCTCTAAATTTTATGATTGATCTCAACGTAATGAGGGTTATTAATTCTTTCAACTTCTTTGATCTTCAGTCATTAGAATTTGGAGAGCGAGAGATTCCTTTTTATCAAACTTCAACATGGGTTATAGATGGTGAAAATTATGCGTAAATTGATTTATTAGAAAACTTCACAAGAAAAGTTGGTGACTATTTTACCATCTTACTATTTTAAAAGCAAGACTTCATTCGGACAGTATGCTAACCAAATTGGAACATTGTTTTTCACATTAATTCAGCGATGCCCATCTCCGTACATTTACCGTTCTATCTCCCCCTCCCCCAAAGAAAGAAAGTAATAGAGGAGATCGGAGTTGTATGTGACAAAACCAAGGTAACTTAGAAATTAAAGTTTATTCAATATCGGAACTTCGTAGACTTTTAACTATCTACCTCAATATTTACTAATTTACTATTTTTTTTTTTTTACAAACAATATAGTTACCTTTACAGTCAATGTTGTTTACAACATCATTATGGTATCATTAAAATTGCATTGTGACATTTTCAATTAGAAAAATATGTCCCTTCCTCCCACCTCCCCTCTCAAGAAGATTTAATAGGAGAAAAACACCTGTGGGCAACCGTGCTTCAACTTAAAGATTTACTTTCAACATTGCTTTTCACTAATTTCCAACATTATCTTTTCCTTTAATTTTAACACTACCTTCTCTATTTTCTATTTTCTTCTATTTTCAATTTCAACACTATCTTAGACTTTAATTCCAACATTGAATTTCGTTCTAATTTCAACATTGCTCTAGGATATTTTAAAAAAAAAAGGTAATAAAATGGTGTGATTTTACATCGAATGACTCAAGAATAATTGGAAATCCGTTGTTGCTACAGAAAGACAAGCCTTCATTCGATCCTATTATGTACACTCATGTCCAAAATGATTGTCGCATACCTATAACTGTCTTCTTATAGGAATATAATTTGATAATGATTTTGATTGGTACTTTTAATACTGATACTATATGTATAATCGGGAAGTGTATATTTGTGGTAAATTTCATAGGGAAAGAGTTACAAATACGAAAATTAGAATGAGCTAAACAAAATGCTGCTAAATGGACAAGAAAGTTTTATTTTCGTTGTATTGTTCTTATTTACTGCTCTTTTGACATGTAATTTGCCATATACATGTCTTTGCCGATTATACACATACTAACATTATAAGAAATACCGGTCGAATTTGTTATCAAATTATATTCCTAAAACAACATTTCTATAGACATGCGACAATAATTTTGGACATGAGTGTACCTGTGACAAGACAATGAAGTCAGGATTATTACTACTCATCTTAAGATTTATCAACTATGACTAGAAATCTATATATTCAGCATATATGGCCGTATGATGCTTGATATGATTTGATTTTCAGTTTAGCGTCTCTTTCAGCAGCCAAGTTGTATGAAACGTGAACCTACAACTTAACGGGGGATGCGAACCACATAAGCTCCAGCCAGGAATCGAACCCAGGTCTCCCACGCCGGGCTGTATGATGCAAGCAACTGCGTTCCGAAATCCTTAGAAAAATAAAGGTTACATTTAATATATAACTTAAATGCCTTTCGGATGGTGCCTCATAAACTGACCTCTATTATATGCTACGGAAAGATGATATCCTTTATTCAAAATTGTAGTACTGAGCATTAAAAAAACTCCAAAGAAAAAGTAATGGGTTACATTCAATAGCGCCATAGATCGAAGCTCATCAGCAGGCATATCTACTGATGAAGAAAACTTTTTTGACGAGTTGGAGTCTACCTAATCCAGTGTCGGCATTAAGGAAAGCTTTGGTGCAAGGAGACGTCTCGAGAGTGCAAGTCACTGAATCCTCCAGTGTCGCATTAAGGAAAGCTTTGGTGCAACGAGACGTCTCGAGAGTGCAAGGCACTGAATCCTCCAGTGTGGGCATTAAGGAAAGCTTTGGTGCAAGGAGACGTCCCGAGAGTGCAAGTCACTGAATCCTCCAGTGTCGCATTAAGGAAAGCTTTGGTGCAAGGAGACTTCTCGAGAGTGCAAGGCACTGAATCCTAATGGTATAAGCCACAACCCGATAGAGTCTGGAAACAAAGACGGTCTACAGTCTTAGCAAAGTGTGCATCATGGTTCAGCGCTTGCCTCTGGTTCAATTCCGGGCATATGCGTTGGTGAACAACACTGGTGTCCGTGGATTATCGAGATTTTCCCGTTAACTATCGCATTCTTATTCCACCAATTATTTCATAGCTTCGTGCAACAACATTTCATTAAGTCATTTTTTTTCATTAAATTTTCTGATGGAGTAGGGGAAGAATGAACTCTTCTTTCAATCATACATTTTCATTAACAATCCGTCTCCTTTAGCTTCAAGTGCATAATCATCTAACGTTAAACTAGAAATTTTATTAAATTTCAGCCTTAGCTCTACTTCAGATTAGGACTGACGTATCACGTGTACTATCAGAACCAATGACTAGTGCGATCTGCCCATTCAGGAGTGGGAGAAACATCTCCGCCGGAAGGAATGTCAATTGACATTCCCTAGTTTTACTCCATATTAAAAATGAAAGACGTTTCCGGTGAAGGACTTATTTCCAAACTCCTTACAGATTTATGCTAAAGCATGGGTTCAACTAGCAATGGAAATGCTAGGGCTCTTGTTGATGGATGGATTTCAATATGGCGAAATTAAGAAAATGGGAATAAACGAGAGACTCCCTAGAAAAAATAACACGAACACAATACTTGTGCAACATAAAGCCCACTTCGTGAGGATGGGATCGAAAATGAAAAAATGAAATGAAATCTTTAAGTTTTACATCCAACGATTATGCCAGTTAGGCTAAAGGAGACGGTGATGGTGAGAGATGAGTGAAATGGTGGAATGAAGAAAATGGGAGGAAACGGGAGAACCCCGAGAAAACCTACGAACACGGTGTTTGTCCACCACAAAGTCCACACGGCGCGAGCTGGGATCGAGCCAGGGACCCCAAGTACCGGAGGTAAACGCTCTACCACTGATCCACCGCACCCCCCAAGGATGGGATCGAAGAACCGTGGACCCCATGCAGCAGAAGTGATCGCTCCTTCACTGAATAAACACGTCTCCACAAAGGCTCTTATTAAGGGATTTAACAAAGAGAGTGTTTCAAAAGATTACAGACAAAGATTGACATGTAATTCCTTATAGACAGTATTTTAGATTATGAGATACAGTAGGTAACTCTTAGAACAGGCCATTTCAAAGCAAAGAGATGCACAGAGTGTTTCAGAAATCTTTGCAAGGAAGTTTAATTGGTAAACCATAACCGCTAGAGACTTGTAGAACATAAATCGTTTATGTGCTGAAAAGAAGGGCGCTTCTTTCTTTCAAGTGCTGACTTTGATTCTTTTATTCCAAGTAACAAGAATAGCATAGGTTGGAAAATTCATCTATTTGTGGACATCGAAGACGTTTCATAGTTTATTGAAAAGAATTGAATATGTAGCAGCATCTAGATCACAAGATCACATATCTTTTGAAAGAACTTGAACAGAATTACAAGTCTCTTATTCCATTAAGTGGGCTACTATGTCTAGATAAAGAAACAATGAACTATAAATAAAGTACTCTGAAAACTCATTGCTATCTGTACCGATTACAAACGATACAGCGTCAATAGCAGAGGGGTGAGGGGAGATTGAACACCGAGATAATAATTTTACGTTTTTTTTTTTTTTGTTAGTATATTAGTATACAATTTATTAAAAAGCATATGTTCCTGAAATTCAGGGTAGAGCAATTGCTCCCTTCCCTCCCTAAATGACGCACCTTATTATTTTATTATTTTATTTTATGTATAAATTAGTAATCCAAGGTTTACCACCATGCCAAGTTTGATTCAGATCGGATGAGTTCGGTTAAACTCGTACTCGGATATCGATCAGAGATTTTTTTAAAAGGTAAAAATCAAATTATGGACAAGTAGGAATAAATTAGCTATGACTTTACATTTTTAGTGAAAGTGTTATATCAAGCGTTAATTTCAATAAGGCAGTATTAGTTTCTTTATTTCTTCCTGCTGTAGAAATTCCGTATCTCGATCAAAAACATATTAGTCACAAGCCGTGAATTTTTGGAGATGTTTGGTATTTACTATCTTCAGTCCAATTTGTTAAGAATGTTCTTACAGGGCTAAGAAAAAAATATATAAAAGATGACAGTTAAATATGCTAATATTGTATTATGCGCTGAGCTTCCTTGTAGCTATTTGATTAATGCAAGCAATTTAGGTGTCGGAGCTTCTGGTTGAGTTCTCAGTCGACACTTATTGTCCGGGTTCCACGTTCCGACTTCACAACCCTTACAGTCTCCATGTTGCAAATTGACGCTAAACTCCAAAGCAACCAACAAGGTAACATGTCGTGATCTTTTGTGGTTGATCTCACTATCCGACTGTTTTCTTTTCCCATAGAAACATTCAATGCTGGAAATCATTGATATTCTGTACTGAGACAAGGTAAATCAATCACACATGGGTATCTTTCCTTCTTTCGAATTCTAAAAGTATCCTTCTAACTTCAGCAATGTACTACCGGTATGATTTTTCCTGGTTGAAATATTGTACTTGGTTCTTGTTTGTTTTTTCCTCATTCAAATTTTGATAAAATATGTATCATATCGAATTAAGCATTAATGAAAACTACGACTAAAAATAATGGTAATTCCCATGTACCCGCCTTTGATTCGACATTTCGTTTTGTAAAGCGTGAGACAAACTTAATGGTGTTTATTCAAAGCGCGCTCCGAGTTCCCTTTAAATGCTCTTAGCAAATGAGACGGCATTGGTGTTGCTTCCATTGTACACTTTTACGAGATGTATATCTAAGTTGATCACCTACTCTCGTTCTAATATGTCTGCTTAGCCACATCACTTTACGAAATGGCAACGTCGCATCACAGCTTTCGTTTTATTCGTTTATACCAAACGCCATCTAAGTTTGTCTCACGCTTTAGTTTCGGTTGTTTATGTTCAAAAAATTCGGTTGGTCATAGCGCCGAAGGGAAGCATTTCTACAACCACTTTGTCTCATTTTGGTGTCAGAAATCACCTGCCAAACGTTGTTAATGTTGTTTTGAAACATCCTGTACACAATCCTATTCTAGTCTAATGCGCTTTCTGCACAGAAGTCCAGGTTCGAATCAAAATGAGAATATACATCTGTATATTTTTTGAGGTACTGTAACAAATTTGATATGCAAGCAAGATCATATAAGGGGAGGGGCAAAAGGAACGGATATTGTTATTGTGTATTAAAAAAAAAAGAATTCAGTGGAGGACTAGAAATGTAAAGTGTTTTAGTTTCACTTTGAAGTTTTTATTTGTGCAAAAGATTGCAAGATTCCTTCGAATTAAGGGGCACGAATCCAACTTTATCTGCAGGAAATCTGGGTTTGCTACCAGGCTATAAAGATTATGTGGCAGACTGGAGATCCATGCAGACTTACTACTTACTGGAAAAGAAAATGAAAATATGGAGTAGTGATTTAAATCTCCTATCCTTAAAATTCTATTTGATTATGAAATCCTATGAATATCTCCAATATTGTAGGTATATATTGTTTGAAGCGAAATACAATGAATTTAAATAAATATAAAAAATCAAATAGACGGGAATATTTTGTTTTGATTTTCCAGCATGAAAAAAAAAGAAAGTTTTCCTATCCTTTGACGTTAAAAAATAAACTATCAAAACTCTTTTCAACACGTAATATATATCTGTAAGTCACGTGCTCCGAAACTATTTTTAACTACGTCCCCTATAAATTCTTCCATTTCCACATTCAACGCCCCCTCATGTTTGTTGATGATCAAGTAACTTAAACGTATGCTTTCTCAGTTTGTGGTTCGAATACAATTGCAGATTGGTGTATCTACAAAGCAGATGCCAAAGTGGATGCTTGTATCTATAGCTATATCTGTCTTAAGGTTTCTTTAAAATATAGTAGGACTTATTATTTTCAAATGTTTATTATTGATATGATTGTTTGGCATCTTATTTTACAACAAATACACCAAACTGGCTCAAATTGTCCCAATTCGATCACTGGCACAGAGGGCCAGATAAAAATTCGAATCCTACTTTGGTTGGGAGATTTCGAGTTTAGCTACTCGTTTAATACTGAGGCAATATGAGACGTGGACTTACAGCTAAACATTGAATCCGAAACACATAAACCCCCACTGGGAATCGAACCCGGGTTTCTTGCGCCAAAAGTGCGAATGGTAACCGTACAACCAATAGAGAATTCAAACCTTATTTTATGAAGTAAACATCGTGTTACGTATACCCTTCGTATAGAAAACTGCATACAACTCTAACCAGTGAATCTATGCACTCACGTTGGTTTAGTACAATCGGTTCAAAAATTCTTTCAAACCAAGTTATATTTGAGAAGTTCTTATTCATATTCACAAATTAAATCAAACGAAAGGATTCCGAATATTTCCTGGGCCGCGATGGCTCAGTGGTAGAATGTTCACTTCTGGTGCCTGGATCGTTGGTTCGATCCCAGTTCGCGCCAAGTTAGCTTTGTGGTGGACAAACACGGTGTGCATGGGTTTTCTCAGGGTTCTCCCGTCTCCTCTCAGTTTCTTCATTCTACTATTCCATTCATTTCTCATAATCACAGCCTAGCCGACATAACCATGGAACGTAAAACTTGAAAATTTCATTTTATTTTCTGACTATTTCCTGACGAACAGAAATCGTTATTCCAAGTCACAACATGAAAATATTCTACGTATGGTTATGCTAATATGATTATTTTTAAAGGCAGGTGAACGCCTAAGGTTTTTCTCAATAAACCTCCATCTTTTGGTAGATGCTAGTTTGATTTCAGATGGCGACACGTCAAACGCATACATAGAAAAAGTAATTCTAGAAATACATGTTTCTAAATTACAAAATAAATAAATAAATAAAATAAAATAAAAAAAGTAAGTAGTAAATAATTTTATTCAGGAAAAAACTTCAAAATTTCTGGAAGGGCTGACATACTTTGTATATTGATACGTCCTTAGGATACTTTGAATAATTTTCCAAATTACTCTCATCCTTCTGCATTCTCATAAATTTTCTCTACTCAGGGCGGGAGGCATGGTGGCTCACTTGTAGAGCACTTACCTTAGATGCAAGGAATCCTTGGTTCGATCTCAGATATTTGTGGTGAACAATATCGTCTCCGTGGGTTTTTTTCGAGGTTCTTCCATTTATTTAAACATTACCATGTCACAAATACTTTGACAATCATTCACTTTCATTAATCATGTGTTTCGTTTCGCCTAAAGGCATGGGCGCCCTACGGAGGAGTAAGGGGGACGACCTACCTGGCTCATGAAAATGTAAAATATATATTTCCAGCACTGTGACCCGGGATGGCACTATTTTCTTAATACAGATTAATAATAAACGTAATATAGAAACCAGGTAGATGCCCCCCCGAGAAAAGTTTCTTCTGGCGCTCATGCCTAGAAGGTATATACATTTCATTTCGGTTATGAAGTCGGGGGGCGGAACACTCAGATTGAGGACCACTGCATTAAATAAAGGAAGTCATTCAGAATTTATCTAGACATTTATGTCTAGAAACATAAATATCCTGATATAATACACATTAAAAATCATATTACCATTGAAAGTATATTTGCCACCGGCACAATTAACATAAAAAATGTAATAACATATACATTAAAAAAATACTTACGTCCAAATAAGATAACGCCTTCTCGTTTTCCTTTCAGAAAGAAAAAAGTGAAAAAAAAAGATAAACGCACGCGTACTTCAAAAGAACATTTTTTTTTTTCTAAAGAACTACATGTGAATCGCGCTGTACACAATCGCAATCAGTCACGCGCATCCCATAAGCCACTATTGAATCACAGTTTCAAAACGCTACACTTAACTCTTCGTTGTAATACAAGAAAATATTTTCTTCCGCTCCACAACGAAAAGTTTGTGTGGTGGTGGTTAAACAAAAGCGAACGTTGCCGAGTCAAGGCGAATTTCGCCGAATTCAACAGGTGATAATTTCAATCGCTGCGGGAGTCTTCTTATACGAAAGGGGTTTAGACAAGGAAGAAGATGAAAAAACAAAAACAAAAAGAAAAAAAGAAAAAAAAGGTTATCATCGCAACACAACAAATTGGAATTCGTGTTAGCGCATTTTTTGATTTATCGAAAAATAAAGAAATAAAGAAAGGAAAACAAAAAAAACTCTATGCAACTTTTTATGAAGGACACCAAGTTTTTATTTCGTAAATGAACAAAATAAATGTTATTGATTCACTTTAGATTCCGATATTTATTTTTCAAGAGATTTTCCTGGCATTGGATCGTTCATCTTTTAATGTAGTTCCCCCCCCCCATTATTATTTCGTCAACAAGTCTTCAAAACTTTCTAGTTTTATCAGAATCGTCTCCAATTTTGATGGTATGTTCTAGCTTCTCAGGACATCAAACTGTTCCTGTTTTGAAAAATTATAATTTAAAATCATCCAGACTTTATCTATCTATCTCTAAATCTACTGATCACTCACTGATTCACATGTTTGAAACTATTAAACGTAAAATTTCGATATTTTCTATAAATTTTATCCTAGCACTCTAGCCATATATAAGATACGATTTTACGAAACGAAAGACCGAAGGGGCAAACAAAACTTGGAAGTTTTCGTTCTTCAAATCTACGAAGTAGTGTTGTAAATAGAAAAAAAAAACGTTCGTATTTTTCAGAAATGTACGTTTTTTTAGAAAAAAAACATTGCCTCTCGTTTTTTTTAAATAGTCATTTGTAATGCATCTTACGTCTATTTAAGTATGAAATATCTTTATGTAGGTGTAATCAGCGTAAAATGCAACATAAATTAAACGCTAGACACTGATACGCTACAAATATTTTACAATTTACATAAATACCATACGTATTAACAATTCGGGTTTCAGCAGTTTTCATCAATATCAGCTAAGAAACAAAAGTAGAAATGAAATTTTGTTTTTCCGTGAAAGCAGGCCTTTAATATGTACGAAAATAATGTCACGAACAGTATAAAATTCAAACAACTTGTCTAAAGGTAAGAGCTAATACTAATTTGCCTAATAGTATTTTTTCTAAATATCATATATAAATAATTTGTCGACTAGATATGATATGTAAAGCCGGCTCTACCATATGTGTAACACGTGCATTTTCATGGAGCGGCAAGTTTGAAGGGTCCGGCAAAATCTGTTGTAAGTAGAGACCGGACGTTTAGGGATTAAAAACTTGGAAAATAGGTAGGCAAATAGGCACTTAAAATTTAAAAAATAAGCAGTAAAATAAGCACTAGAAGGTAACTCGAAATGAAGATAAATACTCACATACCTGTTTGTTAATGTCTTCTTTCATTCTATATGTAAAAAACGAAGCTTGATATGTATTTCATATATATATATATATATATATATATATATATATATATATATATATATATATATATATAGATAGATAGATAGATAGATAGATAGATAGATAGATAGATATAGATATATATATATAAATATTTCCCAATTACGTCTTATTTCAAAGAAAATGCATAGAATACGCAACATTAGGCACTCAAGCAATTATTTAGGCAGTGAGGGCCAAAATAGGCAAAATAAGCAAAATGAAGTTGGCTTAAATCGAAACTATAATGCCCGATATAAACTTTAAAACATTATTTTTGATCATATCTTTAGGATTAAAGAACATTAAAGAATATTTTGCCTAACATCCGATCTCTAGTTATAAGTATATTAATTAAATTAAATATTTCTTGTTGGAAACAGACTTCATGTTGATGGTACTTACATTTACTAAGCTGACCTATTTGAATACTACATAAATTATGTTTAGGTTGCATAAGTTTAAGGTCACATGGACAATGTTAAAGCAAATGGTCGAATCAATCCGAGCACAAATTGCTTGATTGTTTTCGAATGCAAGAATCCAATTCTCGAATAGTAGCGAATATCTGTTCCACTTAGTAAGTTACCACAGTTTTTATATGACAACTAGTCTTGCTTTTGTCAGAAACAAGTTCTTTATCATTGAAGATAGAAACAGGCTTTTCAAAAAATGCTAACAGGTGTAGAATAAAAATCAAGAAATAAAGATAAAGAGCTAGTTGCACTGGAATTGCAAACTGATACATTGAGATAGAATCTCGATATTGAATTCTATAAAAAGGATTACCATCTTTCCTCTGCAGGTTTGTTTGCTTTATCTTTCACTAACATAATAGATTAATATTTAAAAGAAAAAAAGACAAAACGGGATTGTATTTTTGGTAAGTATTTAAGCCTTACTGAGTGCAACTGCACTTACCCTCCCCTTCGTTGTTCATGCTGGAGTAGCATACTCAAAATGATGACTTTTAAGATTTCTTCTTTTTGGAGAAAGAGGGAGGCGGCAAATTATTCCATTGCATGGGGCGAAAACATTGCCTAGGGCCGGCCGTGTGTATGATGATGAAAGTTGGTAGTTGATAATAATGGCACTTCTTGTATATGTATATACAAGACATGAATATAGGATGACTCAATTTGAAGTAATACAGGGTGTTTCAAAATTAATATTAGAGTTTTGAAACTTTGTAGTATCTGTTACAATTAAAAATATTATCAAATAAAAGAACAACTCAAAGAGTTTTGTACGCAAGCATGCACATGCATTGTTTCTTCTGTCTGCCGTTAGAAAGGGACAGTAGCAAAGATGGAGACTAGAGAGCAGAAAGCTTTTCGTGTTTTAATAAAGACTGAATCTGTACAGTGCAACCGTCTGTGTGAAAAATATTAAGGGGACGCTTGCAACTACGTCCTTATCGTTTGCAGTTGCTACAGGTCTAAAGCCTACAGACTACGGCTTACGTGCCAATTTCGCAAGTGAAATATTGCTGCATAACAATGAAGAGTTTCTGGATCGTGTCGTTTTCAATGATAAATCGACATTTCACCTAAGAGCTAATGTGAACACTCATAATGTTTGCATCTGGCCGTCAGCAAATCCCCAGAAGGTGGTACAGTTGAAACGAGACTCCTCTAAATTGAATGTGTTTTGTGCCATATGGCGGAAAGTGTATGGGCCTTTCTCACCTATCGACTAGATGTGTACCGTGTGACGAATGAATCTTACATCGAACACTTCTAGCAAAGACTGTTTGAGGTGCTCTTTTACTTGATGCATTGCTTATAATTGTACGTAAAATGTAATAAGTACTACGAAGACTTAAAACCCCGATATTCCTTTTGAAACATCCTGCATTTCTCACCAACAGTGTGAGAACTAAGATGTAAAAAGGAGAGAAAATTTTCCTTATAAGCTCCTCAGTCCCGAGATGATATTTTTCGTGGTCTTTTACATTTCACTTTGATTTATTAATAGTTTAGGGATAAGTAAGGATATTGGCTTATAATAAAATGTTTTCCTCCCCCCCAACCCCCCGAAATTAGATGTCCAGCCAGCTGGACTTCGGGGCTTTATCCTGCTTTTATTGTATATGTTAAAATTCAATAAAAAATTAAAACTTTTTTAGTAGCAACATTGTTAGTGCAGATTAAACATATTTATTAGTGTTATATACTCACAACAATGAGTGAACAATGTAAATGACAAATTACTCTTTAGAAATACCGAATAGTTTGAATTAAAATAGAAAAGAACATTAGTATTACAAGTAATATAAGAATATATCACATTGTATCAAAATTACATGGTGATTTCTACGTGTGGAATTCAAGAAAACATTGCCTTTCTTTCGAAATACATAAAAACACATCACATTTAATACGTTTGAATCGTGTTTTACTTTTACAGTCCTTGTTTCTACATCTCATATAACCATTTTTATTTTCTACAGCACAGATTGGAAGATGATCGTTTCTCGTTCGTTTTATGTCCTTTTGAGGTAGAGGAGTTGGTCTCTTCTTTTTGTTAGGTCTTTCACTTTCTTCATTGTCTGAGTCAGAGAGTTTAGTTTTCGTAGTAATGCTAGCTTTAGGAGAAGCATTGCCCAAACCTGTCGCACCTAGTGCTAGTGTTTCTCCAACATAAATTTTAAATTCCAGAAGATCAAATATTTTCTTCACAGGTATTCCCAAAGCAATTTGGTCTCTCTTGTACTCCAACCACGAATTTGTAATTGCCATATCTACAAAATAAAGGAACACTCGAACAGGCCACTTTTTTGTTCTCATTGATGTTCGGTAATATGAAATTAATCTATCACACATATCCACTCCACCCATGGATTGATTGTAAACTGCAATACACTTTGGTCTAGAAACTGATACATACGCTTTGGTTTTCTTATCCCATCTTTTAACTTCTGTTACAGGGTTAGAGCCTACTGCTGTAGATGCTACCAAAACACTGTGGTTATCAGACCACTTAACAACACATATTTTCCCATCTTCTCTTACCACTTCATCAAAACTTCCTCTTCCAGCTTTCTGAAGTGCTTTGTCACTTCGCAATTTGCTTTTTATTTATTTATTTATTTATTTCATATGGACAACACCACAGGCTTAATGCCCAGCTATAGTGTCGTATACAGAATTATTTAACATACACTATTATACATACACAAATATACGTTATCTAGTTATACATAAGTTATTGCATGATAATTCTTTTGAACTTGTTCTCTGACATACTAAACACATCTATTACATGAAGTCTAATCATTTCATTATATGAAGCACACATTCTCCACAGAGGAGACTTATGTAATATTTTTGTTCTTGCTTTTCTACAATAGAGTGTCCCAGCGTTTGCTGTTCTAGTCTTACCTGTTGGGACACGTAATAATACTTCTGAAACTAATTCTGGACAATCAATTTTACCATTTAATAATTTATGTAAGAACAACAAATCAAAAAAACATCTCCATTTTTCTAATGTTTGAAAATTAAAACTCCTTACCAAGTCTTCATAGGAGACATACTATGGATAGAAACCGGTTTTCTTGTATGTAAGCATTTTTAAGAATTTAAATTGTATATTTTCTATTGCATCAGTGTATTTAATGACATTTGGTGTCCTAACAGTACAACAGTATTCTAATTTTGACCTCACATATAAAAAATATAACCTTATAAATGTTGATTGTTTGCAGAAATCCTGTCCTATCCTATATATTAAACCTAGGTTTCTATATGCACTACTCGTTATCGCGTCAATGTGTTGAGTAAAGGTTAATTTGCTATCAAATATAACTCCCAGATCTTTGAGAGTTGCTCAATTTACTTGTAAGAATAGTCCCTACAGCAAATATTCTATCTTCCAAAAGGCTATCTAGACGTATGGCAAGATAGCCCCCCCCCACTTTAGAAAATTGAAACAGTGACTAGGTCATTCGTTTGTACTACGTTTGTACCGTTTGTACCGAAAATATTTTCGTTTGTACAATTTTATTTATAGGGTTACTTGAGAGGTCGACTGGGGGGGGCTATCTTGGCGCCAAGATAGCCCCCCCGTATCACACCACAAAAAATTGAAATACATCATTCGAAAGCAAATTGTTTGTACCGTTTGTACCGAAAAAAGTTTTGTTTGTACCCTGATAGTTTTCGAGAAACAGGGGATGACATTTGGGGGGGCTATCTTGGCGCCAAGATAGCCCCCCGTATCACAGCACAAAAATTTGGAATACACCATTCGAAAGCAAATCGTTTGTACCGTTTGTACCGAAAAAAGTTTTGTTTGTACCCTGATAGTTTTCGAGAAACAGGGGATGACATTTGGGGGGGCTATCTTGGCGCCAAGATAGCCCCCGTATCACACCACAAAAATTTGAAATACACCATTCGAAAGCAAATCTTTTGTACCGTTTGTACCGAAAAAAGTTTTGTTTGTACCCTGATAGTTTTCGAAAAACAGGGGATGACACTTGAGGGGACTATTTTGGCGCCAAGATAGCCCCCTTCCCCGCATCACAGCACAAAAAATTGGAATACACCATTCGAAAGCAAATCGTTTGTACCGTTTGTACCGAAAAAAGTTTTGTTTGTACCCTGATAGTTTTCGAGAAACAGGGGATTATATTTTGGGCGGGGGGCTATCTTGGCGCCAAGATAGCCCCCCGTATCACACCACAAAAATTTGAAATACACCATTCGAAAGCAAATCGTTTGTACCGTTTGTACCGAAAAAAGTTTTGTTTGTACCCTGATAGTTTTCGAAAAACAGGGGATGACACTTGAGGGGACTATTTTGGCGCCAAGATAGCCCCCCCCGTATCACAGCACAAAAAATTGGAATACACCATTCGAAAGCAAATCGTTTGTACCGTTTGTACCGAAAAAAGTTTTGTTTGTACCCTGATAGTTTTCGAAAAACAGGGGATGACACTTGAGGGGACTATTTTGGCGCCAAGATAGCCCCCCCGTATCACAGCACAAAAAATTGGAATACACCATTCGAAAGCAAATCGTTTGTACCGTTTGTACCGAAAAAAGTTTTGTTTGTACCCTGATAGTTTTCGAGAAACAGGAGATGATATTTTGGGCGGGGGGCTATGTTGGCGCCAAGATAGCCTCCCCGTATCACAGCTCAAAAAATTGGAATATACCATTTGAAAGCAAATCGTTTGTACCGTTTGTACCGAAAAAAAGTTTTGTTTGTACCCTGATATTTTCGAGAAACAGGGGATGAAATTTGGGGGCTATCTTGTACGCAAGATAGGCCCCCTAATGTGTACTTTTTCCATGTCCATTAGTAAGTATTATATGTTTATCCATATGAATTGATGTGTATTTAGAATTCTGGTTGTGCATATCAAAATAAAAAAATGAATTTTTCAGTAATAACTCAACGTTAGAATTGAATGGGCGAGTGGGAAAACAGTGCGAGTCCAAAATAAACCATTTTGAAGTAAAGGCAAAAATAACACTAAAAATGGAGAACTACAAGTTGCAATGAAGAGAAGTGCAATTTGCAAGATCTTTCACGTTATAACAGAATGCTATAATGTCGACTGTACATTTGTGGCATTAACAAAAGAAAGTTATTTTTTCAAATATCTCAAAATGCGTTTTGTGGACTAGTATTGGTTTTCCACTCACCGATTCAATTAAATTTTCTCTATTTCTGCCCTTTTACTTAAGTAAATACGTATTATTCAGCAATAGCCTATTTGCTTTCGTCTATTGTCTATGAAAGCGGCAAACTTCTTGAGCCGTTAATGTGACAGATATAAACAGTTGGTGTAAAGCTGAAACGTGGAAGGACGCAGTTTAGGTGAGCAAACATCTAATCTTTTAGTTTTCTTTGTTTAAGATTATTTCTGTAAATCCAGTTTCTTTCTGAATTTGTACACACTTTGTTATTATTTTTACGGCATTTATTTACGGAAAAGGGCACAAATAGAGAAAATTTAATTGAATCGTTGAGCGGAAAAACACTACTACTCCACAAAACGCATTTTGAGATATTTGAAGAAAGAACTTTCGTTTGTTAATGCTACAAATGTACAGTCGACATTATAGCATTCTGCTATAACGTGCAAGGTCTTCCAAATTGTACTGCTCTTCATTACAACTTGTAGTTCTACATCTTTAGTGTTATTTTCGCCTTTAACTCAAAATGGCTTATTTTGAACTCACACTGTTTTCCCATTCGCCGATCAATTTTAACGTTGCATTATTCCCAACAAGTCCTTTTTTTTATTATTTGGATATGTACAACAAGAGTTCTAAATACTCATAAATTCACATGAATAGACACATAATACTTATTAATGGGCATGGAAAAAGTATATATTAGGGGGGCCTATATTGCGTACAAGATAGCCTTCCAAATGCCATCCACTCTTTCTTGAAAATTATCAGGGTACAAACAAAACTTTTTTCGGTACAAACGGTACAAACGATTTGCTTTCGAATGGTGTATTCCAATTATTTGTGCTGTGATACGGGGGGGCTATCTTGGCGCCAAGATAGCAACCCCGCCCAAAATATCATCCCCTGTTTCTCGAAAACTATCAGGGTACAAACAAAACTTTTTTCGGTACAAACGGTACAAACGATTTGCTTTCGAATGGTGTATTTCAAATTTTTGTGGTGTGATACGGGGGACCTATCTTGGCGTTAAGATAGCCCCCCGCCCAAAATATCATCCCCTGTTTCTCGAAAACTATCAGAGTACAAACAAAACTTTTTTCGGTACAAACGGTTCAAACGATTTTCTTTCGAAAGGTGTATTCCAAATTTTTGTGGTGTGATACGGGGGGGCTATCTTGGCGCCAAGATAGCCCCCGCCCAAAATATTATCCACTGTTTCTCGAAAACTATCAGGGTACAAACAAAAATTTTTTCGGTACAAACGGTACAAAGGATTTTCTTTCGAAAGGTGTATTACAAATTTTTATGGTGTGATACGGGGGGGCTATCTTGGCGCCAAGATAGCCCCCCGCCCAAAATATAATCCCCTGTTTCTCGAAAACTATCAGGGTACAAACAAAACTTTTTTCGGTACAAACGATTTGCTTCCGAATGGTGTATTCCAATTTTTTGTGGTGTGATACTGGGGGGCTATCTTGGCGCCAAGATAGCCCCACGCCCAAAATATCATTCCCTGTTTCTCGAAATCTATCATGGTACAAACAAAACTTTTTTCGGTACAAACCGTACAAACGAGTTGCTTTCGAATGGTGTATTCCAATTTTTTGTGCTGTGATACGGGGGGGCTATCTTGGCGCCAAGGTAGCCCCCCGCCCAAAATATCATTCCCTGTTTCTCGAAAACTATCATGGTACAAACAAAACTTTTTTCGGTACAAACGGTACAAACGATTCCCTTTCGAATGGTGTATTCCAATTTTTTGTGCTGTGATACTGGGGGGCTATCTTGGCGCCAAGATAGCCCCCCGCCCAAAATATCATCCCCTGTATCTCGAAAACTATCAGGGTACAAACAAAACTTTTTTCGGTCAAACGGTACAAACGATTTGCTTTCTAATGGTGTATTCCAATTTTTTGTGCTGTGATACGGGGAGGCTATCTTGGCGCGAAGATAGACCCCCCCCCAGTTGACCTCTCAAGTAACCCTATAAGGAAAATGGTACAAATGAAAATATTTTCGGTACAAACGGAGTACAAACGAATGACCTAGTTATTGTTTCAATTTTCTAAAGTGGGGGGCTATCTTGCCATACGTCTATCTAGAAGAGGTATACTCGTAAAATATCTATCAAAGTGAACAACATGGCCATTCGGAACTCGTACACATAACTTTTTAACTATTGTCACGCCGATACCTAACTTAGGATTGGGATGTCCATCCACCCATGTATTAGCTCCTTCGTAAATTACGAAATCTAAAACTAAACCATCTGGACTGGCTAACACAAAGTTTTTCAGACCTACAGGATTAGGTTTTCCTTTCACATATTGGCGAAGATTAATTATTGTTTACAACAACGATATTATTATTAGGCGAGACTATAACTACAACAACAACACGGGTTAGTATTCAAAAAAAAATGTAATCAAATGTACACCAGGTGGCCAAAGTGGCACACACGGCTGTGTCACTTTTTAAATCCGCTCTGTGTGGACACTAATTAAGATATCGGGATAGTTTATCAAATTAATTTCTTTTTCTTTTGGTGTCGAATTTCCTTCTCACATTTTACCCCAGTCAAAAATTCGAGAATTTTCTAATTTCGAATTTCCTTTACTTCTTTTTTTCCTGTAGCTTCCTTCGTTGTAGAAAGACCTCCTTAAGACTTGCCAGATAGATACCTCGGATGAATACCTAACTGTTGACGTCAATTGAACGGGCCTGCGCGTAGTGTTCCCAATTAGGGGAATTAAAACTTCCCTAAATTTGGGCAAAAAATTCGAGATTTTTGTTTATAAATCCGTACCTATACGTCCGAGTGCAAGTCAACTTACGCCAATCGAACATTTGTCCTTACTTAACAAACGCAAGTACAGACCGTTACAATGGGGTAATTAGGGGGCGCACGAAACATTCGTATTTAGGTTCTAACCCTTGATTTTTCTAGTTTTTCCCTTTTATGTTTACCGTAATATTTTTTTGGTAATTAGAAGCTTTGTTCCTTAAATATCGCCATAATACTTGTAGGATATATTATTGGTGTACCAATGTTTAACTTACGATAATTTGCGTCTGTCTGGTAGCAGTATTGCCAGATACATAAAATTTTAATTCCAGATTTTAGAGGGAAATTTTGGGAAAATTATCTGTTTTGTCTCTATTATTTCCCTCTTGTTGGCTACATTGAAACAAACGTACCAGTATCTGGAAGTCTTGTCTTTGCCCTACACAACGCAGTATAGAAATTTTAGTAAGATAATTAGGGGAAGTACAGTTGAGGTTTACACTAGACCTTGTTCTCTAATTGGAAAGATAACTGATTTTTTTAAGGTAGAATGAGATATTTTTGATTGACATCCTTACTTTACTATATATCGTCAGAATACTTGCAGAATATATTAGAGGAATACCAAAGCTTATTTTAAGGTAGTTTGTGTGTGTCTGATAGCAGTGTTGCCAGCTACAGAACATTTTAATTCCAGACTTTGGGGGCAAATTTTGGAAAAATCCCTTTTTTGTTTCTATTATTTCCCTCTTGTTTTCTACACTCGAACAAACGTACCAGTGTCTAAAAGCTTCGTCCTTATCCTACACAACACACCATAAAAAGTTTCACTAGAATAATTAGGAGAAGTACAGTTGAGGTTTGTAATAAACCATTTTCTGGAAATGGTAAGAAAATGGTGAATTTCTGAGGTAGAATATTTTTTTATTTCCTGAATATTTTTTTAAAATTTCATGCTTACTTTGTTAGATATCGCAGTGATACTTGTAGGATATATTCTTGGAGTACTACGGTTTATTTTCGGATAGTTTTCGTCTGTCTGGTGGCAGTGTTTCCAGCCAAAACAATTAATTCCCTATTTTAGATGAGAAATTCGGAACATTTCCCCTTCCCTTTTATTATTACCCTCTTGCTGGCTACATTGAAACAAATGTACCACTACCTGAAAGCTTCCTCTTTGGCCTACATAACGCACCATAAAAAGTTTCAATAGGATAATTAGAGAAGCTGTAGCCCCGGCATATCTGTTGATTTTTGCTTCTGAGGCGTAAAAAGTGTCAAAATTTCATGTGTATGATGACAGAGAATTTTTTCTTTCCCTCTTTGAATTGAAGCCAGCGGCTTCAGGATTTCACTGGACCTTGTCAACACATCAAAGAATTTTTTTAGGTGACTTGAACATATAGCAGCAGTGGTGCTAGATACAAAAAAATTGAAATTCAGTTAGGGATTTTTTTGTAAATTTTCACCTATACATTTCCCTCAATAATTTCCCACTCGTTGGCAACACTGCAATGCAACTTACACCAAAAATAGCCACATCCATTTTCTAAAAAACAAGACCTTAACTATATCAATCAAATGAATGGTTTTTGAGCAATAAGTCACTAACTGAAAATGTAGGAAAATGCCAAAAATGACCTGGGTCCGAAACGAATAATCACACAGTTTTGCTCGTATAGGTACAAAGAAACAAACGATTTGTAAGTTACGAGGGCTTCGACTCAAGTTCTGTTGATTATTTCAATAATCTGCAACATAAATCAATAAATAATAGTTGCCAGAAAAAAACAGACATTTGAAGAAAAACATGAAAAAGAACGATGTTTTTCATTGAAAAAAACTCCACAGAAAAAAAACCGTTTTTTTTACAACACTACTACGAAGCCATTAGTTGTAGAACCTTCAAATTTTAAATAAATATTAACTGAACCTGCGCTCTCTACACAGCGCATCATTCACATATGAGCATGAAACTCCTTGTCACTCCTCACAACATACGTACATGTCCCTTTACACACACAAATGAAGGACGTCTTGTTAAAAATCGGCAAGGGGTACCATAAATGAGAGTTTGTTTTCGATTATTTTTTCAATATTTCGCACCGTTTGCAAGATTGAGCCTCCTTCCGATTATCTTTCGTTTTTCATTATCATTTGGTCTTGAAACAAACGCCTGAGAGTTATGCAACCCTTTGATATAAATACCTGTATGTTATGTTGGAATATATAACTCGTAGGATATGACTTTTTACTTTTAAAAAATCCAGTGAACCCCTAAGAATGTAATAAAGAAACAGTGGCCATGCTTTTTAAATATTCAATTGGAACTGAACAATTTACACAAAATTTGGAATCGACCAGCAAAAACGGTATATTTCTAGCACTTGTGGTTTTCGAGATCTCATTATCGAAAGGATTGGAGACAAACATATAAATTTCGTTTATGTAATAAGGTAACCAAGAAAGTTCTGACGCTTTTTCACCAACAACCTTTGAATATCGATATGCCACCTAAGACGTACCTGGAAGATCAAAAATACATAGTCTCCATGCTTGTAGTCTCCATCAGCATCGACGACTTTCTGCTAAATTCCTGGAAAGCAATATATTTCATTGCGATAGAACTTGCTGGCCCGAGAAGCGAAGAAGGTATCAAGTGCATCTTGCACCTCTACTAGGGATTTGAACTGGCGTCTTCTAAGGTGATTGTCCAAGGAATGGAACAGGTGACGATCGGACGGTGCAATTACCCGGGAGTATGGCGTATGCAGTAGTGTTTCCCGTCCAAGGCGTAGAATGGTGTCCCGGTTCATCCTAGCCACGTGAGGCTTAGCGTTATCCTGTAACAAGAGGACCCCTTTTACTATTCAGAAGTTCTGGCTCCAGAGTTTTGAGCTTTTCCTGAACACGTCTTAACTGCTGAGAGTACACAATTGCATTGATGCTCTGACCAGCTTGTTGCAGTTCGCGATGCACGATGTTGTGAGCAGTCTGCTAAACACACAGGAAGACCTTCTGCATGCTGGTTTCGGCTGTTTTGGAACCGGTTCATGGGATGCTAACCAATGATGACGGAGCCGTGAAGATTCGTACAAAACTTACTTCTTATCATATGTGAACACACTATCCAGAAATTGCTCCTTCCTCAGACGAGACAGTAAAGAAACACAGGTGTGTTCTCGCGTTTCCTTTTGGCCCGGAGTCAAATCATGTGTGACCCAACGACCCAACTTGCAGTGCTTTCCAAGTTGATGGAGGTGTTTCCGAATGGTTTCTCCATTTACACTAAATTGTAGTCCCAGTTCCTCACATGTCTGGGACACATGTCTACTATTTTTTTTTTCTCAGAAATTGCATTCATTAAGGAGGCATTTTTTGATTGACTATCCATGAATATGAACAATTCTTCCTGCAGTACTATAGATGCCGAATCAGCTTACCTACCCAAAGTGGAAATTACCGTTCACATGCCCATACATACATGTTATGTACTATTTTCTATGCTCTGTTAAAAAACAAAAGACTTCAAGTTATATCCGAGAACTTTCCATGAACTCCATTAGTTGCTTCTTGTATTGATATGTCTCATATCACAGTCCAACTCTTATTATTATACAAATGTAAATATTGCATGTACTTTAAAAAAAACTTGAATGATTACGCACTTTCTCGATAGTTACGGTAGTTCTGCACAATAATGATTGACCCAAGTTTTTGTTATTTTCCATAGACTCCCACCCATCTTTGAAATGCTTAAGCCACTCAAACATTTATGCTAGGCTTAAAGGCTCTTACAGTATTCAGTGAGTCTCAGTTGCAAATTTCTTCTTTCCGAGATGCAAGGTGTTTAAATGACGAGTCCCTCCAATGACTCACTATGGGAAAGTGAATGGAAATGTTCAATACTACAGGAATAATACAATCAAGTGGAATTATGCCTGTGCAAACACATTTACACTAGCATAGTAAACGAAACTAATCAACATTTGAGGTTATTGGGTCGTCAGTGTTACCCACCTGGTACAAAGTGTTATGTTTTCAATAGCATTAGGCGTCAACTGTCTAGTGTCAACAGTTGAGCCGTGTTCAAGAAAAAGTCAAAATCCTGGAGCAAGCACTTCTGAATCGCTAGGGGTTCTCCTGTTACAGGACAACGCTAAGCCCCACATGGCTAGAATAACCCACAACACGATCCTACGCCTTGGATAGGAAACACTATTGTATACACCATATTCCCCAGCTATTGCATCGTCCGATTGTGACCTGTTCCATTCCTTGGACACTCACCTTAGAGGACTCCAGCTCAAATCCGTAGTAGAGGTACAAAATGCACCTGATACCTTCTTCGCTTTACGGCAAACTAATTTCTACCGCGAAGGAATCCATGGCCATCCTGAAGGAATCCATGGCCTGCTAGCCTATCTGTTGTCACACTTCGCGTTTTACTCGTAAGATTGAGTAAGGAACAACAAAATTAATTATAGATGTCTTTGGCTTATCAAATTTTAAGATTGATTTTTCGTTTTTCTTTCACAAAATTATAATAATAAACACTATCGATAATAATCAATTATAAAATACAAGAGAGCAAATATAATTTAAAATCCAAGACAACACATTACATAGTACAGAGTGGCCCAAAAGTAAGTATACACTCCCGTACTGATCGGTGATGACATTTTATATCTTTTACTTATTGTTATCCATACATGTATTGATTTAGTTTCTTCTTTATTTGCTCTTAATTTATTTTCACTTATACCTTAAGCTCGGAACAAACTGAAGAAAATAAATACATTATCTTAATAAATTAAAATGTCATACTTGATAGATAAAGGTCTGTGTACCTACTTTTGGGCCATTCTGTATAATTAATGGGATAAAGTTAAAAAAAATGTCATTAACTCTCAAAACTTGAATTTCTATGGGAAATAAAATATTATCCAAGGATGTGATATGCAAACAATGTTCAAAGAAGAGATATACGAATATTGTCCAAACACAAGATATACAAATATTGTGCAAAAAAGGGATATACAAATATTGTCCGAATACGAGATATACAAATGTTGTCGAAAGAGGAGATATACGAATATTGTCCCAAGACGAGATATACAATTATTGTTCAAAGACGAGATATGCAAATACTTTCAAAAGACGAGATATACAAATGTTGTCCAAAGAGGAGATATACAAATATTGTCCAAAGACAAGATATTCAAATACTGTGCATAAAAGGGATATACAAATATTGTCCAAAGATGAGATATATAAATGTTGTCCAAAGAGAAGATATAGAAATATTGTGCAAAAAGGGATATACAAATATTGTCCAAATACGAGATAGACAAATATTGTCCAAAGAGAAGATATACGAATATTGTCCAAAGACGAGATATACAATTATTGTTCAAAGACGAGATATGCAAATATTGTCCAAACACGTGATATACATATGTTGTCCAAAGAGGAGATATACGAATATTGTCCAAAGACAAGACATACAAATATTGTGCAAAAAGGAATATACAAATATTATCCAAAGACGAGATATACAAATGTTGTCCATTGAGGAGATATACAAATATTGTCCAAAGACGAGATATACAATTATTGTGCAAAAAAGGAATATACAAATATTGTCCAAAGACAAGATATACAAATGTTGTCCATTGAGGAGATATACAAATATTGTGCAAGAAAGGAATATACAAATATTGTCCAAAGACGAGATATACAAATGTTGTCCATTGAGGAGATATACAAATATTGTCCAAAGAGAAGATATACAAATATTGTGCAAAAAAGGTTTATACAAATATTGTCCAGTCCAAAGACGAGATATACTAATGTCCAAATATAAGACATCAATCGATAGATCACACTGAACTGGTCAAAATGGCAGACTTGAGGATAAGTTCTGACATGTTAGTACTGAGGAAATTGAGGAAAAACAATTTGTATAGTGCTAAAAATTTGTCGTGAATTGCGAACAGAAAATAATATTCTTTTACGCTCCTGGAATAGATTATTTCTATGTATACACACACTTAACTAGCAAATAGTATGAATTGTTTGTTTGACTTCTACTAATAATGATACAGTTACTTCTTGTAACCACAATTGGAGATGGCACGAAACTGGAATGTGCTAGTTGGGAGCCAATTAACTATTGTCATCTACTTTACATTACGTGATTAGGCCTAGTGGATAATGATCTGGTGATATATATGTTGTGACGTGACGTAACTCTTCTGCAACAGGTGTGGTATGTTTAAATGAGATCATATTTCTTTTCGTTTTCCTCATTAATTCTAAATTAACAAAGAAACTCACACACAAGCACACACACAAAATAACGTTCTTACGTCACTCACCGTTTCTTCTCTATATGATCTTTTGCTTAACAATTAAAAAGCAATTCGTTTCGAATGATTAAAAGAAAAATCGGGAACAATGTAAACATAAGCATTATATTGCCATTAACGTTTTATCAGCAGATTCTCGGCAGATTATTTGGGTTAATAATATTACAGGCATTGCATAGCCCTAATCTCTATAGTATCTAGAAATAGTAATTTAACCCTTCTGTGGATATGAATCTTGTAATATTAATAATTATTTTCAGGATCATTTTACTTTTGTTCTACTTTTAACGCAAGAGAGTTTTGTTTCACATTGTGGATATACAACAGACTTCCAGATAGTAGGTGGCAATACTGTATCCACTGGAAGTGATATACTGTATCTCCCATTTCTGGTGGGGTAGATCCAATTTATCTTTGGGATGATAAATCCATCAAGACAATAATCTCATCTCTTATCCTTTTTGCTCTATGGCAACGTTTCCCAATCTTTCTGCTGTTGGAGACACCTTAAGAATTTAAGAGAGATATAAAAATAGAAGTGGAACCTATTCTTGGGCTCTCTGTATCCATGATTGAAGCTCGTTTCTCGCTATTTCTTGGTGGTTTTGCTTCCATGACTATCAACAGATAGACAGACGAACACTAGCTAACTATGGCCTACAGAACCCGGAGGTTCAATGCTGTGTTTACAAAAGCTCTCCATTGACTTCTATCCTTAGTCAACTGGATCCAATTTCTACTTCTTATTCCTATTTCTACGCGATCCATCTTAATATTGTCCTCCCATCTGCACCTAGGTCAACCTATTGGTCGTTTTCTTATTGGTCTTCCAGTTCAGAGTTTGAAAACGTTCCTACTTTCTTCCAACCTGGCTACGTGACCTGCCCACCTGAGCCTCCTAGATTTGACGATCCGTCCATTAACTTTGGACCTCTCTGGAGTGGCCCCGGATAAAAGCACACAATCCAAAAGTATCAAAAAATACCATAGGGAACAAGAAATGCTTGTACCAAGTTTTGTATTGATAGACAAAATAGGTATAAGGAGAAAGCGTGTATTGGTATACAAACCTTTCTCTTATATCTTTTCCGTCTATCAATACAAAACTTGGTAAACACATTTCTTATCCTCTATAGTATTTTTCGAGATACATTTGGATTGTGTGCTTTTACCCAGGGCTACTCCAGACGGGTTCAAAGTTGATGGAAGGGATTTCTGGAGGGAATTTTTCCGACATTCTTCCAATTTTGCTTGTTCAAGTACGTTTGGGCCCCAACACATAGCACCTCTGGAAAGCTTGTTTCATGATGAAGAGAATGAACTATAAACTATGACTTTCCAATGAACAGTTTTGATGTAATAGCTATTTCACTGAGAGTTTATAATTTTCGTTATACTACTGTAACAGGGTTAATGAGCTCCAGGGACTTACTCCGTTATCCATGGCACCTAATTTTTAGTGCACGAACATATCTTTGTTGTGTTTATCGAATTGGAAGGTTTGATTCTGTAGTCCGGATGACAGGTTCATGTCCGTTCCTTGTGATTATAGCATGTCTTTGGCGTGGTAAACTCGGGTTTGATTCCCGGCGGGAGCTCATGAGGTTTGGATTCCACGTTAATCAGTAGGTCCACATCTCATATAGCCTCGCTGCTGAACGGGACGTTAAACTCAACTCAACATAACTGTACCTACGTTTCTGGACCTCAAATTATGTACATCAATATATCTATACTATTTTTTTCTTCGCACTGTGCTGAACAAAATATTATGTTAAATATATATATATATATATATATATATATATATATATATATATATATATATATATATATATATATATATACAGTGGCGGATCCAGGATATGATCAAGGGAGGGGCTAAACCATAATTTGCCGTTTTATCCAGTGTAAAGCAGAATTGAAGCCCATTTTATCCAGTGTAAACCTGAATGTCAAGGGGGAGCTATAGCCCATTAGCCCCCCTTGGATCCTCCCTTATGTATATATATATATCAATTAAGAAAAAAAAGGAAATAAGAAAGAAATGTTTTTATTAAGACAATGTAATTATCCATGGTTGGCGCTAGATGGCAGGAGAGGGTAAAATCTAAGGAGTTGGCAGTTTACGTAGCATACAGAAAGAGCGGAATAGTATATAAGAATAGCTAATATTAAAAAAAAATCACATCACGTACTTGTCTCATTTATAGTACGAGGTTTGGCAGAAGTGTTTACGGTGCAGTTTTACTATACGGATCCACAGATTGTAAAATGTACAGAAAAATTTGACAAGTCTAATTTGCCTATTTTATGTCGAGAACAAAACCCAACCAACCCCTGCGGTGTTTCTAACCCGTTCCTACTACTACTACTACTATTACCCGTACTACTACTACTATTATTATTATTATTATTTATACTATGGATCCGTAAAGTTAACCTGCACGGTATTTACAATGATATTGAACAAATGTAAGTTACAAAATATTTCCCTTGAAAAGCTACACAGTGATGAAAGCATTTACTTGTTTCAGTTGTTCCTAGCAGTGTTGGAAAGTTTCTGCTGAAATGCATTTGAGCTCTTCTGGATATTATCGGAAGTAGCAAGTGATACCCCTTGTAGTAATTTTCTGTCAATAATAAGTTGATAGAGAATTGTGTGACATGCGACAGCATCCAAATGCGAGGAATACCATATATATATATATATATATATATATATATATATATATATATATATATATATATATATATATATATATATATATATATATATATATATATATATATATATAGGTACCTCGATGCACACATGTTATTATTTTCCTGAACCTTTTAAATATTTCCTAATAAATGTTTCATTGATGCTTTGCTCTGGAGATACAAATTCCTTATGGACGATTCGCTCCCAGCCTAAAACGACAAATGAGCATTAATTTGATCTTCAACTTCTCCATTGTCACTTTCTTGGGAGAATTTGAAGTGTGCCACTCCCGAGTTTGACGTTTTAGTTCGTACTAAGCCACATATTAGGAATATGCAGACAATGGATTCGGACAGAAAGACTTGAAAACTTGCGCACGGGACGGGACTAGTGAGAGGTCCTCGACGCAGAGACAGAAGAATGTTGTGCAGAGTTGACGCTATATAACATTTTTCACACATGCTCATATAGAAAGATTAAGAATGACCCATCAATTACGAAAGAGAAAGGTTTTCTTTGAATTAAAATAGAGAAAAGTGATATAGAATATATATATATATATATATATATATATATATATATATATATATATATATATATATGTATGTATGTATGTATGTATACATATACATATTGTAATGTTATATTTATGTTACATTCCAGCCCACAGTTCGCGTAATTTTTAGCTAGCTACATCAACACGATCAAATTGCATTAAATAAGACACATCATCTTGTGTGATTATTACCTTTTATTCCTTTTTACTTAACTTCATTAATAATAATAATAATTTTCCTTGTTAGTTGTCATAGCAACTTTTAAATAAACAACTATCTGCTGTTACGGTAACGAAGTACAGTTTATACATATAAAATCAACATATATCTTCAGCTACTACGATTAAATCTTATTTCTTTCTATATAGAATCAACATTATATTCTTTCCTTCTTCTACAATATCGTTGTAATATACATATTGATATATACATGTATGCATGTATTGATATATATATGTATGTATATCAATATTCCTATATTTTGTTTCAATATTTGTATTACAATCTCTCAGTTTCCTCTGTTTTCTCACACTAAAGCTGTTTGCGGTCGCCTGCTCTGTGACATCAAAAGTAGCACCAACTTTAGCGCTACTCTTCGACGTCATTTTCGTGTTTGGCTGCCACTTGTGATCTACATAGAACTATAATTTCAACAGACAGCATAGAAAGAAGTATATCTGGATATTTCTTGTCTGTGTACTAAATCTGTGGCAGGGTTTAACCTAACTTACCAGTATTTCAACCGATACCTTCAGAAAGTAACTAAGTGAAGCACAGAATCTAGCTAAAAGTAGCTACACCTACCTTAAAATATAGATAACAGAATTTAACAAGAAATATTACACAATAATAACAATAAAGTAATTTCCAAACTTAAATGTAGCTACTGTCTTAAAATACACTGTAATGTACCGCTTGATACACTTGTATCGTTGACACTGTGACGTTTTTGCCCGTCGAATCAAGTTAGGCCTATACCCTACACTAATTAACAACACGTGGAGAGTAACTCTGGAAATATACGAATTTCTGGAACGACCATTTTCCCTGAGACTGACGCGTATCCGAAACTGATACAAGTATGATTCATTCTGTGGTGTGGGCATATAAATCCTGCTGCACACAGAAGGATTAGAAAAATAGCAAGGTATACTTCGTCTCAATTAATATTTTTTTTCTAGAATAAATTTTGACTGAGAAACATATCCAAATACTGCTAAGAACAAATGGATAGAAATTTGTAATTACTTGTGCAGAATTACCCAATTATAGTTAATGGCCAAACCAGATTTCTTACTAACTACTCAGCGTATGCAATAGCTAGAGTTAGCTATAAAAGGGTTAAATTGGTAACTGTGTAGGGGAGAAACAACAGTGTTGCCAATATCATTGTTATTATTCTGCCAAACATCGCTTATACACCAGAATATTATACTGAATGTCATCAATGAAGATATAGTCATTGTGTGGGTACATTTGAATTCAAGATGTATCATTTACTGGCCGGTTTTCGATAACTTCTATTGACGTCGATAGGATTTGAATTCAACTTACTCCTGTAATTACACTGCAAAATTTCCAGTTAACTGTATATCACTGGCTAGAGCGAAAATGTAATACACTGAAGGCCTCTCATATTTTTGGGGAGGGAGTAGGGTTGAAATCCTTTTATAAACATAGACAGAAAATAAGATGTTTAGGACAATATTTGCGTCCCATTATTTATTTTTAAAAATAAAATATAATAAATTAATTTTCAAGACGATAAAGCATACTTATATATAAGGATAAATATGAATAGGGATGCGCATGAGACACGATTTTTGGCTGTCTTGTAACGATCATTGTGTCGTAAAGTATTTTATATATGTACTAGACTGGTTATGTACTAGACGAAGAAGAAAAAGAAAAAGAAATATATGTTAATTCTAATTGTAATATCGACGTGGAAAGATATTCATATATTTGTATAGTTTTTTAAATAATAGGATTTTAAATAGGAGGTTGTCAGGACAACCATAAATAAATAGAGCTATTCAGATTTAGAGAGTAGACATATTGAAAAATAAGTTTGTAAACGTGATGTATGCTTCTCAGTTTTGATTATTAAATTAAGTGTAAAAGCAGATATATAAAGGCATTTTAATGGCTCAATAACTTATAAGAACCAGTGCCTCGTTGTAGTCTCATCTCGAAAATTCGCTGTAAAAATGATGTCTTGACTCGAAAAATGTATATTTTTCTATTGGAAGAGCCGTGTCTCGACCCGAATTTTGTCAGGAAAATCCTGTCTCGACTCAACTCGTCCGCATCCCTAAATATGGAGCATAATTGTGAGTTGCTCGAGTTACTACATCTCAACAATTCAATTTTTATTCTTTTAAATCAAGGATTGGAACGCTTAAGACCTTGGTTCAGTAACTTTTCATTTGATTTTGATTTTCAGTTTAGCATCCCTGTCACTTGCGAAGCTATATGAGACATAGATCTACAGCTTTACACGGAATCCGAATCACATGAGCTATCGCCGGAATCAAACCGAGGTTTTCCGCGCGTATGCTAACTGCTTGGCCACGAGGAATGTTAATCAGTAATTTTCCCATACATGCACAACTATTAACACTGGTGGTTCTAGTGTCGTTTAAGCAAGAATTACGTCGGTACAGGTAAAAAAAAAAAAAAAAATGTTTGGTGATTGGCAGTAACAAAAAAAGATATACGTAAACATGCTCAAGATTTTGTTTTGCCTCAATTACCTCACTTACAACGGACAGTAATATAACAGCATGGTGTCCAGCCACTTTGGTACGGAGAATTGATGCAACATATTGAATAGGAAATATCCTGGACGACTCATTGGACATTTTAAGCTATTGCATGCTCCAGATGTTACTCCTATGGAGTTATTTCTTTTGGGATACGCCAAAGGCATAGTACATTGGAACTTCATTGGAAGAACAAAATTTGCAAAACACTTACACATGTAGTGAAGTCCAAGTTGGAGCTAATCAGATTGGAAGATGATATGCTGACCGTAAATAACACGTAGCTGTAATTAAGAATAAAAAGCGTATTTCTTTGAGGTTTATAGTTCCACGAAGGTCTTATTTATTTGAATATGGTAAGTAGGACCGCCAGTTTCAGGTAAGAAAGGCAACAGCTTTTGATGAAATGAAATATTTTCTCCAAAAGCGTTGCAGTCTGTAAGAATGGAGAAAACAAAAATAAAATAAGCGCGGAAATGAACATTGAATTTCGCATTTTCTGGAGAAGTAGAGCTAATTCAATTTTCTTTTCTTATTTTTTGAATGAGCCGGCTCTTTTGCATGTCAATGCCAGAAGTTTCGTGGAAGTGAGAAAGAGAGAGAGAAGTGTTAAAAGTTTATTTCATTCATTGCCTTCCATTCCATCTTTTAGCACTTGTTTCCTAAAATACAAAACTTCGCTGAATTTCGAAAAGCGAGTTAAGCTTATCTTAACAAAAAGTTTATTTCAGAGAACCTAGTATGTACATGCCGATTAGATTGTAAAGAAAAGTCGCGAAAAGTGGTTAATTCATTTCAATGCTCATGGTAAGGCGTTTCGAATTCCTTAGTTGGCGTCTTTATTCTTCAAGGCGAGTCTAAAGAAAATTTCAACATTTCTACTAAATCATATGTACAGGGTGCTTTGAAATTTGTAAGTAGAATCGTTTGGAAGTCAATTCTACTCGTGAAAACAGAAGTCAAAATCTCATTTGCTACTGAACTATGAACACTGTACTTTCAAGAATCTACTCTGTACTCGATTCTGCAGCGAGAGAATCAATTTTAGGATCCGATCGTAACTAGTTTTCTCAAAATCTATTACTGAACCACCTAGAGCGGGACCGTTCGAGGAGGCGTAAACCTCAGTTTCGGTTTGTGATATGAACCGGTTACAAACGGTTAATCGAACTGAAACTCGGGTCTATTTTCTATTGATTATTAATGTGTACTCCCAAAAATATTAACAGAAAAATATAGGAAATCGTAAATTCGTTCAAAAGGGAAACAGCAAATCTACAACTACTTAACAAATATATATATATATATATATATATATATGTAAGAATATTCTGAAAAGTGTCAATCTACTGTCTGTTTTCAACCTGAACCAAATCAAATTACGGTTCGGTTTATAAAATAAACAAGCACATTCAGTTTGAACTTTGAACCGAACCCAAACTGGTTAACCGGAACACTTCTATACCTATCCTCGCGCTCCCAGCAATTGCAACCCAACAGTACAATAGTGGCAGACAATTTGTGTTCCAGGTTAAGTAATTGTGCTTTTGTTAAGCATTTGGCACTGTAATTTTGATTGTGTATTATTTCTTAAATATGCGTCGTATGTCTACACCCAGGCACGTAGCCAGGATTTCGTAATAGGGGAAGAAGTCCGTGACGAAACACTGTGGTTACCACACCAGTGGTTAGGTCGTTCCAAACTATTTTACTGGCAACATAACTTAGTTCGTTTAGCCAGGATTTCGTAATGGGGGGTCGTGACATGAAATATTGTGGTTACACACCAGGGGCTCGATCAATCTAAACTATTTTACTGACAACATACCCATATTGGTTTATTAGGACAATAAAATGAGGATATGTTAGTAAGTATTTTAATAACAAACTATAAATAAATCTCCAGTAAAAGAATATTTTTAAAATATTGAAAAAGATATAGTCTTTCGAGTTCGAATTCGGTTCATCTTGTCTTCTTTCTTCTTTTTCTTATCTTCGTTTAATGACGTCAAGGATAGCAATGAGATCTCTTTGGCAGTAAAGACATCCTATAAAATGGATTAGTGTTGCTGCGAAATTGAAAATTTCTCTAACATGTGTAACTGGAATCTATGTTGCCAGGCTCATATTATTGGTGATTGTGGGCATTTCTTAAGTGGTACCTGAGAGTCTATCTGATAGAACCGGTTTATCGATTATCATTTGTAGTCCATAGGATTAGCATGAAGCTAGATGGAATTTGGAATGCTCTATTCCAATAATGTCCATTTTAAACTTGAATCCCTTCCGTTACTTTCACATAAAGCTCCTCATAAAAAAAAGAGTAACCAAACGTTTGCTGTAGTTTTATACTTTTAACGCTGATTCTTCTTTTTCTCGTTTCCTTTTTATTTAATCGTTCCTTAATTTTTCATTTACGGTTACGAAGGGGCGTGTCCGGACCCCCCGGACCCACCCCTTGGCTACGTGTCTGCTACACCGTGATTAACAAAAATTAGAAAAGATTCCACTTTAAACAGTAGATCTTCATTTCATATAGCCTCAGGGGCGCACCCGCAGGGAGGGGGATCAATCGAGTCCGGACCCCCCAAAATTCGTAACTCAACATACATTTATACATTTTCTCAATAAAACTATACATGTATAACAGGGAAATGATTTATGTAGCATGAAAAGTCTATATTACACTCTTTCTCGTATAAAAACAATCTATGTTTTTTTTTTTTTTTTTTTTTTTTTTAAATATAGGCGTAAATACTTTACAATTATCTTTCGGGTGCATAATAATATCCGTTCAATGTTAGTCTACATAGACGTAGTAGCTTGTAGTACTGGATCTCCGACAAATTTTGGACCCCTCCCAACAAAAAATTCTGGGTGCGCGCCTGTATAGTCTTGGTGTTGGAAAGGAACGCCAAATTTCAATAAACAACCCAAGAAATACACCAGATAACAGTCTTTTGCATTGTCCTCTTTCATGTTCAAAAACGAGATATTTTAACGAGCTCCTTTGTTTCAGGTCCCAAGTTTATGGCAACCCTGTAAGTACTTATACCTCTGAAATACATGTAAATTAAATTCACATTATGTATATATTAAAAAAAAAAACAGCTGTGTCTACAAAAATACTTATCTTTGAAATGTTTTGAAAGTTTTTAAAATCATCAAAAGGTGCTCTGCTTGAAAGATGCCTTTTATTGACAAATCCCTGTTTGTTCATCCGGAGGTCATAAAACACGAAAAACACCCTCGGAGAACATTAATCTTCATCAGCAGCTTTTCTCACTGGAGTTTTGAAACTTGGACGATTCCTCGCTCTAACGTCCATTTTCGCTATACCTTCCATCCCAAAGTTACTGACAGCATGGCAAATACTGGTCATTTGTTACGTCTTGGCTTGGAATAACAAAAGCACATCCGTTTTATCCTTTATTTTGAAGCACCAATTTTCTTCCACCGAATTGCAGTAGATATTTCGAGATTGAATACGTAACTTCCCCAAATTATGAAAGAACTATTTATCATCACACATGATATCCTAGTAGCGTGTGCAGGGATGGACACGTTATTAGCAATGGTGAGAAAGTTAATGAATATGGCGCTCGGTATATACATATCATTGCTGCTGCTTCCTTGAATGATAAAGCGATGCGTGTAACATTCAAGAGAGGACACGATATAAATATATATTACAAGATAGACGAAAAAAAACTGAGGGCCTTACTTGAGTGTATGTTGATATGCAAATATATAACAACGGAAAAAGAACTAAAAGGAAAGTTTTATATGCGGGTATATTCTTCCGCCGCCCTCTTGTTTCCTAACCTGTGAGTCAGGTGCGCTGTCATCAAATATGTATCACTCCGCGCTATTAATAAAAGACAATTTGTCGGCAGTGTTCTTCGCTTACAGGCATTGTACATCAACGTGTGTGTTCTTCCTCTGTGATAATTAGTGACTGTGGTGTGGAATAAACACCGCTAGCAATTTTATGTCAAGTGTCTGTATAATCTTTCTTCTGGGAATTATTTGTATTTTTTTTTTATTACAGCGTTATTAATTTTTCTTCCTGCGTAGTCCTTGTGTAATATATCAACTAGCCTTAAGCTAGTACAGTAGCTTACGCGTGTGAAATAACAAAGCAGTCACGAAACTTTAATGCGTAACAATATTAAACAAGATCAGTGGGCTTTGAATATTTTATTAGTCTCATTTTAATAATAACTGTTACTTCCAGCAATACTAAACTATTCATCTGAAACTTTTTTTTCCATATAGTCTAGTATTACTTCTTAACATTAAAATAACAAAATGAAAAAGAAATGTTTTTCTGTTCATTTCGACATAACGATTAATTTAATCGTATATGAGGCCTTGCTGGCTCAGTGGTAAATGGTTCACCTCTGGTGCGCGAGGTCCTTGGTTCGATCCCAGTTCGTGTCAAGTGAGCTTTGTGGTTTACAAACAACGTGTGCGTAAGTTTTCTCCCGTTTCCTCCCACTTTCTTCATTCGACCATTTCATTCATTTCTCATCATCACCGTCTCCTTTAGCCTAGCCGGTATAAGCATGAGACGTAAAACTTCAAAAATTCATTTCATTGTATGAAACTTTCTTCGTCCGATAACATTAAACAAATCCTTTTAAGTGGCTATAATGGAAATAAGAAAAAATAATAAAATAGGCTATGTTAGTTTTCACATTAAAAGATTATGCCCTAGGAAACGGATGATTTAAGAAACTATATGATTATGAAAGATTTGGTGGAAAGAGAATGTAGAAGGAAAATAAAAATTCTTAGCTTTTTCTTTTCTTTCTTTTTTCCCAAATGAACGAAGGAAATAACCAAAAGAAAGGAAAGAAAGAAAGTAAAATATCAAATGGAAAACAACTTTTAAAATGTTCCACATAAAATGTGTGGAAAAAAAATACATTTTAGTAGCATCATTAAGCTCAGCATGAAGTGATGGCAAAAGGCGTGAAGGATATGCTGCATTTCTTACAACAAAAGATTTTTTTTTTCGATTAAGGAGTACTTATACACAAATTATTTTATATTCGTGGAAGGTAGAATAGTTTCATTTGACATTTTATTAATAATAATAACAATAATAATTAGTATACCGTGAGAAATTAAAAAGCACAAGTGTTTTTTTTCTTTGACTCTAGAGATGAGATTTTATAACTTTTTGGGTTGGCATCACTGGTATGAGCTTGTTAACTTAATGAGCTGCTCTTTTAACGAGTCTATTTGTTAGTGTCCGCGTCTTTGGTACTATACAAAATTACGAGTTTGATTCCGGGAAGGAAACATCGAACATATTACAGTGAGTTGAGAGCCCACTTCAAACTGTTGGTCTCGCCCAGTAAAGCCTCGTGGTTGAGGAAAAATGAAAATACTAATCAGATAATCAATCGATCAAATAGAACAAATTATGTTTGTCCTCACCAAGAATACGCTGCGAAAAATCCGTTCTCCGGACAGCGGTATATTGTATCCTCGTCGCCAAAAGTGCCTTTACATCGCCGTGACGGGTATGTGACAGGGCAGTACTCTAAAGAAGGGATGGTTGCATAAGAATTTGTGATTAATTTTGAAGAGTTTTTATTTTGACTAGGAAAATAAAGTAGGTATAGGGAGTAAAGACACAGATTTGAAGCATCAGTGCACTGTCATCTCTGAAAAGATTCATATTATTGCCTTATATGTTAAGTTAAACACCACAACATCTGTCACTGATAGCGTAGATTATCTTACTTTTTAAAATTGCCTCTGTAGCCTATTTGTCCATACATTAATCTCCAGACATGATGTATAGAGAGGAGAAAGAAAGAGATACAACATCTGTAAGATTTATGTAATTCACGAAGAGACTATAGGAAACGACTAAGCTAATTACTGCTACTAGCGCTTTTTAATCTTCAGGGATTTACTACATATTCGCAAAACATTATTCTAAGTCCTAAATCTGTGCGTGAATTATTTCATTCGCCTCACTGTAATTATTTTAGAAAGGAAACTGATTACGCTGAACGTGAAAATGTTTCTCGTAAAGCAAGGGCCATAATAAATGTAAATAAGGTTCTCATTATTATATAAAACACATAAGTATTTATTCCGTGCATAGAACAATATAATACAGTAACTAAGCAACATCATAATCACTAACGCCCGCAGGATTTTTTTCAACGGGTGGAGGGGAAGTCCGATATAGAATGTTTCGTTTTATTCCCTATATATATTAACAGTCATAACATTTATCATTGATAGCGTAAATCGTCTTTCGCCACTGTAGCCTATTAGTCAGAACATTCATCTCCAGACATGATGTCGAGAGAATAGAAAGAAATAGACATGAACTGTGGTGTAACTAATTTTACTGCGCCCTGGATCGATCGATCATCGATTTACTCATACTCCCCCAGGCCCTCGCGGACCCGGGTCAAAAGGGTTCCACGACAAAGTTACCTGAGTCAAAATACCCTGCGTCAAACGGACCCGGGTCAAATAAAGCCGGATTCAAACGGCCCCGCGTCTAAAGGGCCCGGGTCGAAAGGTCTCCTCAACAAAAGGGCCCGAGCCAGAAGGCCCGAATCAAAACGCCCCTCATCAAAAGGGCCCGGGTCGGAATGTCTCCGCAACAAAAGGGCCTGAGAATCGTTTGTTAACACAACGCAAAAATTTGAGATTTAGATAGCGATAATAAACATAACAATTATAATGATGTCTGCAGAATTTTTGTGTATACTGGTACGGAATGACAACCAACGACAGTAACAGAGGCGACTCTTGAGGGAAGTGACATTGGTAAAAATTAACATTTTACGAACTCAATCCACAAGAAGTTAACTGCACAAATGTATGATGGAATTTCATTTACGGTGGAAAACATTAACGGTCTCAAAACAAAAGATCAAACAAAACTAGTGATGAGCGCAAGAGTCTTGGTCTTGCAGTTTTTGCAAGAGTCTTGCATGCAAGACCAAGACCAGGAATCCCGATGCAAGACCAAGACCAAGACCAAGGGGTGCAAGACCAAGACCAAGACCAAGACTCTTGCGCAAGAGTCTTGCACAAGTACCGTTTCGGTGGTAGAGCAGTCACATGTGGTTATACGGGTCCCTGGTTGGATTCTAGCATGCGCCATGGAAACTTTTTAGTGGGCAAACACCGTGTGCGTGGGTTTTCTCGGTAGAGACGTGCATGGGCCGGGCCTTGCCGAGACCCGAAGCCCGGTCCTGCCCGCGGGCCGGGCTTGGGCGGGCCGATTCCTTTGGGTCGGGCCGGGCTTGGCGGTCCGACACTGATTTCTTTTCAGGTCGGGCCGGGCTGGGGCCGATTAATTGCAATTCTTTAACCCTTGAGAAGTCGCGCTGAAAAAGTAACGCGAGTAGTCGCGCGCGGTCAAATGGACCGAACGAACATAATGTGTTGCAAAAATCGTTTTAAACAGTTTTCTTGTATTAGAAACGTAATTTTGTATATTTTCTGATTAAGAGGGAATAACATTTTTATTATTATAATAAGTTTTACAGTAATAACTATTAGAGAAACCTACAACTAGACATGTTATTTTTTTTATTTCTCATTTGGAATAAAATGTTTTTGTCGTTACATATTTCTTTAGATAGGTAGCTACGCACTGGTTTTATTGAAAATTCTAAACCTGATGATGATCTTTTGTTTTTGTCAACTTTGGTTCGTCTAAAATTAGAAATGCAATAGTAAATTAGTTAAAAATATACTATATAAACATAACAGTAAAACAAAGCTTCACAGCGCATTTTACATTGAATTAGAGCTCAGTCGTAGCTAAGCGGTTAGCATACACGCCTTTGGCCTGGGACTGCCGGCTCGATTCCCGGTGGGATCTCATGTGGTTCGGATCCTTCGTTAAGCAGTAGGTCCACGTCTTGCATAGCCTTGATGCTGAAAAGGGCGCTAAATTGAAATCAAATCAAATTTACATTGAATTATTTTAAGGTCCTGTTATTTTGAAACTTCACCTATACAGCACTACATTGAATTATTTTAGGTTATCTTCAAATTTACACTGTTCTACATTTCGTCGTCGCTTATTTCGTCCCCTCTTGCTCTGACTACATTCGGGGAATCGCTGGTCATTTCTGGGTTTAAGGTCTTCAGATTCGCTCGCAGACTCCTCACTTGACCTTTCGTGTTCACTCATATATATATAAATATTTGTTATGATCTTCCTCAGACAAAGCTTCCACGAGATCATGTCGGCTGATTTATCCAAATAGTCAATCCCTAACATTTCCCTCCGTTGTTTTAAGCTGTTCAGTTCTAATTTTCTCTTTGCTCATACTTGGTATCAGTTTGTTAACTCTGTCGACCTCTCTTCCGTCCATTAAAATAATATTTATGTTTATAAAGCTTAAAACATCTCCAAAGCAAAGGTCACGTGCAGAGCGAAACACTGAGAAAAAACATTACACGGTTAGTCGCGCGCGGTGGAAAGCACCGCAGAATCACTAAACAATCATTAGTACTTAAACTAAACAACGGATAACGGAGTGATTGAGCAGGAATGTTTGGGAAGGTGAGGGGCAAGATTAGCTAGACGGAGAAGTCTGTCGGACAAACAGAATAGACACACGATCGAAAATAATTTTCCTGTGGTGCTTTTGACCGCGGCGCGACTACTCGAGGGTTAATAATTATTGACATTCGTTAAACGATAATTAGAATAAAGGCAAACGTTGAAGAAGTGTGTCCGTGAAAAATGTTATAAAATGAAACTTCGAAAATTTATCGGGCCCGGGCCGGGCTTGGGCCAAGAATTTTAAAAAACTTATAGGGCCGTGCCGGGCTGGGCCGCGCCTACGTATTTTCGGGCTGGATTGGGCTCGGGCCGAAAACTTCGGCCCGTGCAGGTCTCTATTTCTCGGTGTTTTGATGTTCCCTCCTACTTTCTTCAATCCACTATTTCATTCATTCTCATGAATACCGTCTCCCTTAGCCCCGATGCATAATCGTGGGACGTTAAACTAGATATTTCGTTTCGTTTTAAAACATATTAGTGGTGTTTTTCTTCCAAAACTAAAGTGAAATGTAGTATTGAACATTGGTGATACCGTACACTATAGGTGTCGACTACATGGGTATGGCCTTGGCTCCCAGACTCAAGCATCCGTTGGGAATTTTTAATGTGTGCTCATAAAATTAATATCGAAATAACATTTTCATGACATTGAAAAAACTTAATACATGTAACCGCAAGTTTGATTTCATGGGCGGATGCTTATACGTTGAATAATTGTTTATCAATATAACTTTTAGCATCCTTAGGTATACGACACATCGAGGGTTGAGCGATATAACATTATCCTACAACAATAAATCTATGTCATAAAATTGAAAGTGACTATTTTTGTGACTCCTAATCTCTTGAACCACCCAACCGATCTCGATCAAATTTTCAACACAGATGGAGTTTGAGCCTGGGAGTGTTTTCATCATTTCACTTTGACGGTAAGCTTAGGAGAGGGGAGAAGGGGGAGTTATATAATAATAAATAAAACTTAACAACTTCAACCAAACGAGTAATCTCGATCAAATTTTTAACATAGATGAGGTTCAAGCCTGGAATGTTATATGTCAGTTCACTTTGATGGTAGAACCTAGGGGAAGAAGAGCGAAAGGGTATATATATATATATATATATATATATATATATATATATATATATATATATATATATATATATATATAACTTAATAACTCTTGAACCACCTGACCGAACTCGATCTTATTTTAAGATAGATGAGGATCGGACCTGAGATGGTTTCTGTCATATCACTTTGATCTTGAAGTTTAGGGGAGAGGGAGAGGAAAGATATTTAAAAATGATGGAAAATGACCGACATTTAAATGGAATCTTTAGTTTTGGGGACCGCTAAGGTAAACAATGATACTTTCGGTGCTGTTTAAATCAAAATTCAGCCCCGTAGCTTGGCGGAGGGGAGGGGATATATATAGAAATGATCGAAAATGGCGAATATTAGTGTCGAATCCATAGTTTTCGAGGTCGCTGAGTTGAATACTGAGACTTCCTATACCATTTACGACCAAATTCAGCCTCGTAATTTGGGGAAGAGGGAGATGCATAATAATGATTAAAAATGACCAAATATTAGTGCCGAATCCGTAGTTTCGTGGTCTCTGACACGAACAGTGACACTTGTGATGCCGTTTAAATCCAAATTCAGCCCGGCAACTTGGGGAGGAGGAAGAGAGGGAATCATAAAAATAATCGAAGATGACCGATATTAGAGAGCGCTTTACTATATATATTATTATTATTATTATTATTATTATTATTATTATTATTATTATTATTATTATTATTATTATTATTATTATTATTATTATTATTTTAGTTTAACCCAACAAAGTAGATATTTGATGCTAGTAATCCATATTCACAAATGAGACTTCAAATAACTTGGAGTTTGATGCCCTTATTTTGTATTTCTAATACAGGTCAACAGTATTTATATAAATTGAGTCTACACAAAAGACATAGACAGTTGAGTCGTTTTCAGTTTTCCCTCAAATTATTCTAAAATATTAAGAGGTTTGATTATAATAATTATTATTTTAATTTTCTTTCCATCTTTTCCTTTTTTTTGTCAATATTGCTAAACATATCATCATCATAATAGCTATTCTGCTATTATTGGCAGGTTATTTGCTTCAACAGACAAGGTTTGACGTTCGGTGGTCCTCAGCTGGTCTCTTCGTCTTGACGTGGCAATTTTCTGTTTCAATACCTTCCTTCAACTAGTCTGCTTCGCTCCCTCCCTCTTTTTCCTTCCACAATACTCTCTAGCACGTCCCTTGTAATACAGTTCCTCGTCAGCCAATATCCTAAACAGTTCCCTTTCCCCCTCTTAACAATATCTAAAATTCTTCTTTTTTTCTCCTACTGCTAATATTTCTAACACCTCATTCGTTTTCGTTCAACACGGTTAATTCTCTCCTTTTTTCTCCATGCCCATGTTTCGAAAGTCTGCAATTTTTTCATCGCTTTTGCGTAATGTGAATGTCTCTGCCCCATAGAGTACATATTGGAATCAGTAAAACAAAAATTCAATATTTAATTGGAAATTTGTTTAATACAAGAATTAGCTAATCGTGGTTGGAAAGAAAAATCTGACGCCTTTAGAGTGTAAAAATAATTTTGCAATTCATGGTATTTCAATAATCTGTGCCGTCTGATTTTCTTTCATGCGAAACAGGGGTAGCCTCCTCAGTTTGGGAACCAGTGGAATGTTGGATCTGTTAAAAAAAAATATTTGGTCTAGGAATTAATTCGTGCGGTTGGTACGCACACATTGAAGCTGTAGTACAAACACACAATACATAAATACCTTAAGAAAAATATTGTCCATCGCTAGCCACCACTTTCGCCCATCTGTCAGGCAATGTACGGATTCCGTGGCGAAAGAAGTCCTCATCCTTGGAAGCGATCCAGTCAGAGACCCATGTTTCGATATCTTCTGAAGAAGTAAACCGCTGTCCAATCAAATCGTTGTTCATGCAATCGAACAAGTAGTAGTCCGAAGGAGCAACGTCTGGTGAATACGGCGGGTGGGGTAAAACTTCCCATCCGACATTTTCTAAATAGGTTTTGACCGGTTTTGCGACATGTGGGCGAGCGTTATCATGTTGAACAATAAGTTTATCATGTCTGTTCTCCCATTCTGGTCGTGTTCTGGCCAGAGCTTGCTTCAAACGCATTAATTGTCGTCGATAACGCTCTCCATTCATAGTTTCACCCGGTTGCAGCAGCTCATAGGACACCACACCTTTCATATCCCACCATATGCACAGCATAACCTTTGCACAGTGAATATCTCGTTTTGGTTGTGATGGACCTGGTTCACCTGGTTTCACCCAGGCCTTTTTTCGTTTAGGGTTCTCGTAATGGATCCACTTCTCATCACCCGTAATAATTCGATGCAGAAACCCCTTTCTGCTCTGTCGTTGAAGCAGCAATTCGTAAATGGTTTTTCGTCTTTCAACGTCTCTGTCTTTCAATTCATGTGGAACCCAATGTGACATCTTTTGAATCATTCCCATGGCTTTCAAGCGTTTGGAGACTGTTGTTTGATCAACGCCTAATGCTGCTGCAAGTTGTTCCTGCGTTTGACACGAATCCTGCTCGAGCAATGCTGTCAATTCTTCGTCTTGAAATTTTTTTGGCTGTCCAGCTCGCTCTTGGTCTGCCAAGCCGAAATCACCACCACTCAACCGTGCAAACCACTTCTGACACGTTCGGTCAGCTAGAGCATGGTCACCATACACTTCCACCAAAATACGATGACTTTCAGTCGCACTTTTCTGCATGTTAAAGTAATGCAGCAGGACACCCCGCAAAAACACTTTATCAGGCACAAATTGCGCCATGTTCACTTAACCACAAACTGGTGTTGTTGACGCTTTAATCCACTGCCCTATACTACGAACGATACGCGATGACAGGGGTTTGCAACACATGTGTGGATACACGGAACTGTGGGACGCTCCGTTCGTTGCGCCATCTCTTGTCCACCCGCACCACAAATTAATTCCTAGACCAAATATATAAACAGATTACGAAACCCTGTGATTTAGGCATATCTTATAAGTAGTGAAGCATGGGCACCCATTAAAAAAAATAAAGGTCATAAGCTATGTTGTACGCTATCATACTTACACGACGTTAAATTATATTACATTTAGAAACATACATTGTATTTCCGTTACTACTGGTGCTTTGTAGAGTTTATTATCCCTTATATCCATAGTAAAATTTACCTATGAAAAGCTTGAGATTTCTTAAATGCAAGACTTGCAAGACTCTTGTATGCAAGACCAAGACCAAGACCAAGGGTTCCAGTGCAAGACCAAGACCAAGACTCGATGTGCAAGACCAAGACCAAGGCTCGATGTGCAAGACCAAGACCAAGACCTTGCGTTGAGTTGAGTTGATTTTAGTTTAGCGTCCCTTTCAGCAGCGAGGCTATATGAGACGTGGACCTACTGATTAACGTGGAATCCGAACCACATGAGCTCCCGCCGGGAATCGAACCCGGGTCTCCCACGCCAAAGGCGCGTACGCTAACCGCTTAGCCACGGAGGAGCTCAGACCAAGACCTTGCATTTGCTCATCACTAAACAAAACACATCAATCACTTTTTGTTCATTGTTATGCATATTGTGATTATTATTATTATTATTATTATTATTATTATTATTATTATTATTATTATTATTATATTACTTTTATTATTATTACCATTTTTATTAATAATAATATGCAAGGTCAGTGGTAGCCTATGCCTTCAAACCAGTATACGCCACTGTTTGAAACTATGAACTCTACATTAACATAGGTCGTCTTTCGATCATTTTATGTTCGAAGGTGTGCAAGGGTGTCTTACCTCTTCCCCCAAAGCATGAAAAGCAAACACAGCCAGGGGCAGAGAGAGAGACACACACAGAACACACAGCTCGTTGTGTAGCTGCAAGAGACCTATGGGTAACTATAGTTGCCCTCTTGTTACAAGGTGTTGAGTAGGTATCAAGGTCAGTTCCTGCAGTTGAACACGAAGTTGACTGTTAGAAAACAGAAGCATATAACTAGTCTCATCTGTTTACTTTTCACGAATATTTTTCACCTTCATGTGTACAGGTCACGTCTGGCGTACATTTAAAAGGCATGCTGTGTCAAGTATATATTCCCAAAAAGATATGAGTACTCAAAAGGCAAAAACCTGTAGCTACTTTTGTTTTTCTTTTTCTATTAGCCAGTGGAAGCGTTGTTTCAACATCCTTCTTGTAGCTTGCTTAGCATTCGGCTTTTTAGTTGAGCTTTCGGCTATGAATACTAGGGATGGCCACATTTTTTCGAAAAATACTTTTTCGAAAAATGAATTTTTCAGAAACGAAAATTTTTTCGAAAATACGAGATTTTTTTCGAGAAACGAAAAACGATTTTTTTTAAAAAAAACGAAAACGAAATTTTTCCGAAAACCGGAAAACGAAAACTACCGAGAAACGGAAAACGGATAATTTTTGTAAAACAAACTGAGTTTATTTCATTTGTTAGTACTGCCAAACTATAGTATACTATGCATACGTATAGGAAGTCTTATAGAAGGGCTATGTTCATCTGTCTGCCTATCCATCCGTTCGTCTGTCAGCTGGTATCAGAGCAAGAGCGGCAAGAAATAGCAAGAATCATACATGTAAGTTTGCAACACGAATAGATTCATCTAATGCATTTGACTTTTATTTAATAATCCAGAAGCGGTAGAGATCTATCGCTTTCTGCTACATTGTTGATCAACACAGAACACAAACGGTAACATATAGAAAGACGCGATTTTCCAGAACCAATTCAGTGTCCCAAGAATATATTCAATGTTCGCCCTTATTACACTTGCAGCTTAAGCTATGCATAAGTGTCGAAAGTCTTGAGAATGGCTTTGTCCGTCTGTCTGTCGAGAGGTGTCAGAGCAAAACAGTAACAAATATTGAGAAGTCGTTTCTTGCGGTCGATTTAGAGCCCCTAATATAGGTTCGATCTCCTAAATTAACCCTCCATTTAAAACCGTAAGTGGTTCTAATATCATTTTTGGTTTCAATTTGTATCGCTATAGAACGAAAATCGTAATAGATAGCGAGAAGCGATTTGTTGCAAACAATTTAGCGTCTTAGACAACATACAACTATCCACAACATTTAATCAAAACCAGAAATTGTTTATATTTACTATTATTTCCGGTTTTAATACTGAATTACGAGATATCGAGATGTAGATTTTGGCAATCGATTCAACTACCTAGAAATAGCTGTATCTTTTCCATTAATCCTCTATTCAGATCGGAAGTTGTTTAAAATAATCATTTTCGGTTTAACATTGATCGATATAGAACAAAAATAGTAATAGATAGCCACAAGTGTTTTTTTTTTTTTTTAAAACAAATCTATACAGCGTCTCAAGAGTATATAAGCTATATATCATCTCAACGCACAATACTATCGAAATTGAAAGTGGCTGAGTTTACTAGTATGCTATATTCAATAGGGATTCAATACGGATTTTTATAAAGCAAAAGATTGAAGAAATAGTGATTCGGTTTTTTGCGATCGACTAAGCGTTCTAAGAATAGGCTCTACCTTCTCCCTTGATCTCTATTCACACCAGAAGTGGTTCAAATTAACGATTACAAGTTTCAACATTAATCGCCACAGAACAAAATTGGTAATAGATAGCGACAAGTGGTTCATCTACAATCGATTCAGGTTCTCAAGAGGAAATACAATTACAATCCAAAACACTCCACAAAGGCAGAAATGGTTGAAGGTTATTACTATTTTTGATTTTATAGGTAATATTAATTTCCATAGAGCAAAATCGGTCAGAGATATCGAGATGCATTTTTTATAAAAAATTAATCCAGCATCCCAAGAATAGATTCCACCTTCTTCGTTAACACTTTATTTGAACCGAAAGTGTTCAAATTAACCATTTCCGGTGTTAACACTTGTCGCGATAAAACAAAATTGTAATAGATAGCGACAAGCAATTTTCTGGAATCAATTCAGGGTTTTAAGAGAACATATCTTCATAACCTGCACCACTCTTCTGAAACGGAAATGCTTGATATTTACTACTACTTTCGGTTCCAATACTTATATGCATAGAACAATAACTATAAAAGATATCGAGAAGTTTTCTGAAATCGATTCAGCGTCCTAAAAATAGATTCCGTCTCCTCCCTTAACCCTCTATTCAAGCCGGAAGTGGTTCAAATTAGCCATTCCTGCTGTTCAAATTAGCCATTCCTGCTGTTCAAATTAGCCATTCCTGCTGTTCAAATTAGCCATGCCGGAAGTCATTCAAATTAGCCAATCTTTATCGCCATAGAACAAAAACGATAAGTGATAGCTAATAATGGCTTTTTGATATGGATTCAGCATCCGAGGAACAGATTCTATCTTTGATTTTATTAATCTATTCCAACCAAGAGTTTTAGTTGTGCTACTTGTTGTACTGAAGTTTTGAATATTCAATTCGCATGGATTGCAAGTCTGCCTCAGTTTTACACTGTGAAACGAAACTCATTTGTTTCTCTACAAAAACAGGAAAAATGTATCACAATCAGGGGGGATCCAGGGGTCGATCGCCCCCCAGAAGAGAACACTCTTATTTTATATATAAATAAAACCCATCCCAGAGTTGGAGCTCGTAAAAATAGCTCTAAGTAGCAGTATTACAACCCCCCCCAGAAGTCCGTCCTGGATCCGCCCCTGATCACAACTCCCGGTTTCAGTATTGATCACCATAGAGCAAGCGAGAAGCATGAATTCAGTACCTTCGCAATAGACTATGTCCAAGTTTTATCCTGTGGTAGAAATTTACTACCACTTCTAATTTCAATAGTGATCACCATAGAGCAAAACTAATAAGAGATAATGAGATATGTTTATATATATGAATCCAGGATTCGAAGATTGTCATATCGATCGCTATCCTTCTATGTAAACCGGAAATAGTGAGAAACTACCATTCCGATTTCATAGTAAAGAAAAGGCGATAACCGGAAGCAGTTTTTGATATGGATTCTGTGCCACAATGGTAGTTTCCATCTCTAAGTTTAATGCAACCGAAAGTGATAAATACTTACTATATCTCTGGTTACAACCTTTCTTTCTCATAGAACGAGAGAAGTACTAGGAAGCGACAAACGTTTCTTTTCAATATATAATTTTATAATTCCAAGAAAAGATTTCAAGCCCTGCAACTGGTCTAGTGGCTAGCGCGTATTCCTTTGATGCACAGGGTCCCGAGTGGGAAAACATTGAACGTGTTATGGTGGTTCGGATTCCACTTTATAATGTAGGTCCACGTCTTGTATAGTCTTGCTCGATTCTGAAAAGGGACGCTGAACTTCAAAAAACAACCAAATAAAAAATATTTCATCTTAGTAGTATTCTTCTACTGAAGTTAGTAGCAGTAAAAACTAATACGAAAACGAAGACCCACCTATTTAAAATTTGAATTCTCGTTTGATGAGATTATTATAGTCAGATACTTAGTTCTTTGTCTTACCGTATATAAAACATCTTTAGAACAAATAAACCATTCAATAGTATTTTGTTAGTATTAAATTGCCTATTTTTGAAAGCAATCAAATTGTTTTTGATACTGACTTAATTAGTTATAGAAAATAAGAGAAATGAATGAGGAATCTTAGTGAGAAGTCTTTAGTATCAGTACATATAATCACTTCATGTTTCATATTTTGTTAAAATCAATTGTTAAAAGTCAATTTATTACAGAGTTGCCTGATACTATCACGATCAGTTTATACAGCATCCTTCTATTTGGTAATTTGTTAGTCTTTTTTTACATTATAAAATATAATGTCGGGGTAATTGCTGTATCGCCGGACTAATTTTAGGAAATTTACCGGGTCAATTGGAGAATTTATTTAAGTTTATGAGGAAGAGTGATTGAAAGTCAGGTAAGGAGAATAGTAAAAGCTCAGATAGTGATTGTATTTGATGGTTGTTTTTGATGTTGTAAGCGGCACTGTATGTGGAGACGGATGGACTATTTCGCGGAGAGGTACACTTGTTTTACTATACGGATCCATAGATTGTAAAATGTATAGATAAATTTGAGCAAATCTTTAATTTGCCCATTTCATGTCGAGAACAGAAACCAACAAACCCCTGTGGGGCTTCTAATCCGTTCCTACTACTATCACTACCCCTACTCCTACTCCTCCTCCTACTACTACTGCTACTCCTACTTATACTATGGATCCGTATAGTAAAACTGCGCACCTAATAACATAATCTAACGTAATTTAATGTAATCCAACCAAATATAACCGAATGCAGTATATTTTGTTCCATTTTTTCGATTTTCAAATTGATCCGGCGATTCAGCAGTAATGCCATATTGTCGATAACACATTAATAATCACTAGTAAATAATTATTTTTTAATATTCTGTAAAATATAAATTTTACACTGTTTACCTTTGTGAATTATTATTTCTAATTTATATCCCTCAAGAACCGAGAACCAAGGGTCTGTGGATCACAATATTTCATGCTGAGCTCGCACACGTACTAGACTTGTTAAAGTCTATGACCATATCAACTTTGGCCAATATCGGATGAGATTAACGCGTTTTAATGAAATTTATTCATTTAACTAAGTTCAAGTCCAAATTTTCTGAACAGTATTTTGAGAAAAAAATACTGCTACGGGCTAGTCAGAGCATCAATGCAACTCTGTACTGTCAGCAGTTGAGCCGTGTTCAAAAAAAAAAAAAAAAAAAAAAAAAACTCAAGACTCTGGAGCCAGCACTTCTGAATCGCAAAGGGGTCCTCCTCTTACAGGACAAAGCTAAGCCCCACGTGGCTAGGATAACCCGGGACACCATTCTACACTTTGGATGGGAAACACTATTGCATCCGCCATACTCCCCGGACTTTGCACCGTCCGATTACCACCTGTTCCATTCCTTGGACAATCAGCTTAGAGGACACCAGTTGAAATCCCTAGTAGAGGTGCAAAATGCTCTTGATACCTTTTTCGATTCACGGCCCACCAAGTTCTACCGCGATGGAATACATGACCTTCCAAAACGTTGGCAGAAGGAGACTATTTTTGATCTTCCAGGTATGTCTTAGGTTAAATATCGATGTTTGAAGGTGTTGGGTGAAAAAGCGACAGATCTTTCTTGGTTACCTTTATAGTTACTAAGCTCGTCAAGTTCTACCACCTTACCAAGTTTGGTAAAAATTGGATGAGTTCCATCTTTCGCGCTTTAATGAGATTTCTTGATTTCACTGATTCCAAACCTAACATTGATAGCTAATAACTCAGGAACAAAAAGTCTGCACATCATAATATTTTATATGAGCTTCCATGCATACCAAGCTTGTCAATATTTACGATCCTACCAACTTTCGTCAAGATCATTTGAGTTTAATCAAATGCGACTTAGTGAAATTTCTTGATATCACTAAATTAAAACACAAATTTGATTAGCAATAACTCTGGAACCAAAGTCCCAAACACCATAATATTTAACATGTGTACTAAATACATTGCAGTCCATAACCATACTAATTTTGGTCGTGATTGGATGAGTTTCGTCAATAGTAGCACTAAACACTATCCTTTCATTAGATCGAGCTCCTCCGTGGCTTAGCGGTTAGCGTACGCGCCTTTGGCGTGTTAGACCCGCGTTCGATTCCCGGCGGGAGCTCATGTGGTTCGGATTCCACGTTAATCAATGAAATGAAATGAAATCTTTGAGTTTTACGACCCACGGTTATGCCGGTTAGGCTAAAAGAGACGGTGATGATGAGAGATGAATGAAAATGGTGGAATGAAGAAAGTGGGAGGAAACGGGAGAACCCCGAGAAAACCCACGGGCACGGTGTTTGTCCACCACAAAGTTCACTTGGTGGGGGCTGGGATCGAACCCGGGACCCCAAGCACCAGAGGTGAACGTCCACGTTAATCAGTAGGTCCACGTCTCATATAGCCTCGCTGCTGAACGGGACGTTAAACTCAAAATCAATTCAACCTTTCATTAGATCCAAATCCAAGGAGCACGGTAGCTCAGTGTTAGAACGCTTACCTCTTGTGTATTTCATCCCAGACCAAGTAAGTTCGTGGCAGACAACATCGTGTCCGTTTATTTTCCCGGGGTACTCCCATTTCCTCCCACATTATCATTCCACGAATTCCGAAAACTTTTCGAGAAACGAAAAATCATCAAAAAAGGGAAAACGAATTTTTCGAAAAAAGATCTTTTCGAAAAAAAAGAAAAACGATTTTTTTCGAAAAACGAAAAATCTTTCGAAAAAACGGAAAACAATTTTTTTCGAAAAATGAAAGACAAAAAAATTTCCGAAAAACGAAAAACATTTTTTTCGAAAAACGAACGAAAAAACGAGAAATGAAATTTCCGAAAATCGAAAAACAGATTTTTTAAAAAGGCCATCCCTAATGAATACCACCGCGACAAGTCGTGGTTCTTATGATAGTGGCGTATTTTCGTCCGGAGAAATTATGGAAATAATAAATAATGTAGACTCCGATGCTTTTGAAACGGACGATGAATGTAGTTTGTACGAAGATTCTAGCCTCAATTTATGTGACACACATACCTCTTTTCATATAACATCGCTGTTGAACGGGACGTTAAACTCTAAATCAAAACTCAATACATACCTCTTTCTATTTAAAAATATTATGTGGTATACAATATTCGGAATTCAAGATGGCTGCCATGATGTGCACTAAATCATTTAACGCAGTTTATACACCAATGCCAAATTGTAACATTTGCTTTTACTCCGTCTATGTGTCTCTTTGTTACAGCCCTGTCATAATACTTTCCCTATTTGATACATATGTAAAACATAGCACACCCTGTCTCAAACAGATGAAGTGTCAAAAATGAATTCACATTCTTATTTGTTGGAATATTCAAGTCTAAGGTGAAGTGTAAAATCATAACCTTTTACATTTAAAACAATATTGTGTGATATGCAATATGGCGGAATTCAAGATGCCTTCCATGGTGACCACACTCCAAATCAATGCAATTGACATGTCGTTATTATTGTTCTGTCCCAATACTTTTCAGTAACCCTGTATACAGATCCACATGTCTTCTCACAGCAAAATTAAACTAATGTTTTCCACAGAATATTTTTCATACTAATATGTATTTTTATACTTTGATCCAGGAGTAGAAATAGAATTCTAGAAGTAAGGGAAAAGTCAGCAATAGATAAAGTTTGATTGAGCTATGTCACGAGAATACAAACTCAGAAAGACGGTAGTTAGGGGCGGACTGGCCAGTGCCCTTAGGTCGCAATCGCGGCCTAGGCCCTCTAAGAAAACAATGATGAAAGAATAAAGAAAGAAAGAGAAAGAAAAGCTAAAACAAAAGAGAGCTAAATAATTCGGTATCTCAGTGTTATTATGCTACCAACACACACTCCTCTTCCACCCTTCCATCAATCAGTAAGTTATCTTTTTTAATAGGGTCCTTTCGTTACTAGATTTGTGGCTAGGTCCATCTTTCACTATAGTCTTTTATTATCAGAAACTGTGATTTAGTTTGTACCTGGGGAATTGGGCCCTTCTTTCAATATATTGGACAGTTGGGTCCTTCTTTCATTACATTGAGAAGTTTGGGCCCTGCGCCCTTTATTCATTATATTGGGCAGTTGGGGCCCTTCTTTCATTTCATTGAGCAGTTGCGGTCCTAGGCATGTTTTTCATCATGTTGAGCTGTTGGGACCTGGGACCTTTTTTCATAATGTAGGGTAGTTGCATCCCTTTCAAGGTTGAAGACTGGTGCCTGGTTTGTGGCTGGGTTCATATTTAACCACAGGCTGATTGGTTCTTTATGGATGTTAATACACCTTGTAGGTCTATATTTGATAATTCAAAAATGGGAAAACAACGCATTTTTAAAAATTTATTTTCTATCAAAAAGTTTACAAAATAACAGGAGAAAACAGTGGAAGACGCCAAGAAAGCGGGCATTTATAATAATGGTTGATTCTATCCAAGATGTTTCAGGGCTTAATCAGCTGGCTATAGTAATTCTCTGCGTTATAAACGGTCAAGTATTTGAGCGGCTGTTAGTAGTTGTCGTAAACAGCTTGGGCGTCTCTGGCGGGGGGACGATGGGGACGCGTCCCTCCAATATTTTGAAGTACAAAATATTCAATATTTTGTTCCAATTTAATTTATTTACTAACGGCAGAATAACATATAAATGATAATAATTATATTTATTTGTCATATAATATTTAGGCTGTGTAACAGAGTTCTTGATATGCCTCACGGGGTCCGTAAAGGTAAGCAGAAATGTAACAAATGGAATTAAAGATTATAAACAGGTTGGGCTAGATAGTACCATTTAAATAACTTTCTTTGATGTCCTCCCCCAAATTGTATATGCCAGAGACGCCAGTGGTAAACAATGACACTACAAGACAAATAACTTATAATGAAATCAAAAGAGTACTTTGTGACAAAAATGTTTTGATGCTTGTGATGATATTGTAAGTTGCTTTTTTGATGGAGCTGCTAACTTCAGTGGATGCTATTAAGGAGTTAAAGCATTACTGGAGAAGGATAATCCTGAAATCATTTACACCCAATGCATGGCTTATGCTCTTAATTTCGTTATGACAAATTCGACTGAGTAGATACCTGAAGCTGCAAATTTATTTGAAACCAGTGCCATGTTCTGTCTGAATACTACAAAAGAAAGGATGTTTGTAAGAAAATGATTGATGCAAGCCACGAGGGACATGACAGACTACGAAAAGTTCAACAAGTTGGTACAACACGATGATGGAGCAGAAACAAGGCACTGAATGCAGTAGTGGACACTAATGAGTTTCGCTACGAAACATGAAACCAAGACGAGGATGACTGTCTATCATCAAGATTTCTTTCATTTTTATTGTTCCTCAGTGATGATGTACAGAACAGGGGTTTTAATGCGAAATGAAAATTTTAAGCTAAACTTTGCTGAATAAATGTACAGAATTTAACACTGTAATGAGGACTTCTATGTTTCAGGACTTATTTACGGAAACGGAGCCTGTTTCAAAATACCTGCAGTCTCACGGATTGGACTATCTTACTACCTGGAGATTTCTAGACAATTTGCAGCAGCAGCTTCAGAAGAAAATAGAGGCAAAAGATGTCTGTTTAATGCTTTACGAAAACACAAAAATATTTTGTGTGAAAATAAATCAACAGCTTGCGCAATCTGGTGTAGATATAGCAATGGAAAAAACTTTTTGCACAGAAGAATCTTAAAGAAAAAGAAAATGCCAGGAGAGCAGATGAACTGGAAAAGAACTTAAATATAAGTGAAAATGATTTATTCAGAATAAAAAAACTTCAACGAAAATTCTGAATACAGCTGTTACATGTGTCAGTGATAGATTTCAGCAGCCGAAAGAACTCCAAATACTGGAACCTAAGGACTTTTCAGAAATCAAGAAGAATGGTGCATCTGCAAGAGCTTTCATAGTTCTTCCGAAAAAAAAAACTAAATATAAAACAGGAGAAAATATACAAAGAGCTCCAGCAGTTCTCTGTCGTGTATTTCACTGTCACAAAATGTTCTCGTTTTTGATGATCCTGAAGAGAATGATGCCCCTGAATCCGTAGAAGATGATGATGATTATGCATCTGAGCATGCTATGGAAGATTGAACATCTTTGGACGGGATTCACGATAAGAGTGATAACGATGCTGCAAACACCTTGTATAAAAATTGTTTGTCATGTGCAGGGAAAATTTTGCACCAATTTCCGTCAGTCTAGTTGCTTTAATAATTTATACATTGTATACAAACATGCGTTGTCTCTACCATGCACACAAGTGACATGTGGAAGGTGCTTCTCAAAGTTAAAGTTAGAGTAAACAAATCTCAGAGCTAATTTGTGTGAAGACATTTGAACACATTTTTGCTAATGAATATGGAAAGAGACATGTTAAATTTAGTGTCTGTGAATGAAGTTATTCAGAAACTCCGCGATTCATAAGCTGAACTGCAAAGAATCTTAACTTTTTAAAATTATTAGTTGTTTCGTGGTTCAGCAGTGTTTATCATTTTCAGTAAAACTGTCGTGTTCATTCCACAGTCAAAAGTTATTATTAGTTGTTTAGTGTTACAATTTTTAGTAAGCTGCCCTGTTCATTCCATAGTAAAAGTTATTCACTATTATTTTTTTAGTGTTTCAGCTGCTATACAGAGTGTCTCAAAAGTCCCGTGACATACGGTAACTCTCTTATTATCAGAGTTACAACAAAATATAGGCGGGGAAACGGTCTCCAAATATGATGTTTTCAATCTAAAGTGAAAGAATTTTTAAAATCGGACAAGCCGTTTGGGCTGTACACTCTATATGCGCCCAATGTTACATGAAAATGCAAGGTTACCATTTACCCGGACCCACAACATAAATGAATGAAGTTACTGTCTATTAAAAACATTATATTTGTAGGCGGTTTCCCCTCTTACATTTTGTTGTAACTCTGATAACAACAGAGTTATCCATGTCAGGGGACTTTTTAAACACCCCGTGTGGCAATGCAATAATAATTATAAAATATTCTCTTGAAAGTTTGTTTCTGGAACCTCTGTGCTTGCTGTGACATCAAATTTTCAACGACCAATGATAAATTATAGCTTGCAAAAACTATCAAGTAACAACGAATTTACAACTGCACAACGCGATGGCTCATCGCAGATGTTCATTGTACGCAGTGGCGCAACCAGGATTTTATTTCGGGAGGGGCCAAGAATATCCAGTACAGTAGTCTGCAAACGACGTGCTACACCATTTGATGTGGACAAAATTGAAATTTTGAATTCTCCTCATTACAAGCAATATAGTTATCCTTATTATTAACATGCTAAAAAACCTTAAAATGAAAATTCCAATTCACAAATTCCCTATTATTAACGGTTACAAGTTTTAAAATTTGCGCTATAATAAATATTTTGAACATCTTTATTTTTGCATAAAATGACGCACTCTTTACTAACATTTATTACTCTAAGAAATTAATGTAGGGGTTTTCACTGGGTATTTCTCCTTTCGTACAGTGCTTTGACTTAATTCAATATTCATTTATGCTTTGATCTATTTTGAAATTTCACCAAAATTTGTCTGCAACGCTGCTGTATAAGATAGATCAGGTTTGCTTCGGAGAGGGCATGGGCCCCCGAGTTCATAGCTCGTTGCGCCACTGATTGTACGTTATTTTAGAAATTGGTGTTATAGTCTGAGCTCCCTCCATAGTAACCGCGGCCTAGGCCCTAATACACCCAGTCCGCCTATGACGGGAGTGCAAGCAAACTTTCATGGAGAACGACTTAAGCGATAGCGATTGTTCCAAAACCATCAACAAGCAAACAAAACTAATATTATCATTCAAATTTCCTATTTGTTATTAATAACCACAGATATATTTCCCTCATTTGCATAAACACTTCAACTTACTAAGGGGACACAATCCTCTTTTGCATGATTTATCTCCACTCTCTCTTTGATCTCAAGTTTTTTACACGTGGAACCGTATTTACCGGGCCCTTTGGACGCGGGGTCTTTCTGATTTGTGCCTTTTTGACGCAGGGCCCTTTTGACTCGCACCCAGTTGACGCCTGGCCGTTTTGACCTGTGCCCTATTGTAATGGTGCTCCTTTTGATCAGGGCCCGTTTGACAAAGTTTCTTGTTGACTCTGGCCCTTTTGTCGCAGAACCCTTTGGACCCGGACCCTTTTGACGCAGCGTCCTTATAACTCGGCTCCTTTTGTTGCAGATCCTTTTTGACCCGGGTCCTTTTAACGCAGAGCCATTTTGTCGCGGAGACCTTTTTAGATAGGCCCTTTCGACGCGGGGCTGTTTTGACTCGGGCATTTTGTAGCGGGCCCCCTTTTGACTCGGATCCGTTTGACGCAGGGCCCTTTTGACTCGGATCCTTTTGTCGTGGTACTCTTTTGACCCAGGCCCTTTTCATGAGGAGCGTTTTGATTCGGCCCCTTTTGACTCGGATCCTTTTGTTGCGTAGACCTTTTGACCCAGGCCCTTTTGATAGGGGGCCATTTGACTCGGGTCCTTTTGTACCGGGGCTTTTTCACTCGGGCCCGTTCGACGCAGAGCCCTTGCGACTCGAGCCCCTTTGTACTGGGAACCTTTGACTCGGGCCCTATTGATGAGGGGTGTTTTGATTCGGGTCCGTTTGACGCGGGGCATTCTGACTCGGGTCATTTTGTCGTGGGATCCTTTTGACTCGGGCTCTTTAAATGAAGGGCGTTTTAATTCGGGTCTTTTTGACTCAAACCCTTTTATTGCGGTGAGGTTTTGACCCGGGCAATTTTGACTAGGGCCATTTTGACTCGGGCCCTCTTGTAGCTCGGCACCTTTTGACTCGGGTTCATTTCAGGCAGGTCTCTTTTGACTCGGGCTCTTTTGTCGTGGGACCCTTTTGACGCGGCCCTTTTGATTCTTGCCCTTTTGACTCCTACCCTTTTCTTGCGGAGAAGTTTGACCCAAGTCCTTTTTTCGCGGGTCTGTTTTGACTCGTGCCCTTTGTAGAGGGGCCACTTTTGACTTTTGCTCTTTTTTTGTGGAGACCTTTTGACCCAGGCCCATTTGACGTGGGAAAGTTTTGACTCGGGCTCTTTTGTAGCGGGACTCTTTTGATCCTGGCCATTTTCATGACGGGCGTTTCGTTTCGGCCCTTTTTGACTCGGGCCCTTTTGTTGCGGAGACCTTTTGAACTGGGCCCGTTTGACGCAGGTCGCTTGGGACTCAAGCCCTTTTGTCGTGGGACCATTTTGACTCGGGTCCTTTTACTGAAAGGCGTTTTGACTCGTGCCCATTTTTGCGGAGACCTTTTGAACCGGGCCCTTTTGACGCCGAGCCGTTTGACTCGGGCCATTTTGCAGCGATGCCCCTTTTTGACCCGGGGCCTTTTGACTCGGGTTATTTTGTAGTGGGTCACTTTTGACTCGGGCTCTTTTTATGAGGGCCGTTTTGATTCGGCCCCTTTTGACTGGGGCCCTTTTGTTGCGGAGGCCTTTTAGCCCAGGCCGTTTAACTCGGGTTTTTTTTGTAGCAGGCTCTTTTTCAGCCGGGCTCGTTTGAGGCAAGTCCCTTTTTACTCGGGTCCTTTTGTCATGGACCCTTTTGATGAGGGTCCTTTTGTTGCGGGCAATTTTGACTCTGGCCTTTCGGTCTTTTCCCTTTTGTCAGGCCATTTTGACATGGAACCGTATATATAACGCAGCAGCTGAAATACCTGGGGCAGGGGGCCTGGGGGAGTATGAGTAAATCGAAGGTAGATCGATCCAGGGCGCAGTAAATTTAATCACATCACTGTTCATATCAATTTATTTTTTCTTTCGACATATCTGGAGATCAGTGTTCTGACTAATACCCTACAGCGGCGAAAGACGATATACGTTATCAGTGTTATGACTGTTAACGTAATATATTTAGGGAATAAAACGAAAAACTCTATATCGGTCTCCCCCCCCCGTTAGAAAAAATCCTGCGGGCGTTAGTGATTATGATGTTGCTTAGTTACTGTATTATATTATTCTATACACGGAATAAATACTTATGTGTTTTATATAATAATAAGAACCTGATCTACATTTATTACGGCCCTTGCTTTACGACAACGAAACATATTCATGTTCAGCGTAATCAGTTTCCATTCACAAATAATTACAATGAAGCGAATGAAATAATTTAAGCCCGAACATGTAGTAAATTCCTGAAGAGAGAAAAGCGCTAGTAGCAGTTGTTAGCAGTTTTTAACTTAACATATAAGACAATAATTTGAAAAACTGAGAATACAAATTTTTTCAGAGATGACAGTGCACTGATGCTTTAAACCTATGCCCTTACTCCCTATACCTACGTTATTTCCCTAGTCAAAATAAAAAAACTTCAAAATTAATCAAAATTTCTTATGCAACCATCCCTTCCTTAGAGTACTGCGGTGTCACATACCCGTCACGGCGATGTAAAGGCACTTTTGGCGACGAGGATACAAATATAGGAAATCCTCTTGTTTACTACAGAATTCAGTACGGAGCATACGTTATCCGTATGCTACATAGGCACTGCGATTAGATATTACATCATGCCGTTGCAGGATGTCTGATCTCTAACAGTCTTCCTTATATTGCATACATATATGTATGTTACCTTCGTCACCTATATGTTATATACGTTCATTTGTATGCGAGATCCTGACCGCCTATATTGTTTCATACATAAAATGGAACACTTATACAGAAGTATTATAAATATGCGTTTTCAGTTATACGTTTGCTGTACGTTAAGTCCAAAAACTACAGGATTTACACATGTAACATACGATTTTACGTACGCCACATACAATTTTCTTTCTCAGTGTAGAACGCGAAGTTGAGGGCATCAGAAAGACAAAACCACACAGTGCTTCTCTATATTGGAGTACAAATATTGATGTAACAGTAAAAATAAAAAAAAAAATAAGTTATTAAAAGCAACCTGAATACAGTAACTTTGAAAATTTTAATAACTTTTTTGCATTCTGGGAAGTAGGTAATAACTATATTCATCTTTCTGAAATATAAAAGATAATATTTCTTTTATTACGAAAAAAGAATATGTATAAGGTTGCCTTCCTTTTTTGAAAGTGAATTTTTATTGGTTTTTATTTTCTTTTTTGCAAGAGACATTTCTTTTGTTATGTTGCAAAATTCTTTGATGTAACACATATTGATCCCAGAAACTTTGTTGTCCTCAACACTCCCACAATGTCACTTGCAAAAAGTTGTTCAACCACGAAAGAGACAGACTTTTTTCTCTTTTTGCTGTTTCCATTTTTTTTTAAAAAGAAAAAACTTATTTTTGTTATTATTATTAAAGAAAGTTTTAATGCAATCTCCATTGAAGAGTTTTTCTTTTGTTGAAAAAATGAAAGAAAGAGAGAAAACAGTTCTAAAAAAGTTAAGATCCTTGAATTTAGACGTAGAATAAAAAATACAGTCCCACAATGTCTAGCAAAAGTGTGTTCTTTAACTTTTCGTATTTACAAATTTACACAGAAGAAACGTTGTAGTGGCAACGTTAGCAGACTATGCATGTATTTACAATTAATTCTTTATTTGGTCACGAACGGACACGTGTAGTAGCATCGACTTCTGGATAATTTTGGCTTGGCCCTTTTAGATATGTGCGTTTCATCTAGCAAAGCATCAATGGAAATGTAAATACAAACAAAAACTGATTTTTTTAAGGCAGGGATCAGAGCTCTAATACCTCGTGCATAAGGTCCCTGGTTCGATTCCAGGCCATGCGAATTTATGGTGAACAACATCACACCTCTAGGTACTTACGTTTCTTACCACAATTTAATTTTCTTAATTAGCTTTCAATAATCTTGTCCACTTTAGCTCAAACGGTATAACTGAGGGAAGCTAAATCAAATGTCATTTCATCTTTGTTGGAGAGGAGCACGAGCCCCCTCGAGTCACATGATATAAATACGAGGGGGAGTCAATGAAAACCATAATTATTTTTTAAAATATTATTTATTGGTCACACAGGGTACAGAAGTAAATCACTTTTCAACATAGTCCCCTCCTCGTTCAATGCAAGTCCGCCAGCGCTTCGGAAGAGCCTGAATACCTGCAGAAAAAAAGTCTTTTGGGCGACGGCGCAACCACTCGTGCACCGCGCAACCACTCATGCCGATCCATGACTCATGTGTACACATGCTGCAATTTCGTCTATTGTCACACGGCAGTTTTCCAAAACGATGGCTTCAACAGCTGCAATGGTCTCTGGAGTCACTACGCGCCGAGCCTGGCCGGGGCGTGAAGCATCGGCCACAGACGTAACACCATTTGCAAATTTCCGGCACCATTCATAGATTTGTGGCTGTGACAAACACGCATCTCCATACTGAACCTTCATTCGCCTAAAAATGTCAATCGGTTTCACACCTTCACTTCGCAAAAACCGAATCACAGAACGCTGCTGCTCGCTGGTGCATGTGGCTAGCGGGGCTGCCATTTTGGAACTGTTGTTGCGCCGGTGTTTGTGCATCTGCCGGATGCTGCCACCTAGGAGACATCCGGCATACTATCGTAAACAGGCATGCCAACTTACAGCTCACTTGCGCCATATGCGGATTTTTATTTCTACATTTATGGTTTTCAGTTGACTTACCCTCGTATGAGCTTTAACCTCATGACCAAAGATTGATTTCAGTTTATGTATTTAAAAAAAAAAAAAACTTTAGCGAAGATCAGTGGAGTAATAACACCACAAGACTCAGATAAATCAATTTAGAAAGATAAGTTTATCCATGGACTCCAACGTGGAGTCAGGAATTAGTATGTACATTACTTCTGGTTTCAGTAAAGGAACAAGAGAAAAGTTGGAACCTATTCATGGGATCCTGAATGCATATTGTAAGGTAATGGAAGAGACGGTACATGGGATTGTATTTTTTTCATCTTCTTATTACAAATATTTTATACAAGTAAGGTTACAAAGTAGTTCTTTTATATATTTTTTAAAACGAATTTGACCTCTTGTCCGAAACAGCGCAGAGGTCTTTGAGATTGATGGTTAGGGAACTTCTTGCCCGAAGCAGCGCGGAGGTGCGTTGGTGTTTCCTGCCCAGTGCAGCACGAAGACGAAAGGAACATCCTGTCCACTGCAGCGCGGAGATAGTTTGAGAACCTCTTGCCCTAGCAGCGCAGAGGTAAGGCTAGGAGTCTCTCTTGTCTAGAGCAGCGCGAAGAGAAAGGTAAAAATGATTAGCTGGAATTGATTATTATTTTGGTCTCGACGTGCTCCTTTATAGCCGTCTTTTGGAGGGAGAGTCTGTGGATGTGCTGTCGGAGTCTTTTGTAGTTTCCCTGTCCTTTTTTGTACTTTTTTGTACTTCTTTGTAGGTGGCTTTTGTAGGCTGCTTAATTATCTTCGTGGAGAAGCGTATTTTGTTTATAAGTATGAGGAGATGTTGCAATATAAAATAAATAATTTCTCGTTATCTCTTGTTTTTTTTTCTCTGACACCTCATGACAGACAGACAAACAGAAGCACGAACACAGTCGTTATATAAGAGTTCACATACTTATACATAACATAGCTTAGAAGTCTAGAACTAAATCCTTACTTTATAGACATACCATAGTTTGGAAGTCTAGAAATAAATTCTTACTTTATAGACATAACGTAGCTTAGAAGTCTAGAAATAAATCCTTACTTTATAGACATACCATAGCTTGGAAGTCTAGAAATAAATTTGATTTGATTTGATTTATTGATTTATAGACATATAACACAACAGGCACAGGCCTAATTACAGTGTTACATAGTATATCGCTATACAGATTATATAGGTTAATAAAGCTATTGGTCATAATTATATTTGTCTTACAAAATTAATAGACTTCTTAAAACTACTTACATCCATTGCCAGTACATCCAGGTTGAAATTTTCTTTAACTAACGTGTTGTAGGTTGCACTAACTCTCCATATAGGAGATCTGCTTAAAACGTTTGTTTTCGCTGTCATACAAAAAAATGTATTTTTCGAAGCAGTGCGCAATTTAATAGATGGTACTTGGATACATATTTTTTCGTTAAGATCAGGACAGTCTATTTTGCCATGAAAGAGTTTGTGTAAAAACAATAAATCAATATTTCTTCTCCTGAGTTCTAATGTTTCAAAATTAAAATTTTCAACAAGGTTAATGTAGCTTTCAAATTTTGGATAGAATTTTGTTTTCTTAAGGGTAAGAAGCCTTAGAAACTTATTTTGAGTACGCTCAATCAAGAATGAGTATTTCTGTATATTGGGGTTCCATATATTACTACAATATTCTAATTTTGACCTGACGTATGCATAATACAGCACAATTAAAGTTTGATCATTTTGAAAATCTTTACTGACTCGATAAATATATCCAAGATTTTTGTAGGCTTCTTTGCAAATAGTTTCAATATGTTGAATAAAGGTTAATTTTGAGTCAAAAATAACTCCCAAATCCCTTATAAAATCAAGCTTTTTTAGTTTTTCCCCTAATATTGAATAATTATATTGAATATATTTTTCTTTTCTAGTGAATGTTAAATAACTGCATTTACGAACATTTAACTTAAATTTATTGTTTTTACACCAAATTTCAAGATTTTGTAAGTCACTCTGAAGTTCTAAACAGTCCTGAATTGTTTCAATTCTGTTGAATATTTTAAGGTCATCAGCAAAGAGTAGATTTTTAGAAAACTGAAAGCACTCAGGAAGATCATTTACCGCCAAAATGAAAAGTAGAGGTCCCAGATTCGAGCCTTGAGGGACTCCAGATGTTGCATGAAAGATTTGAGATTTATGATTACGATACAATACAGTTTGTTTACGATTTTGAAGGTAGGAAGCAAAATATTGCAGAGTTGATTTCGAGAAGTTAAAGGATGCCAGTTTGTTTAAGAGAATGTCATGGTCAATGACGTCAAATGCTTTAGAAAAATCAGTATATATGACATCTACTTGTCCTTGCTTGTCAAGTTCCTTCGAAATGTAGTCTGCTATTAGTGCTAGATTTGATACAGTAGATCTGCCCTTCAGAAATCCATGCTGACTGACAGATAATGCAGGTTTAACATGATCCATTATTCGCTTATGCAGTATATATTCATACACCTTGGCAAACGCAGATAAGATAGAAATTGGTCGGAACTGTTCGATGTTGCTAGCTGAGTTTGTTTTGGGTATTGGACACACAACTGACTCCTTCCATTTTTCAGGAAAGGTACATGTTTTTATAGATAAATTAAATATAATATTCAGAGGTTGTAAGAATATATCTGAACAGCCTTTCACAATGTACGTTGGGATCATATCTGGGCCACTTGCTGTTTTCGATTTCAACTTCCTTACTGCTTCTTTTATTTCTTTTTCAGATATGAGAGGTAGTGAATTCTTACTTTATAGACATAACGTAGCTTAGAAGTCTAGAAATAAATCCCTACTTTATAGACATACCATAGCTTGGAAGTCTAGAAATAAATTCTTACTTTATAGACATAACGTAGCTTAGAAGTCTAGAAATAAATCCCTACTTTATAGGTATAGCATAGTTTGGAAATTTAGAAGCAAATCGTTACTTTAAAGACATAACATAGCTTAGAAGTCTAAATAAAACCACGGGTCCAATTGACCCATCTGAAACTCAATGTTATAATTTAGTATGCTATGTGTAAAACACCCACGTGACTCATTAAAATAAAAATATACTTAACATAACGCAAAGCACTATCAGAAAAATGTCATAGAATCTAAAGAATAGGTGCAATACTGAAAAAATCACGTGGATCTAATAGATCCACTTAGGAGTCTTGGGATTAAACCAGGAGTACCATCGTTTCAGGTTTTACCTGTGGAGGGATAGGGAAAAATTGTTCACCGATGTAAGTCGAGTTTCACATAAAGTGTGTAAACTATAGGCTATGCCAAACTCACGGGGAGTAATTACTCTCTTTTTCCCTAAATGGCATCCCTGTAAAAAAATTTTCGATGTATCGTTCTCGCAAGTAATACTGGATACTTGTCATATGTAAATATAGCTGGATTTCGTATTCGTATTAATTTCCCACCAGATACCCCTGTAATCAGGGGCATCTCTTTATCAAATGCCGAAGTTAGCGCTATAAAACACAGGAAGAAAACATTGAAAACGTAAGAAAAAAATTGGACCCATTGCCAAAACTAGTGAAATGAATCATGAGAAAAGATGTAAACTTCGTTAGCATTGCCTATTCGATAAAAACAGTGGTAATGCAGAAGGAAAATTCCACTTCCCATATCACGTACATTTTCTTTTGCTAGCTATAGTTATCTTACATGCAAAACAAATTCTTTCCTCATACAGATTCAAAAACAATTATTCTTCAGAAAAAACGAAAACACAAGAAAGAAATAATTACATTTCTATGAACAATATTATGCCTAGACACAACTTTCGTTAGCGTAATTATGATCATAGATTTATTTGTGTAAAATAATGACCAATTTATGATAATCACGTCAGTAATTACAAGTATTTCCAATAACCTCAAAACTCATTTCCAGGAGAGAGTAATTGGTTTTGTAAATGGGCTACTCAAATGAAGGCAATTTTATTAATTAAAATTTCACAATATTTTCCTTACAAGTACACCCACACGCATCTCTGGTGGAAATGCAGACGATCTAAGACGAGGCGGTAATTAGAAGATTAGAGAAGTTGTATTCCACGCTCGTGATTCTGGCCAAATAACTGACCAAAAGTAAAATTATCAGAGAAAAGTATTATATGTATTCCGGTTATTACCGATGTGGTATATAGCAATGGTCTCAGATCTTAGGTTGGCAATTGTGAGTAATATTATCTACCATACAATCTTTATAACTCTTTTGAGTTGTAAGGATGTCATGAAAGCACTGTATCGTCTCAAATGTATATCTGCTTGTATTGGAAGAGCCATGTCTCATATCTCGTACTTCGTGAGGAAAATTCTGTCTACTCTTGTCTCGTTAGCAACACTAATGGTGAGGCCAAAACCATCGGAGTTCGAATCCCGTTTCAAGCAATCCTCAACGTTTTTATATTCGTGTCACCAGGGGCGAATTAAGACTTTTGGGGTCCTGGAGCCCACTATTTCAATGGGGTTCTATGTTACGAATAATTTCAGCGCATACATATTTTTTTTTATTAGGAAATAAGGGTCATGTTGTAAAATCCTCCATTACTACACGAAATAATATGATCTGATTGAAGATAAGAATGATGATGATGTAGTAGATTCTGCTTTGCAGATATCAATAATTAAGAGAGGATTTAGTTTCACCTAAGGCTAAGATATTGAATATCGTCACACGAATGAAAGGAATTATTCAGAATTCTCTTTTGATAAACAAGATAGCAATTGTCCATTTCAAAATTAATGGGAGAACATTTCATCATGCTTTTCGCGTGTTAAATAATTTTTCCCAAGATATGTGGTTACGGAATGACATTTTAGTATCTCAGAGAGCCCAAATTGATTTGAATAGGAGCGTTTTATTGTTAAGAAGATTTGTAAAATCTCTTAGATTTACTCTAAGTAGTGGCAGAGATATTTCAAAGGAATTGTCACCACAAGCTAATAATTTGGTTTGAAATAAAGGCCCAAAAAAACTCACCCCCTCACAAAATAAGTATGTTGATGACGCTGGTGGAAGAACACTTAACTCTAGCGATACCGTGACCGGTAAAAAAATTGCATGGGTCTGAAGCCTATACTATAAAAGTTGATTGTTTTATTTTAGCATTAAAGAGATGAATTTTTTTTTGTGGGGGGGGGGTGAGATTGGGTCCTGGATCCTGGGCTCCATTGGCTCCGCCCTTAATCCGCTCCTGCCTATCGCGACCAGTTAAAACTCATGGCCCCGTGTAGCGTAGTCTCTAATGCTCTCGTCTTTGGTGCAGGGCTCGATTCCCGGTGGGGCTACTTTGGCCGAAAAAGTGTCAAACGCTTTTTCAGGCTAGCCATCCTGAGTGAAGTTTTCCTCATCCACACCAGGCAAATGGCGGAATAGTACATAACATACAGATCCCAGGAAGCTTCCTTCCTTCCCTTTCCCAGATAATGTGATCATCGAGGGACGTCATCCCTCATATGTGAGGACCTAACATGATCATAGATACCGAAAGAACAGAAATCTATATCCTAATCCTAATCTTTGTGCAGTTGAAACTCAACAATGTACGAAACAGTTCAATAAGTTTTAAATTTTGAAAGTAAAATCAACTGTGATGCGACAAGTCTCTAGTTCGAACTAAGGATAGGGTCTATGTAAGTTTCAGGAAAGAAATATTATATTTATAGATTTTTCTTAATATTCATCCCTTTACTCCCACATTTTTGTTACTTTTTTTGACCGTTTACTTTCATTAATTTTGTAACCTACAGGCAACAATCATGGGATGAAGTAGATATTTCCTTTTTATTTTCATTTAATACTTTCAAAATTTGCAAATTGCGCCTCTTAGGACCGCGGTGGGTTAGTGGTAGAGTGCTCACCACTGGCACGTGCGGTCCTGGTTCGATCCCAGCTCCTGCCAATTGGATTTTGTAGTGGAAATTGCGTCTCTTAGGACCGTGGTGGGGTAGTGGTAGAGTGCTCACCACTGGCACGTGCGGTCCTGGTTCGATCCCAGCTCCTGCCAATTGGATTTTGTAGTGGACAAACAACGTGTGGGTGGTTTCTATAGAGGTTTTTGACATTTCCTTCCGCTTTCATTCGACCATTATCATAATCTATCTCATCATCACCGTTTCCTTTACTTAATGCGTACTTGTGGGACGTTAAACAAAAAAAGAAGAAAATGCGCCTCTAGGAGGAATACCCTGTATACTGTACAAGTACACTATGATGAATGTGTGTGTAGATATTCCGGTGCTCAGTTCTTTCTCTGCTGATAAAGTTAGATGACGCTGCATTAGAGAAGAAAAGCATTGTTTAATGGACCTCGTCTGTATGCAAAGGGCCATAGACGCTCGCGCTGTGTCGTCACTGACGTAACACTGGAATTCAGCGTGAGACGAGCGAATTACACGTGCCTTTTGCTTCACCGATCAGTTCGTCCAACTAATTCACTACCACGTTTATTGGTTTCTGGGAATTTTCAGCACCAAAAGAGCATTGATCATCTCATCTACGGATAATACAAAAGCACACACACACACACATACACACACAACTCATGCACAGAAATGAACCGAGAACGAGATTCATGAAGAGATGAGAACGTTAAAATCCAGCAAGCCAGTCAGCTAGTCTAGCGACTACTAACTGAGAGATTTCTTTTTTAAGTTCAAGAGGTAAAAAAAGCTACAAAGTTACATTAATGGTGGAGTTGTGACATAAAATTGCAGGAAATCACCAGGAATTAGTCTCGCGTATTTACCAGTAAAGAAAATTACGTTGATTATGGATATACAATTAACTACAGTACCATGAACAAAGCTTTGCATTGCAAGTTACTTATACAATAGTTAAAAATCAGATATGCTTGAAAAATCTTAGAAATTCATTTCAAACTTGATCAAAGCTCTTTCCAAGATTAACAATCCATATTTCTTAATTTTGGTAAAGACCTTAATAATGTACACTCATGTCCAAAATTCTTGTCGCATGTCTATAAGTGTGTTGTTGTAGGAATATAATTTGATAACGAATTAGCATGGTATTTCTTATAATGTTAGTATGCGTATAATTGGCAAAGACATGTATGTGGCAAATTTCATGACAAAAGAGCAGCAAATAAGAACAATAAAACGAAAATAAAACTTGGTTGTCCATTTAGCAACATTTTGTTCTATTCATTCTAATTTACGTATTTACAATTCTTTTCCTATGAAATTTACCACGAATTATACACATATTCCAATTATACGCATAGTATCGGTATTCAAAGCACCCTGCAAAATTATTCACAAATTATATTCTTACAAGAGGACAGGTATAAATATGCGACAATCATTTTGGACATGAGTGTACATACCTCACTTGATTTGAAATTTTAAAAAAAATGGTACAGAAATTTAAGGACCTGGCAGTAACGACGTAATGAACTACATTTTGTCATATATATATATATATATATAGGTCCTAAGGTATAATCTAACATAATTTATTGGGATTGTACTAGTGAGCCTTATAAGATTGTAATTGATTGACTGAATTTTAATGGGATCGTCAATGTCTAGGCTATTTGTCCCAGTCACGAGATTGTAATGCTAATATATAGATGCGTTAACTCTTGAACGAAAGTTAGCTTTTGAATTCTACTTCTTTCTTGCAATAGACACAACTAAAGCAATTATCTCGACTGAGCTCGTTAATGCAGTTAATTCGTTAACATTTTCAGCGGGTAACGGTGATCTTAACGGTGACTATCCATATCCCATTTCAAATCTATAACGATTTTTATCAGCTTATATGTAGCAAAGAAATGTTGGTTGTCTATAATGAAAGGATAAGTGGAAAATGTGAAAGATGAGCCGAAGACAGACCACTCTAACAATTTCCCGGATAATAGTGGCTTTAGTGTAATTGTAGCTATCCATATACCATACATTGAAATATGAGCTAATGTTTAATTTTTCTTTGAGGCTGACATGTAAAAACCTTTTGAGGTATAAAATAATGTTGAAGGTAATAGATTTTTTTTTTTTTATTTAATCTTCAAAACATATTGGTGAGGTTAATACTTCACGCACTTTTCGGATATGAGAGGGTATATACCTTACATACTTAGGTATGAGAGGATATATATGTCACATATTTGCCGTATAAGCAGGTATATAAAACCTAGAATATTGTTGTTGTTTGGCGTCAGCTTAACATCAAATACAAGATTTTTTTGGGTTTAACCTTTAAAAATAATGGTAAGGTTAAAATTTAAAACACTTGAGATTCGAGAGGATATATCATGTTGTTCGTTTCAACCATCAGCATAGCTTCATATATAAAAGTAAGCTTCGGATGATCCTCTTTACTGTTTATGCCAGACCCTAAATAGCAATCTAGACTTTTAATATCCTTACTTAAACCTTTAAAGCCAAGTCTGAGAATTGCACAAGTTTGCATTTTCATGACTGCAGACCTAACCAAGGCTATTGCAAACTTGCAAGTTCCTCGATTGTAAGCTTGCTTCAGACTTGACAGTAACACATAATTGAAGGTTAGCCTTCAAAAATCCTTTAAATTAACAAATCTGTCGAGGATGACTTTAAATTTACACTTGGATAAACCATAGACAGAGAGGATTTCTAAGGTTAAGTCTATCAAGGAAAATTAAGGGCAAACTTAGATTTACTGTAGACATGGTTGCTTACTGGGGAATTTATTAATTTATTTAATAGAACTGTCTAAATAACAGACAGTCTACATTCTAGTGTTTCTATAGTGTTTCTACGTTCTGTTATTTACTAACTTATTTGCGAAAAAGAAAGAGAAACAGAGTCAAAACAAACGATTTTCGTTTCTCATTGTGAAACTGCAACGATCCTCCTAAACATGGTAATTCAATATTAAAACTGGAAGTAACAATATATATCTGGTTTCAATTACAAATATAAGGGAGCAGACGGACTCTTTTCATGAACGCTGAATTTATAAATAAAAATGTTTTTTCGCTTTTTTGTTTTAATCAAAACTGAAACCGGAAGTAGTAATTTTCACGCTTCCAGTTTCAATAGAGAAATTTCTGCTTGTTTTCTTTTAGTCAAAACTGAAACCGGAAGTAGTAATTCTCAGACTTCTAGTTTCAATAGAGGGATGAGGGAGGAATAAATAAAATTTATTCTTCGAATGTTGAATCCATTTATACTAAATCTCACTATTTATCATCATCGTTGATATAAGGGAATCCGATTTTGAAACCGAAAGTTATAGATCTACTACCCCTGTTTCAACGAAAGGCAGAGAGCGGGGATTGAATTTAAAAAAAAAAGAAAAAAAAAAACTGTCTCTTAATGTTTATATATTCTGATACGGACAGACAATGCTGCTTTTTTTTATAAATCTTACCATAAGCATGCCAAGTATAGTTTAAAAACCTAAACCTACACCCTGCAGCCAAAGAAACTCCAAAGAGGCTCCTTCGCCTAACAAAATTTGTGTTCAGTGTCAATATACTGTTCTCTTTTTGGTTGCAGCCCACAGATACCTACCTCCACGTATAGGCCAGCCTTGTCATAGTTCCGTCCGCCCTATTGATCCATGAATATTCACTTGTTACTTGGAGAAACCCTGACGGACAAAGACAGCGCAAGTACGTAAGCGGGAACCTAGGAAAATTTATATTATGTACCCAGAGTAAAGCCATATAACTAACTCAGCCGTCACTTCATTTCATAAAATACACAATTAAATAGCCCAATGCAATAATGGAAAGAATACATTTGTCCTGTAACTATCTTACACACCGACACGGATCCAAGGAAGCAATAAAGGCAATAGCCCTTCACAGGGTATTCAGTTCAAATTTTGCACTGCATAAATTAGAATTTAAGAGATTGTACATACATCAGAATGGACAAAAAGACATTTGAAAATGAAATCTTTAAGTTTTACGTCCCACGCTTATGCCGATTAGGCTAAAGGAGACGGTGATGATGAGAGATGAGTGAAAATGGTGGAATGAAGAAAGTGGGAGGAAACGGGAGAACCCCGAGAAAACCCACGAGCACGGTGTTTGTCCACCACAAAGTTCACTTGGCGGGGGCTGGGATCGAACCCGGGACCCCAAGCACCAGAGGTGAACGCTCTACCACTGAGCCACCGCGCCCCCCAAAAAGACATTTGAGTATATTTATATCCGTAAAGTATATATTTGTCCCTTCACTTCAACCTCGTGGTTAAACATTCGTAAAATTTAAGCAAACTATAACGTCCATATAAAAGAAAGGATATCATTTGTATCATAATATATCCTTTCCTCCTTTAGGTTTAATCTATGTTTTTCCTTTTACATTTAGAAAACTTAAGTCTTCCCCAGTTTCTCGGTAGAACACGTCTCGCAACGATTGTGCATTTCTCCATTGCCCTACTCACTATACACACATGACGGATTATACAGTATATAAGTGGCTCTGCGTAGCGTATTCGCTAGCGCTCTCATATTTGGTGTGACCGGTCTCGGGTTCTATTCCTAGTGGGGATAGTCGATCGAAGAGGTGTAAAACCTTTCATAGGTCAGTTACTCTAAGTAAGTTCTAGGTTTTTCTGACTCGCGGGCCGCAGTGGCTTAGTGGTAGAGTGTTCACCTCTGGTGCTTGGGGTTCCGGGTTCGATCCCAGCCCCGCCAAGTGAACTTTGCGGTGGACAAACACCGTGTGCGTGGGTTTCCTCGGGGTGCTCCCGTTTCCTACCACTTTCTTCATTTCACCATTTCATTCATTGATCATCTTCACCGTCTCCTTTATCCTAACTGGCATAACCGCGGGACGTAAAACTCAAAGATTTCATTTCATTTTTCCAACCACGAGATAAGAATTCGTACGTACATAATGATATTAAGGTCACAACGGTCATCCAAGATGGAAATAAGCCCAACCTTCCTACAAAACACTGCTCCAGTAAGCCCACGATTATAGTACAAGAATAAAAATCTGGCCATACTAGAGAGATATGTATCTTCCAAATGCATGGGAATGTAAATAAACCTACTATACCTGGGGAATGCTGTGGAACATCAATCCAAAAAGTTTTGAAGATGTCTAGACACTTCCCCTCATCAAATGTTACATAAAATTAGGTATGAAGTTATACATATCAAATGCCAACGCGACATTAACAATCATGAAAAATTAGACAAGATGAATAGTTCTTCTACCAACGGATTGTGACAATTGTGTTCCAACAAACATCACTTCTGTCATCATCATCACGCAATAGCATGAAATAAAGAGGCAAGGGTTCATAACAGAATTTGGTGCTCGAAGTACGTACCCATCACGATAAATCTGGAACCTGGAGAATCAATGAGGCATCATTATTCATAACCGTATGGAAGTACACGGATTTCGTACGAACCTTGTAGATGAATTACGAGTTTATACAGTATTAATCATTTTTTAATCTTTAAGTTCTTCACTTGAATTCAGAGTTAAGATGGTAAGAGTAGTCAAAATCCTTACCAATTTTATGTACTTACCTACATCAAAAACTGGAAGGAAACACACATTATCATTTCAGGAAGTAAGGTTAATCAACATCTGGTAGAAGCCTGAAAAATACAAAAATAAAGAGTTAAGTAAAGCAACTATAGAAAGAATAGTGTAGCCATTATAAAATAGAATATATAGTCTCAACAACAAATATTAATATAGGGACTAAAAGAAAGATACGGTTGGGACAGTAATGACAATACTTATCACTTTGATCTGCCTTTTCGAGTCATAGTTATCGATCTTATTGGTTATATGCTCCATGCCAATATGACCACTTGCTGTAGGGACCTTTGGTTAAATTGTGAAATCAGAATTGCCTAGGTACGGACAGATAATGTTAAGACCGAACTCAAGCAAAAGATAATAATCTACAGACCCAAAATATCATCTTTTGATGTGTGTATAAAACAAGTCCTGACTGACTGATCAACGCCTAGGCCCAATGGTTAAGCTAAACTTGAAATTTAGATAGTATGGCCTATATACGATTTGTGACATAAGACACCGCTAAAGAAGGATTTTTGGAAATTTGATGTGGGAGGGGGAGAGGGAACAGTGACAGCATTCTAAAGCGTTTTTGGTAAACTTCACTGAAAGAAAATTCATCTCCAAAAATAAACTTCCAATTGTGGACTTTTCTATAAGAAATACATTATGCCATATGCCAAAGTTATTAAAGTAGTATTTGTATATATAATAATAATAAAATAGCATGAGTGGTATTTTACTAAATTGAAAAAAAAAAAAAACACTCATGCCAAGATTACGCTACTCCTTCTGGATATTCTCATGGAGATGATTTAAACAACATTATAAAATAGTAATGAAATATTTACTTATGAAATATGAACAAAGTAGCCCGTGTCGTTTTTGAGAAAGTAGTCTGAAAAGAAACTCATGCTCAAGGCTAAACTACCTTTAGTAATGTTTCCGTAAGAGATAATTTACACAGTATTATAGAGTTACTAATGAAATATTTATATATGGAATATGAACGAAATGACATTACTCGTTTTTGATAAAACCGTCCGAAAAGAACTCACCTGTAAGAATAAATTAATCCTGGTAGATTTTTAGGACAAATGAATTATGCTATATTGTTAAGTTATTAATGGAAGATTTATTTGTGAAATATGAACAAAATCACCTGATTCATTATAGAGAAAATTGTCCGAAAGGAAACTCACCTCCAAAAGTAAATTTCTCCTGTTTTTTTTTTTTTTTTTTTTTTTTTTCAGAGAAATGACATACCACATAATGCGGTTCTTCTTGAACAATTGATTTATGAAATATAAGCAAAATCGTTAGAGCCATTTTTGACAAAATTTCAGTTTTAGATATTTAGTCTTTAGTAAACTACCCTTATTTGTAGGGATAGAAAGAAAATTCGTAAAACTCCTCTGGAGGATGGCATAACAATCTAAGGTTCAAAACTTGGTTGATATACGTTGAACAGTATAGCCTCTTAGTGTACATCAAAACGAACGGACGAACAAATGGACAGATGTCGAAAAATCTCTTTCTAGGTGTGTATGGGCCATGAAACGTGTAAATCCGTTGAAATTTCGAATTTTGTTCACGATAACCAAATTCTTTTTCTCTCCTTTCGTCACTCAAAAATAAAAGTTATTAGACTTTGACACAAATTGATATATACAACTAGTGGACATTGACACTGAAACACCTGATAGAATGTCTTAATTTGTATTTAATAATGTGTTGGGTCGCCTTTGGTGGCCAGTACAACAGCAACACGACTTGGAAAGGTTTCATAGAGGCCCTGCACCATTTGCAGAAGGATTTTCAGCCATTCCTCTTGATACGCAGTGACAAATTCAGCACGTGCACTTACTGAAGGAAAATGTTTCCTCACTTGATCCTCTAAAAAACCCCATAGAGGCTCATCGAACCGGTGCTTGAGAGGGTCATGGCAGAAGTTCAAACTTACTGTCATGCTCATCGAACCACTGTGACAAGTTTAGAGTGTAAATGAGGCAGTTATCATCCTGGAGTACTTCACCACCGTCCCGGAAGAGTGTTCGAACCATAGGGTTTTAATGGTCCTCCAGAATGGTCTTATCGTCCTTGGCAGTGACACAATCCTCTAGAACCATTAGGGTGTCAAAGTTTGCATCCAAAATCATTACGGATCTGCCTTCAAATTTAACTGTAGGTACCAAGCAGTCTGGGTCGTATGCATCAGAGGGAGATTTCCCAGACAAACACTCTCTCTCTTTTTGGTAAACATTAAGCAACAGTGTAGTAGGTGTTATGCTTCTGGCACCACTGAACCCGCTTTGCGGTATTTGTGCTACTGATGAAAGGCTTCGGTATCACAACCATGCCATGAAAGTTATGCAGGTATCGAGGACCAGTTCCGTGCACACAGGTTCTATGAGGTCTGTATTAATTTCTGCCGTGATTGCCGATGCGATGGTTTTCCGTTTTCCTACAACAATCATAATCAATGTCCTGATGTTTTTTTCAGACAACTTAAGTTTCCCTTGCAGTTGCTCCTCCTGGATGTAGTTCGTCCTTCCTGTTCATATGTAGCTCCTGAGACGTGAGAAAGTGTTGCAGTTTTGGGCACAGATACAGCTGCTAGTCACACACCTATAATCTGTCCTCTTTTGAAGTCGGATATGTCCTCCATTATACCACTCTACTCACACGATTTGACGTTCACTGACGAACCTCTTCTACCAGAGTGACTACCAAAGACACGCACAGGTGACTTATTGCCCAAAAGTACGATATAAACTACCAGATGGCTCTGATAAGCCCCGCGAACATCCTGTGCTATTTGCACAGATGTTTCGTTTTCAATTACCTCTATCTGTAGACCTAACGGCTTTACATATCTTCACTGTAATTTTACTTATATTTTATAAATGAATATTTCAGCAGTAATTCTATATACTTTATGATTTAGTTTAGTAGATGGAAAAGAGAAAGCACGGTGGTGACCCATCCTTGAGTGCTTAATGGTTAATAGGGGAGTCTGTGACAATCGTATAATGTCTCCAAACGAGATTTGAATTATGAGATATACATATATTTTGATGCCTGTGTATGTTGGCTTTCACTAGTTCTTCTGAAAAATGGCCAATTTATACTAGTGGCCAAGTTACAGATATTTTAAATTAAAAGCTATTACAAATTTTTAATAAAAGCATTTCAAATGCAGTAACTAATTATTATCTACGCATTAGTTTGTATAATGTATAGTAAAAAATATAAATCATTGTTTGTAATAGATATCTAATTTAGTTTACTATTCGCGCACTATGATTTAAATGTAGTTTCAACACGTAACTATAAAGCGCTTCTTTATTTTTTTCTCTCTCTCTTTCATCTGTCATAGATGCAGACATCATCATCGGTTCCGGGAAATGCTCTTAATGTATCCATACTACCTCACCCTTCTAAGCAGGGAAACTTCAAAAGCGAACCTGTCATGCATTTAAAAGTATCAACATAAAAATATATATAACTTAACTATATATATATAACTATATATATAACTTAATATATATATAATATATGGCAACTTTGAATATGAATAACTCTAACTAACTAACTCTATGGCCTATGGAACCTGGAGGTTCAATGCCGCGTTCACAAAAGCTCTCCACTGACTTCTATCCTTAGCTAACTGCATCCAATTTCTACTTTGTATTCCTATCTCTGCGAGATCCATCTTAATATTGTCCTCCCATCTGCACCTAGGTCTTCCTAATGGTCGTTTTCCGATTGATCTTTCAGTCAAGACTTTGAAAGCGTTTCTACTTTTTTTCCATTCTAGCTACATGACCCGCCCACCTAAGCCTCCTAGACTTGACGACCCTAACAATGTTGGGTGAACCATATAATTTATGTAGTTCTTCGTTATGAAGTTTCCGCCATTCCCGTTCCTCTTGGGTCCGAATATTCGTCTCAGGATCTTGTTCTCAAATACTTTCAGTCTATGTTCTTCCCTCAGAGTAAGTGATCATGTTTCGCAGCCGTACAGAACAACAGGCATGGAAGGACTAAATCTTAAATTTGTTTTGCCCTTGCCGAAAATCTACATAAAAGCAATAAGCAGTACCAAGATCTCTTGTAGTTTTGAAGAAGTTTCTTTAAATGGACACGTTTTCTCCTCTTCATCCAATTAGCTTTTACTGATCAATTGAAGCATACAACAGTAATGATACTTAGAATAGAGCTTTGAGAAAGGACGATAGCATAGATGTCCAATTAACAAACATGAATTCATACCACAAACGCCCCTTGTGCCACTAGTGACCCACTTTATTTTTCACTACGTTACATTGGCCATATCATTCATTTAGCCAAAAGCCCGTTGTTCCACTTCAGGCACACTACCCGTTCTCTTGTTATACGAATTTCGTTCAGTTTTCTTCTCAGGTTTCCGATGTAACGCGGAATTGTTCAATGCAGTTGCTAACGAATAAAACTGGTCTTGGGCGTTTGTGGGTTAACAGGGTAAAAATAACGTTGGGGCAGGCCCGTGCTGACCCACCGGGACACCAAGACATGTCCCGATGCGCCTTCCAAAATATCACATTATAAATAAAGGTATGCTTTTTATATAATAAATTCTTACAGTTATTGGTAAAGAATTCGTGATAAGTACAGTGCGCTCTTTACATAAGGCGCCCTTGCGAAACCACATCAAAGACAAACGGTTTTATTTGGTTTTTCCTGTATGGCAGTTCTGTACAATGAGTACATACTGCTACTTTTGGTAAAGAGCCCGTGAAGGGTACAGTGCGCTCTTTACGTAAGGCGCACTTGCGAAACCACATCAAAGATAAATGGGTTTATTTATTCTGCTGTATAGCACAGTTCTGTTTAATAAATACATATTGTTGATGAACCCGTGAAAGGTACATTGCGCCCTGTGCCATTAATGTACCATCTTTTAATGTACTGATGTTAGTTGTTCTTCTGAATATCTAGTTCTGTACAGTAAATTCATACAGTGGCTGCTGGTAAATAACCTGTGAAGGGTACAGTGCGTCCTTATAAAAGGCGGCCTGTGAAATATCACATTATAAATATTTTTTTTAAAAATAATTCTGTATACCAGATTTGTATCGTATACGGAAGACGAGCAGTATATAAAAGACCAGTACGTATCTTTTATTTTTACATAATGTTCTCCGAAATTTGTTAGAACGTGTCCTTCAACATAAGACAGCAGATGCAATTACAGCGTGACAGCGCCTGCACATTTTGACAGGAATATGCAGATCTACCTAAATCAAACATTCCGAGATAGTTGGATTGGGAGAAAAGAACCTGTGTTATGACCACCTCGTTCACCCTACCTCATTTTTTTTCTTGGGGGGGGGGGTATGAAACGTCTTTTGTATAAAACACATGCCATGACTGCCGAAGAACTTGTGGCTCGAGTTCATATAGCTCGGCAGTCATCTCTGAAATTTCAGGTGTGTTGGATTGTACGCGGAAAAATTTGCTTCGCCGATGTCATCTTTGCAATGCGGTCAACGGTGGACAATATCAGACTGTGAACTGTTAATCTTCACAGCTGTCTCATGTATACATACTGCATTACACAAATACTGAACAAGGCACTTCTGAGTATTTCACAGTTATTCTAATTTGTACGAAACGGAATAGATCGGTAGTTTGAAACTGTGTTTCCTTGTATCAATGTGCAACACGCGCAATAGCTTGTGCTTTTGTTAAGTTTTATTGCTTCTCTGCACGGAATTATTATCTTCCACGGAATTACGTATTACGAGGAAGAAATCTTTTAATGTGACTTACTTAAGAGCAAATTGTATTCACATAATTTCTGGAAATCACTGTTGTCATGTAAAGAATCCCTTTTGCTCTCGTTCATCATACATGATCTTTGCCGCCTGGCTGTCTTGTGCACTGTCGTTATAAACCTAATTTGGATCAAAGATATTTTTTTCTATTTTCACGCACTCTAAACTTGGACAAGACGATGTTCATTTATCATCCATTGTCATTAGCCTAGAAGATACAACCGTGATACGTTAAAGACTTCTGTTCATTTAAATTCTTCTTCCGAGAGTTTATTCTGTGCTGAGGCAAAATAGATCAATTACACATGTGTACAGGTATCTCTCTTTCTTTCGATTTCTAAGTGTTCCTCTAACTTGAACGATGTACTATTATTATTGGTTGTTGAAATCTTGTACTTAATTGTTGTTCATTTCCCTCATTCAACGTTTAATAAAATAGTCGGAAGAATACTGCTGTTTCTTTGAGAGTCATCCTTGCACCGTCACTACAGTACATCCGATTGCACACTAATGGAATCTACGACTAAAAATAATAGACTTCCTTTTTGCACAAATTCGATCCGATATTTTGTTTTCGAGTATGGCTGTTTTTGAGTATGGGCCGAAAATTTTCGGGTGATCATAGCTCAGAGGCATTTCTACACCCAGGTTGGTCGATGCTTTTCATTTTATCTTGGTGACAGGAATCACCTCCCGATTTTTACTACATTAATTAAATTACACCACACCTAGCCGATATAATCGTGTGACATACAACTGAAAGATTTCATTTCATTTCAAGTTTACCCCATATACGTATTCACGTTTGTATGGGCACCCTTTTGGTAGTCTTGTCCACCACTCTCCTTCGTATCCCAGCACGGGCCTGGTTGGGGTTCAAAGTGGCCAAGCTCCAACGTAGGCAGGTGGCCAATTTATAGAGTGATAAGTAATGTATGTCTTATGGGAAAAGAAAATCTCCATAGGAAGGCTATTAACTTAAGTAGATAGCCAACTTATAGAGTAATAAGTGATGTATGTCTTATACAAAAAATGTAGCTACCATAGGAAAGAGATCAACATAGGCAGGTGGCCAACTTATAGAGTAATAAAGGATGTGTGTCTTATGGGAAAATGAAGGTTCCATAGGAAAGTGGCCAACTTATAGAGTAATAAGTAATGTATGTCTTATGGCAAAATATAGGTCCCATAGAATAGAGAACAACATAGGCAGGTGGTCAACTTAGAAAGGTGGTCAAGTTCACAGATTTCTCTCTAAGAAAAGCATAACTACATCCACTGGGGGATGTTGCAAGCTGGGACCCGACCCCTAAACAATTGCTTGCCTCCTAATTGAGTTCGTCTCAAAGAACCTTTTGGTTTGCTTTTAATACGTAAGAAGCTGGTCGCTTCTGAAAAAGTCATGTCCCTCTCCCCAAGAACAACGGGGTCGCGGTGGCTAAGTAGTGGAGCGTTCACCTCTGGTGCATGGGATCCCTGGTTCGATCTCAGCTCACATCAAGTGAACTTTGTGGTGGCCAAACACATGGTATGTGTGGATGGTTTCATCAGGATTGTCCCGTTTCCTCCCACTTTATTCATTCCACAATTTCATTCATTTCTCACCATCATCGTCTCCTTTAACCTAGCCGGCATAACCGTGGGACATAAAATTTAAAGATTTCATTTCATTTTCCCCGAGAACAACTTACTGGCTACACTGCTAGTGGTAGCTATATGTCTAGGCGTACCACTATGTGTGGAGCATTCTTACGGAGAAATTTATACCGTACAAGTTTTGTGGCTTGTAGAAACGTACAAAACCGGAGAACAAAAAAACAAGATCAAAATTAGAAACTAAATAAATTAAATGAAAGTGAGAAGGAGGCGTGAATGATATTGTAAAGGAAGAAGGGAAACATTTTAGAGCCAACCGAAGATGGATGAATATTATTGGAAGTTAGACTATCGGAATCGCATTCACACACACACAAACCCAGACTTTTTGCATCCCTTTTGTTTTTATTTCGTTAAGGTCATTAGCATCAGACTGTAATAAAAAGAGTCGTGCCGATTGCGGGGGGCCACCCATCATTTATCTGAAATCTAATACTCTTCACAGCTCCAAACTGAAGAACGTGTGTGTGTGTGTGTGTGTGTGTGTGTGTGCTTCATTTACAGGTCAGGCAGACGTTTTTAAATTCGACCTTTTTTTCTATTATGTAATGGCCTTGGCTAGCAGATACCGAGCCACACACACACTCACAGACATTCAGAGAGGAAGCTATCTATGGATAGAGAAAGGCAGAGAAGAATAAAGTTTGCAGTCTCGTGTCGAAGAACTTAAAATATTAAACGGTCTTTCAACAGGTCTCTCTCTCACACTCTCTCTTGCCCTAGGCACGGGGCCAAATGATCGATTAGCAGATAATAGTCTGATGTAAGAGCGACTGACAGCATCTTCAATAGGCGTGTAAGAAGATACTTTAACTGCAATAGCAATAATGGCGTATGACGGAAGCTCTGAAGTACACGAACAATGAAAGACCCTTTCCTTTTTCTTACTTTAATAGAACCTTTTGTTTAAAGCTTGTATTTATCTCGCTGACGAGCTAGTATTATGTAATAAACATGCTTAAATCTCACACTTGCAGAATTCCGAACTTGAGTTTACCGCTGATGAGACTATAATGGAACTACAAGACACGACGTCCTTTTCTTTAATAGCTACAGGGAAATCTTTATGCAATGAAGTACCCTTTAGACCCAATGGAAATTTCAGACATACAATATATTTGCTAGTAATCATAAATATTCAGTTACTTTCTATACATAATATTAATTAAGGAGTTGTCGTGACTAAGAGTCTATAATCAAAATAATAGTTTCAAGGGGATACAGACAAAATCTCGCGGCCGAAACATCGCCAACCAAAATCTCACGTTTCCAAAACAACGCCACCCAAAACTTCGTGGGCCAAAATCTCTCCTAACTAAAATATCGTATGCCCAGAACCTCGCGTACCCAAAACCTGCCGCATAAAACCTCGCGTGCCCAAAACCTCGTCACCCAAAACGCCGCGGACCAAGATCTCCAGACGAGATTTTAAGCCGCCGAGCAAGATTTTGAGACGTGAGATTGTCGTTGGCGATGTTTTAGTAAGGTGAGATATTGCCCCAGCGAAATTGTGGTCCGCAAGAATTTGGAGGTGAGTTTATGTCCTGGCAATATATTGTCCCGCGAGGTTTTGGGCGGTGATATTCTGTCCAGGCGACGTTTCGATCAGGCGAGAATTTGGACCGTGAGGTTTTGTATCCAAAGGAGTTTTAAGAATAACGGAACTGAAAGTTGGTAACACTTCTGTTTGATAAAATTTTGCAATATTTCAACATATTAAGAATATTTTGTAATAATCCTCAATACACCCCTTTTCTAAAGAACACAAAGAAAACTTAAGAATCTTAACTTATAAAAAATAATAGTACAACGCAATGTGCAGGAAGTGTAAAGGAAAGAAACCTATGAGTTCGAAGCACATACTATAATTTCCGGCAAAACGTATTCAATCCAGTTCCAGTTTGTGGGTGACATGAAAACTGAAAAATCTTTAATATCTTTCACTTTTGACGGATTAGTGCTATTTTATGTGATCGGTTTCAAGGATATATTTGCATTTGGATTTCTGCTTGGTCATATTTGGAATGGTATATAAATTTCATTGGTACATACTTATGAATCTGTAAGATGTTTTTGGTTTATGTAAGAATAGAGACTCCAACACTTCCGTTCAGTTCTTAATAATATCCCGATCCATTAGAACATTGAAAGGTGATAAGGTAGTGCGATATTCCAAAATGTCCTCCAAATAAGGTTTAGCAGTACTTTTACTACTACTTCTACTTCTACTACTACTACTACTACTACTACTACTACTACTACTACTTATTATTATTATTATTATTATTATTATTATTATTATTATTATTATTATTATTATTATTATTATTATTATTTGTATATACCAGTGAATGTTGTTTACGAAACTAGGTTTTTAAGTACCCAATCATAGCATAAAAATTAGCACGATTTTAGGTCCTCTGAATTGGAAAATGTAAAATTTTAAAAAGATTGACAGATTCTTTAAGTACATAAATTCTGACTTACTATATTAAGCAAGTGAAAATTTTATGAGATATAACTGATAGCTTTTAAGTAATAACGTTCAGAATTATTAAGCTAAAATGTAATTTTAGAACTGCTGTTCTTAGTTATTCGTTGTTTTACACAGATACGAGAGCTTGAAAATTTTTACAAGGAATTATTTCTGCTTAATTAACTTTTATCTACATTGTGTTTTACAGTAGTGCTTTTCTTTCTACTGTTTTCTCCTTCTTCTTCTTCTTCTTGGGGCCGCGGTGGCTCAGTGGTAGAGCGTTCACCTCTGGTGCTTGGGGTCCCGGGTTCGATCCCAGCCCCCGCCAAGTGAACTTTGTGGTGGACAAACACCGTGTGCGTGGGTTTTCTCGGGGTTCTCCCATTTCCTCCCACTTTCTTCATTCCACCATTTCATTCATCACTCATCATCACCGTCTCCTTTAGCCTAACCGGCATAACCGTGGGACGTACAACTCAAAGATTTCATTTCATTTTCTTCTTCTTCTTCTTCTTCTTCTTCTTATTATTATTATTATTATTATTATTATTATTATTATTATTATTATTATTATTATTATTATTATTATTATTATTATTATTATCTTCACAAGAGAATTCGCGAGCTTTAAGTATTCCGATCGTACTGGTTGAATGAATATCCTCTGGCTGGGAAAGTATGGTGAATGTCCATATTAAACTCTTTGAGAACCACATATTAAACTAGTCTATACTAATATTTTGTCTACCCCCAGCGTACGTAAAATGCAGAATATTGCTTGTTATGGTATAACAAACAAATGAATAACATTACGTAGGGCGGTCATATATAAACGAAATTTTTATCTGTTATAGAATCAGCTATGGCGGTTCATTGAAGCAAATCTCCGGAAATAGTTTCCTTAAGTCGATAAACCTTTCGTCAGAAGAATGCCTCAATTGTCCATGTGTTCTTATGTCCCTAGTTATTCAGGTAGCAGTTTGCAGTTATTCGTCCATTTCTGTCACTCACTTAGCGATTATGCACTATTTGATAATCAAGCAAAATTAAACAGCTTAAGATGTTTCTTGTAAGTACATTATAGCAAGATTAGCTTATAAGAGTAGCGGTGGTTCAGCGCTAGATTGCTCATCTCTAGTGCGTGGGGTTCGTGGTTCAATTGTAGCTCTCGTGAAGTAGCCATTGAAGTGGACAAAAATCATATGTATGGATATTCTTGCGGTTCTCTCATTTCCCTCATTCCATTATCTTGTACAGCGGGGGACACTTCTAAATGGTATACCTTAGCCGTAAATCTCCATATGGCTGTACCATTTAGAAGTGTCCCACGCTGTACACTAGGTATGTGCAAGTTTGAACAGAGGGTGGGCCAATCACAGAGAACTTACTGGCGTCGAGGGCCGTATGAAACAATGTATAACATTTTCATAACAATCGAATGGCCATATTTAATTGTTCATCTCACACTAAAATCGCAGGAGCAAAAAACTGTTATAACGGTAATCAATATATATATATATATATATATATATATATATATATATATATATATATATATATATATATATATATATATATATATATATATATATATATATATATATATATATATATATACTAAAGAAAAGCAGAAAAATCTATTTATAGTAGGAAGTCGAAAATCCGAACTAATTGGGACTACAGGTAGTTCGGATTTTCGAAAATGGCCAAGAAAGTGCTATTTAGGCTTAACTCGGGAACACATAGCGGGCTGCTACCACACCCCAGTAGGTATTCGAAGAAGAAGTAAAGCATAATATGGAAGCGGTAGTGTTAAATATTTAATATTTTCTCTCACAAGCCATTACATCCATTTATTATATTTATATATTACGTTTATTCCAGAAGACTATAAAACAATGAAAGAACATGTCTGAGGTGCCACAGCACCCTACTATGTGTTAAAGTGTGTGGTTTTGCGTATGTGCCCCGGATTAAATATACTGTACGGTATACTCTTTTATCGATACAGTGGTTATACCAGGGATGCAAATAATCACTCGCCTGGGGCGAGATTTTAATATCACTATTACAATACCGAAGGTAAGTAAATGATTTCTATTGTGAGATGTGGGCTTGTAGTTTTTTTTTCTTAGGGTAGTAAAATATTGTTGCTTATTTGCATCCCTGGGTTATACAGTACATACTGTAATTACAATACCGTACGTAAGGCTACTTACATTTATTGTTTCTGAAGAACCTGTTCGGACAGTAAATTACACTGTTCTTGTAATTCACACTTAAAACTTAGCTTATGTAGGCCTAAGGGAAAATAAAAATATGTATGACAAACAATTACATATGCATGAGCTTTTGTAAAGACACTGACTTCATACAAGGTCGACTGACAACCCTATTGTTTGTTTGTCGTTAGAGAAAATGTAAACAGCTTCTGGGGACCGTGTTCGGATTTTTGACGTTTCGGATTTTTGATGTTTGGATTATTGACGTCCTACTTTATTTATAATTTTAATGGGGAATTTGATTATTCATCTTCCGAACTAGTTTCTGAATTTTCCATGGTGCACTGGATGATCCAACCAGGGATGGATCCAGGGAGGCGATCGGGGCCACCCCACCCCCCACAGAAGAGGAAACTTTCTTATTTTATTTATAAATAAAACCCATCCCAGAGTTTAGAGCTCTTAAAAGTAGCTCTAAGTAGCAGTATTACAGCCCACCGCGTCCCCTCAGAAGTCCGTTCTGGATCCGTCCGTGGATACAACGCGGATGATATTTTTCAAGGTGGACATCAGTTATCCAGGAAATACTTTCAATTCAGTTTAAGATTATGTAAGAAGTATATTTTGAATAAGGGGTCACGAGGGCTAGATGAAAGGTTTCAGTGGGCCGGGACTGGCCCGGAGGCTAGCTGTTGCACATTGCTGTGCGTTCACTATTATCATCACCATCGTCTTCCTTAGCCTAAGAACAAAATCGTTAGGCGTTAAAATAGAAAAAGAAATGAAAAGAAAAGAAGAAATAAGAAAAAAAGTTATGTACAAAACAATGTCTTGTACTTTCTCCCTCCTCCGAAGCAACCCCTTAGTACCCACAAACAAGTCGTGACCCGTAAGTTGAGAATCAACCCTGCAATTACATACCACATAACATATTGATTTATGTGCAACATGTAATTAATTTCATTAAAAAGTAAATTTAACACGAAAAAAATTATGGAATTGTTTGAATAAAGTCAATATACACAAACAAACCCACCTGGAGAGGGGTTCTGTTGATCTTTGCGGGGAGGGGGTGGTTGAGAGTAGGGATGAGTACTTGTAGGAGAGAGATAAACACAAATAGTGCCAGAATGCTATAAAGCCTGAAGTGCTACTTCACTGTCACGTTCCATGATATGTACTGCACGTACTAGAGAGTACGTATTTTGATTGGACATTTCCACACGAATCCAACATTTCATTTTGCAGGTAGGAAGGGATGGAATATTATCAGAGAATCACTGTTGGGAGAGAGTAGGGAATTCATAACCAATATGATAGCTAACGGGTCACTCAGTCTCTCCATATATATGTATATATAGAGACCTATATATGTATGGAACGGAAGGAAATTACTTCATCAAACAAACAACAATTGTAATTAATCACTAAGTGTTGTGGAACAAATTTTCAATGATAATATGTATTAGTACGCCCACCTCTTGTTTAAATACTTCGTAATTTTTTTCCACTAATTTTTTTTCCTGTTAATGACTAGATTCATGAGAGAGGTACGGAAGAGCGAACTGATACAATTATGGATATAATCGCTGATGTTAAAATTCTATAAAGCTGATTTGTGGTTCTTTATTGTGTCTTTTCAATATTCTGTCTGGTACACAATCACAACAAGCTACATATGGAATGCACGCTCACTTACGCATATCATTCGTATATATATATATATATATATATATATATATATATTAGTTTATTCATGTCAACTGATTAGTACGCTCATTATAACACAAAATGGTTTAATTTACAACTTAAAGTTGATGGATTAGTACTGTACAAGTGATGCTCCACGTAATGCAATAAATGGTTTAAGAAGAAATTGTTCTTTCAAGTGGAAACCAACAAGCCAAGTGGTTATAACAGAGACAGAGATAACCAGGAAATAAACGCTTAGAATTCCTATCATTATTTTATATATTTTTTTTAAATTAATACTAACTAACTAACTGACTAACTCTATGGACTATTGAACCTGGAGGTTCAATGCTGTGATCACAAAAAAAAGCTATCCACACTTCTATAATTAGCCAACTGGATGCAGTTTCTACTCTGTATTGCTATTTCTGGGAGATCCACCATTTTAATATTGTCCTTCCATGTGCACCAAGTATTATTAATGGTCGTTTTCCGATTGGACTTCCGGTTAAAATTTTGAAAGCATTCCTCTTTTGTTTTCGTTCTAGCTACATGACCTGCCTATTTGAGCCTCCTTGACTTCGTGACCCTAACATTGTTTGGTAAACCGTATAAACTATACAATTTCTCATTATGAAGTTCCCGCCATTCTCCATTCCCGCTCCCCATGGATCTGAATATTCCCCTCACGATTTTTCGAAACCATATAGCACAACACTCGTGATTATCGTTTTATATATTTTAAGCTTCAAATTCCTCGACAGAATTCGCGAGGACAAAAGATTTTGAAGTAAAAAACAGCATGAATTCTCTGCTTTCTGTTGATATTTAATTTCTTCGTGGACATTATTTTGATCTCTTAATATTGATGTTAGGCATTTGAAAGTATCCACTTTGTCGAAAGTGTTATTTGATAGTTTGACGTGTCCGTAACTTGCTGAGTCGAAATTCCGGCAAATTTCCTTGCATTTACTACTAATTATGTCCATGTAAGCGCTGCATGTTCTCCTACCATCCCCTATCAGATTTACATCATCAGCCCACGGCATACCATTCAGCTCTAGGCCCTGGTTGCTAGCCTTAATTTTTCTATTAGCGTACTTCAGAACAAAGTTTGAATAATGATGGCGACAACGCATCTCCTTGTTTCAGACAATTCTCGACGGGAAATTCGTAGACAAGTATTTTCCTACTAAGACTTTTTTGGGATTAAGTTTAACTCATCTTAATTAATCTAACTATCTTTGTCGGTATTCTAAATTCCATAAGAATATTGTATAATATTTCCCTCCTAACCGAGTCGTAGGCCTTTCTAAAATCAATAAATAATTAATATATACTATATATACTAATTAATATATAATAATTATAATTGATGTACCGGTATAGTGTTCTCATATTTTCGAATATTTGTCGAATGGTAAATATCAGGTCGATTGATTTCTCCTAAATCCGCACTGATAATCTCCAATAATTTCAACTGAATATGGGGTCAATCCTGCTAAGAGAATGTTTGAGAGGGTTTTATTGGACGTTGACAATATAAATCTATAAACTTTTGTGTAATTTGGTTGGGAATTTAGCTCCCAAAATTGTTCCCAATTGGTGAGTACTCTGTGCAGACATCGATTGATAATCCTGTTCTTGTCAGACACATCCCAACATATTCTAAATTGTGGAGGACAAATACCCGGTGAATTCAAAGTTCTGCAGCACCCGGCGTGGAAATGCAGTTCTTGAGCGGATTTTTAAATTGAATTTTGTACGAAAATGTATCTACAACAAACCCTGTCCGTGCACATTGCGTCACATAATACGTACACTCTACCTTCGTGATCGCCATTTGCAGTGCTATTTACACAACTAGCGCCTCTAGAGGCCTTGGCGTAAACTACAAACAGAATATAACACTTGAATAATGTCATTCTGTAGTGATTATAGAAACGTTTAGTTAAAAAAGGCCACTAAGTTATAATAGGCACTTTCGGAAAATTGTATCCAAGAAAATCCTTCCAAGAGCAAACTTCTCCTTGTGTATTGTTTCATGAGAAATTAGTTATGCTATATTGTAGGATGTTTATTTTTGAGAATTGTAAATTAAACGTTTATTAATAAAACAAAACTATATAAACTGAACAATTTCTCTGTAAATTGTCTGAAAAAGAGTCGCCCTCCCAGAGCAGAAAAATCACACCATATTGTAGGCTTTTTAATGCAACATTTACAAGGTGTGTTAGAAAAGTAATGAGACTGATTTTGTACTAACTAAAGCTTTTATGTTTTGCAAACAACAATGTTATCCCCTTCACAGTAGTTCCCTTGGGCAGCTATACACCGGCGGAGTCGTTGTTCCCACTCTTGGTTGCAGCGCTGGAAGTCTTCAACTGGTCGGTCACAGTCTTTTGAATCAAAATGACATCCTTTTAGGGCATATTTTAATTTCGGGAAAAGGAGTCAAATCAGGTGAATAGGGGGTGGAGAAACAACAGTAATGCGTTTTGAGATAAAAAAAAATACTGATGGAAATGGCCGTGTGACATCCACTTGTCTGCAATGTCGGGTCTCACACGAAACACTCTTTTCCTGAGCCTTTCAAGGACACTTTTATAAAACACTTGTTTGACAGTTTGTCCTGGTGGAACAAATTCTTTGTGCACAATACCCTTACTGTGAAAAAAATAAATCAGTATCGTCTTGATCTTTGATTTGCTCATTCGACATTTCTTTGGCCAAGGAGATGACGGAGTGTGTCACTCTTCGCTTTGCCGCTTTGTTTCAAGATCGTACTCAAATATCCAGGATTCATCACCTGTGATCACACAATTGAAGAATTCTTTGTCATTGGCAATTCTCTCAAGATCAACGCACACATTTTTTCGATTTTCCTTCTGTTCAGTTATGAAGTTTTTTTTCGGCACCATTTTGGCACAAATCTTTCGCATGTTCAAATCATCTGTCAAAATATGATGTACGGTGAAAGTGTTTAAATTTAACTGTTCACTCATCATCCTTATTGTTAAACGACGGTCTGATCTCACAAGAGCTCTCACACGTTCAACGTTTTCACCAGTTTTTGAAGTTGAAGGTCTCCCTGAGCGAGGTTCATCTTCAACGTGTTCTCGGCCTTCTAAAAATGATTTGTGCCAGCCGAAAACTTGTGCTCTTGATAAGCAATGTTTCCCATAGGCCTGTTTCAACTTTTCAAAAGTCACACTCGCGGATTCATCAAGTTTAACACAAAACTTTATTGCACAATGTTGCTCTAAATTCCAATGCTCCATATCTGTAACACATATCTGTAAAATAATGTGTCAGCTGTAGGGAGTTGTAACTCGGACTGAGCAAGTGGAAGGGATGAGCAAACCGGTCTAGCATAGGCCGGTAGACACAACGTTGCCAGATCGCCCGCAGTGTTGCCAGTTTCATTGCTTTTCTCACACACCTTGTATTAATGAAATGTGAACAAAATTACCTGCGTCGTTTTTGAGAAAATCGTCTGGGGAAAACACCTCAGCGTTCCGTCACTAAGAATAGTGTCGGTATAGTATTGAAGGCAACCTAAAAATATAAGAAAATCGTTGCCCCAAAAAATTGGGGATGTTGTCTCCATCACCAGCTTTATGAAAAGCCGAAAACATGAATAATAAATTGTATAGTTCTTTCATGAAGATGCAAGAATACTAAATTTGGGATGTAGCTTTAACAGAGCTGGTATTGCAATTATAAATGAAATACATAAAATACATAATTAAAAGATACAGCAGAATTTGGGTAGGTCAAATAAAATCTTAGGTCTGTAAAGTGTAATGGTTTGTAATGTCAAGTCCCTTCAATAAGTCAGTTGATTACAATATCTTCAAGTATTGAGGTAGCTCCATGACCTGTCGTCCAACGAAGTTTCTCCGTCAAAATCTTATTCACACTCCCCGACAAACTCGGTGTTCGTGGTTTTATTCAAAAGCTAGTTTTACAAAAACCCAACCCCATTTCTTCTCTTCTCCATAAAAGGTAGCAAACTTCAAATGATCGGGAACACCCACAATCACGTTGTCTTGACGTAAAATCGAAAGTTCCAGAAGGTTTAGGACAAAAACCTCCAAAGTTTAGTACCACAAACATTACCCTCAATCAACCTCACAGGAGGTGACATCGTCCAACGTGAACTCACCAATATAGCTGATAACGTAGAAAATAAATATTTCCACAATAAAATAATGTTTATGTTTGCGGATATAAATCACTTCACTCAGTAAAAAGAGCATTATCTGGCATGTTATTCAATATCAGAATATTGACTCAACAAAGTGACAAAAAAAATATAGTTGACATATGACACGATGTGTAATGTGTAAAAATAGCAAGTAAGGGAAAAAAGGCAGGACAAGGAATAAGATGTAGACATGTACAGGGTAAAGGACTTCTGCCATTGCATCTCGTTTAATGAACCAAACAAGTTTTACAAAATGCTTCAAAGAAGCTTGAGGCTACATAAGTTCAAATCTTCTTGGAAAAAAATAAAATTTGTAAGTGACATCCACAAGAATTGAACGACGGACTTCCGGGACCATCTCCCTCATCATGTAACACCAGGCATTACCACTTACAAATTTCTAAATGAAATAATTATATGGTATATTGGAGGTTTCATAACGGAACATTTATTTGTAAAATATGAACAAAATTGCCTCAGTTATTGTTGAGAAAATCATCCGGGAAAAACTACCCTTGTAAAAAATTTAAATGAAAAATGATTTATACCATATTGTAGGTTTCTTAATGTTACATTTATTTACCGAAATGTGAACAAAATTACCCTAGTTGTTTAAGAAAAAATCATCCAGAGAAACTTACTCCCAAGAATAAACTACCCCTTCTAGATTTTCCTCAAACGAGAAATGACTTACCCAATAATATAACGTTATTAATGAAATATTGATTTTGCGAAAATTTAAAAAAAAAATCGTTAGAGCCGTTTTCGAGAAAAACATTTTTTTCATCTTCATCATTCGGTACGCTTCCCTTAATTTGGAGGGTAGCAAGAAAATTAAGTTTAAAATCACATTGATTGTAGAAAGCTATTTTAACAAGCATTCCAAATTATACTGAATATCATTGTTGAATATTTGCTGATAGTAATTAAATCTGAACTAGAATATTATATTTTAGCAGCGCTCGTGTGTTTCCACGCTGAAATCCAAAAAAGCTCAGTATCTTCATGTGACATGAACATTGCCCCCTAGAGAAAGAACTTTATTTCCTCTTTCTTGCGGTAAGAGGGAAACGAAATCTTGACCTAAATTTTTCGAGGTGTTAATTCCCTTAAGTTGTTCTGAAAACAGTAAAGCCACTTTGTCACCGCAGTTTGAAAACTTGTCATGAAAATCTCAGTTACAAACTTGTAAAAATTAGACAAAAACGACAATAAAAAGGAGGAAATTTCACGTGGGCGTGCGTAGATGGAACTTAGGCAAAGGAAACCCTAAAACCACACACACACACACACACACACAAATTAACTAACTCGAAGTATTTGATAACGTGTTATTTTTTTTTCTGTCTTTCTTTGACATTGCAGATCAATGAAGACTATAGCATTTCATATTTAATTAAACCACGAAACCTGCAGGTGCATTTCTGTTGGAAGAAAAGTTCGTCATTACCACATGGACTCGTTACCACAAGCCGTTCTACCCACGGTTCTTATAAGTTATAAGCCATTTCCTAGAGATCATGCTTCGTTTTACCTTCTTGCCAATGGCGGCTCTTGAGGAAAGCCACATTTGTAAAAAAAAAAAAAAAAAAAAATCACTGTAAACTAAGGGGAGAAAGCTTTATAAATCTCAATGCAAGAATTATTACATTAGGTAAGGTTTATCCTATTAATTGAAGCAATAACTAATAATGGACGTGACTTCCTTCAAGAACCGCTACTTCTTATCTTCTTCGTTGTCCATTCAAAGGTCTTTTATTCCAAAAGTTTTTCGACCAGGATTCTATGCACTCGGTGGCTATGTCCTATACGAACAAGTATCCCATCCATTTAAGATATTTCAATCTTTTTTTAAAAATCCCTATTACATTCTGAAGCCTACGCGATAAACACTACCTTTACGAAGACATGTATGTGTCGGGTGGGGAGGATTGTGTGCTATAGTAGCGTTTAGAGCTATGTCGGTGGCAATTTCACTACCAAAAGAGTCACTCCTACTGAATTGGTCTGAATGGAGTAACCAGTCGAAGAGTATTCTGGGAGAAGACAATAGTTCTCCATCATGCAAGTTGTCGGAAATCATAGTGGGGGAGACCGGGGCACATTTGCCAACTGTTTTTAATTGCATGTGTGGTATTTTATCTGAAACTTATTTAGAGGTAAACAGGATATCGTTTTCTTCCTTGTACCTTTATAAATGAAGTAGAACATTTTTTTTTTTTACAAAATGAATATTGAGTTTTACTACCAATGGTTAAGTGTGATCATATGACGTTGGAAAATGTGCCCCGTATGCTGGGCAATTTGGCCAACCTACTAAAACTATACAGGGGCAGTGTTCCAACTATTTCACATGCTAAAACATAGGTACTTAATCGTTGCTTTTACTGAAAATGTACATTTGTTTATTGTTTGGACAGTATAGAGAAGTGAGATTATGGTAGGCCTAATCAACAAGTTAACAAAAGTCACCATTGTCTGAATCGCAACGAACGGGAACGAATAATACATCTCCCTTTGTAGAGTTTTCGTGTGCCCAGTTGTTGCATTTTGTACATCTCATCCACTTTTCCTTTCCCTGAGAGTTGGACAAAGGTTCAAAGCAATAAACGTATAAACAATCTTCATCATCTCCATCACTCGAATTAAAGTTTCTTACACAATAGACTATGTGGTCAATGGCAAGCATGTATTCAGTAATTTTTTAGAGGGAGGGATAGGGCCACAGCAGCTTCAATATTTCGAGGGGTTGTTTGGACGTCATTTTTGCAAAAAAGAAAAAAAAAAGTGTCAGCATAGAATAACATTAGCTTTTTTACGTCCTCTTTCCAGCTGCGTGCTTGGTCAAGGGCTACGTATTTTGCACCATACATTGTTATTTCGGAGACTTCTTTACACAGTAGGCCCTACATGCATTTGTTATAATACTACTACAATTAAAGAAACTGAATGAGACCGGAAAAATATTGGAATACGTGCCCCGTATGTTGTTGGTAAACCTGCCCCATCGCCGTTTTTGAATTTCAATATAAGCTTGACGAGTAATGGTGTATATTATTTGCAAAACAAACACATCATTACGTAAAGGAAGAACACCATCCTTAGTACATGCAATGTCAAAGCTTACGTTTAACACTAGTACATTTATTTTAAGTTTTAATGCAGACCAGATACTTTAATTATTTTGAAAAAATGATTTCACAAGATCTGGCTACGTCAACACAGCTACTCAACTGAAACTTGCGTAGATGGCGTGCCAAGCATTGTTGCTTCAGCCAGTCCACCCGTAGGAGCGATCTACCGGATACTTTCAGAACTAAAACCAGTTGGAAAACGTACCCCTATAAAAACGTGCCTCGGTCTCCCCTAATTGGTACAGCAACTTGGACATTAATTCCAAGCGTGATCAGAGTAACTTTAAGGGCTGGAATACTGCGGGGTGGAAGTCAACGGGAAATTACCACTCTATTTTCCGTCGTTTGCTGACAGCAAAAAGAGAACGTATGTACAATGGTCTTTCACAGGTCAAAATATAGTTCTGGAGGTAAAATATCCTCCCATTTGGATTTCCGGGTGGGGATAGTTTGGGAAGGACTCTTGGGCGACAAATAAAAATGTGGGAAGGATAGATAGGCAGAAAAAGACATGCACGAGCAAAAAGTTTAGGATGAGACATGAAACGTACTTACCATGTTACAGGGAGGGGAAGTAGAAAATCTTAAAGAAGAACTAAAAAAAATAATCTAGACTCAGTAGGACTTTATGAAGTTAGATGGTATGATAATGTTGTGTTGAGCAGCGAAGAATGGGTAGAATGTCTTGCACAGGAATAAAAAGGGCAATCATAATGGCGTAGAAATAATTCTTGGTAAGCGCTTGAAAGAGAAGACAATGAAAATGGAATGATGTTAAGACTTAAAAGAAAAATGAGGATCTAGTAGTGATACAAATATACGTACCGATGACTTTGCATATAACTCAAGAAGTGAAGGAAAATTATCAGAAAATAGAAGAAATTAAAGACAGGAAAAATAGGTATGCATGTGTAATTGTAATGGGAGATTTCAATGCAATTGTGGAAGAAAAACAGGAACGTGGTGTCGTAGGCAAATATAGTTGAGGCCAAAGAAATGAAAGGGGAGAGAAATGGTCAATTTCTGTAAACACAATTCACTAACAATTAGAAACTAGTGATTCAATCAGCACAAGAGAAGATATACATGGAAATCCACAATAGACGGCGGAAGACTGTGTTATAATTCAGGATAGGTATCAGAATAGCTTGAAGAACGCGAAGAGCTTTCCCGGGGCTGCCATTTGCTCTGATCGTAACCTTGTGCTGGTCATAATAGATATTGAGCTGAAAAATGTAGGCAGAAGAAAAGTAAGCAACAAGCTGTTGAATACTAAAACGTTGAAAAACGAGAAAGTAAGAAATCTTCTTATTGAGGAATTCGAAGCAAAATACTCAAACGATTAAATGATAGGTGTGTGTAGTAACAAACGGTAATTGCATTTTAAACTTTGCATACAGCAGGCTCCAAAGAAGTAGTAGATTACCACGAACACAAACCGGCTAAACAACCATGGGTTACAGAAGAAATGTTGCAGAAAATGAGGGAATGGAAGACGTGGAAACTGGTTCATTCAGAAGAGGACAGAAAGATGTACAGGAAGTTAAACAATTAGTTGCGAAAGGAAATAGACAGAGCAGGAGAAGAGTTTTACAAAACAAAATGCGAAGACATAGAAGAATTAGAAAGAGTTGGGAGATGTGAAGAAATGTACAAGAAGGTGAAATATATGGAATTTCGGAGGAAACAAGGAGTATTGTGATGGCAGTAGAAAATAAGAATGGGAAAGTAGTCAGTGAGAGAAGTGAAGTCTTAGGAAGATGGAAGAATATCTTGAGGACTTATATGAGAGTAGGGATAGACCATGTGACCTAGATGTTGATGTAGAAAACGAAGTACGAGAGTATGATAAAGGGTTTAGCAGTCTTTGGGATGAGTTTGATAAAGCCCATATCCAAGATTACGAATGGAAGGGCAACCGCAATAGATAATATAGTAATCTAATTCACTAAGAACATTTGAGAAAAGGGCAAGAAAGAATTTTTCCGATTCTGCAATGAAATATGTGAAGCAGGAGAGTGGTCGAAAGTCTTCCTAAAGACGATCATGATACCTATGGTTAAAAAATCGAACACAAAGAGCTGTGAGGATTATAGATCTATTAACTTCATATTTCATGCAGCAAAAATTTTGCTTCGAATTCTGAACAGAAGGTAGTATGAAAAGACGTATGAATAGGTTGAGGAGAAACAGTTTGGGTTCAGGAGAGGTAAGGGCACAAGAAATGCAATTGGATTATTAAGAGTGATCGATGAAAGGTTTATAGAAAAAAGGAAAGAGTTGTATGTGGTATTTATTGATCTGAAAAAGGCTTTTGACCGTGTGAATTGGGAATTGTTGTTAGAAGTTCTAAGAAGGCTGAGTTAGAATGGAAAGATCGAGGGCTAGTAAGAAACTTATATATGAACCAACAGGTAAGTGTTTGAATAGGGGAGGGAATGCCAGAGGAAAGTTCAATTGGAAGGAGTTCAACAGGGATGCTGTTTCTTGCGAATATTATTTAATATTTATCTAGAAGCAATATTGAAAAAGAGCCTACATAGTGAAGACTGCATTTCAGTAGGAGGTAGAATAGTTAGGTGTATACGGTTTGTAGATGATATGACGCTTGTTGCGGATTCTGAACAGAAAATCAATTTAAAAAATTGAGAAAAGGCTGTGAAGAATATGGGATGAAAAAATAGCAGGTGGGTGGTTAAAGTGCATTAAGTCAAAAATCTTCCGAATTCGGTTATCATAAACATTGGATAGAGAAAAGTGAGATTAGTGCATGTGTATATAGTTCGATAAGTCATATTTGCAAAATTGGCGAAGTTATGAAGAAGGAGTATTTTGAGTTATCTGAGATCGAAATATAAATGGGTGTGCAGAATACGTTATGTCATGGTGTTGATAACTTATAAGACACGGTGTAAAAATCTGATTGTGGGTGTGCAAAATGTGTTATGTCAACACTGTACTTACATAACGAATTTTACACTGATATTT